>NC_088840.1:28135857-28588357 GCF_904066995.2 Poecilia reticulata | reverse complement strand
TTTCTGCGACCGATTCCTTTTCGATCACCGACTCTGAGGTAAAACTAACAAGTTCCTCTTTGCAAATCTTAGTCTTAAGGGAATCCTCCTGATCACCTTCTTCTTCAGCCGGAGAAGAGTCCTCATTGATAACGTTTTCAGTAATGGACTTAGAGGACTCTTCCTTCTCTGGTGTCTCTGGTGTCTCGGAGATCGATTTCTGTTCGGTAACTGTAGAGGAATCGTCTTCCGTTCCAATACTTTCACTTGAAGTTCTTTGTTCAGTGGCGGCCTGTTTTTCCAACCAAATGTGAAAGGGTATCATTTTCGTCTTGTTACGCTTAGTCTTTGACCGTTTTTTCCCTCTCTGGTCGACTTTCTTCAGTGTTTCTGCGACGGATTCCTTTTCGATCACCGACTCTGAGGTAAAACTAACAAGTTCCTCTTTGCAAATCTCAGTCTTAAGGGAATCCTCCTGATCACCTTCTTCTTCAGCCGGAGAAGAGTCCTCATTGATAACGTTTTCAGTAATGGACTTAGAGGACTCTTCCTTCTCTGGTGTCTCTGGTGTCTCCGAGATCGATTCCTGTTGAGTAACTGTAGAGGAATCGTCTTCCGTTCCAATACTTTCACCTGAAGTTCTTTGTTCAGTGGCGGCCTGTTTTTCCAACCAAATGTGAAAGGGTATCATTTTCGTCTTGTTACGCTTAGTCTTTGACCGTCTTTTCCCTCTCTGGTCGACTTTCTTCAGTGTTTCTGCGACGGATTCCTTTTCGGTCACGGGCTCTGTTGCAGGAATCACAGTGTTAGTAGAACTTTCCTTTTCCGTGGATGCTACCTCATCACGTTCTTCAATCGGCACTGAAACATTTTCGGTCTCAATATTTTGAGCAAAAAAACTCACATCTATGCAAGTTTCAGAATTTGGGAGCATTTTCCACAATGACTTTTTTTCGCTTGTGGGAAAACCTGCCTGTTGACTTTGATTTTTAGACAGAAGACCGTTGATATCACTGTTTTCACAAAAAAATGCAAGATCGATGCAAGCATCAGTCTCGGGGAAAGTTTTCCACAATAGTGGTGTCTTCTTGTTGCGCCTAGTCTTTGACCGTTTTTCCCCTTTCAGGTCGTCTTTCTTCAGTGTTTCTGCGACAGATTTCTTTTCGGTCACCGACTCTGATGTAAAACTAACAAGTGCCTCTTTGCTGACCGGCTCTGTTGCAGGAATCACAGTGTTCTTAGTGGAACCTTCCTTTTCCATTGATGCTACCTCATCACGTTCTTCAGTCGGCATTGAAACATTTTCAGTCTCAATAGTCTGAGCAAAAAAACTTACATCTATGCAAGTTTCAGACTTTGGGAGCATTTTCCACAATGACTTTTTTTCGCTTGTGGGCAAACCTGCCTGTTGACTTTGATTTTCAAACAAAGGTCCATTGATGTCACTGTTTTCACAAAAAAATGCAAGATCGATGCAAGCATCAGTCTCAGGGAAAGATTTCCACAATAATGGGGTCTTCTTGTTGCGCCTAGTCTTTGACCGTTTTTCCCCTTTCTGGTCGACTTTCTTCTGTGTTTTTGCGACGGATTTCTTTTCGATCACCGAATCTGATGTAAAACTAACAAGTGCCTCTTTGCAAGTCTCCGTCTTAAGGGAATCCTCCTGATCACCTTCTTCAGGGAGAGAAGAGTCCTGATTGATAACGTTTTCAGTGCTGGACTTAGAGGACTCTTCCTTCTCTGGTGTCTCGGAGATCGATTCCTGTTCGGTAACTGTAGAGGAATCGTCGTCCGTTCCAATACTTTCACTTGAAGCTCTTAGTTCAGCGGCGGCCTGTTTCTCCAACCAGACGTGAAAGGGAATCATTTTCTTCTTGTTACGCCTCGTCTTTGGTGGCTGTTCCTCAGACTTAGCGAGCTGTTCTTTCTCTGTTGTGTCGAGTTTCTCCTGCTCTCCAGCGATGGCCAGTGAATCCTTCTGCTTTTTGATATTTTCAGCAGAAATCACTTGCTCAGTGGGGATGCCTTCCTCTGAACAGGTGTTAAATGCTACCTGGTTGCTCTCGTCGGATTCTCTCTGAGGTGGTTGTCCATCCCCTTTTTGATCCACCTTTTGCACTGCTTTGGCGCTCGATCCATTATCAGCCACCAATGAAGAGTCCTGATGTTCCATGTTTTCAGTTGACATCTTCAGCTCTTCAGATCCATGCAGTGCCCACCAGACTGCAAATGGCATCTTCTTCTTGCGCTTGGGTGGCTTGGGTGGCTGTACTTTTCTCTCGACGATGTTGTCGGATGCAACTTCTTCAGATGTACGCTGGTTGGACTCCATTTTAACTGTTGCTTGTGGTTCTAAGATAGATGACTTCTCTAGAAATTCAGTAATTTCAAAGTTGAAAATCCTACTATGTACTGCTAAGTAACTTCTCACGAAAGACTATCGACAACGGCTGCTAAGAGGTCGCGATGAAGGTAGATGGATGTGACGAGCTTATATAAACCCTGGTGATGTCAGAATTCTGCCTTTGGAGTTGTATTGTGATGTCACATTGTGACGTCACAGTTGTGTTTGATATCCAGAGTGGGCTTCTCTGACAGAGTTTTTTTATTAACACGACGGATGCGTGCGCCACCTGACTGCAGAAAGAGTAGGCGGGCTATTAAACTGTCACTGGTTGCCATAGTTACCCACCGTTTTTATTTTCTTTTGAAATCTGGGATATAGCTTCATCTTTAAGGAGTTTCACTCTCAGCATGCATTTGAACTTGTGTCTTATTTACTTCAACACAGTTCACAGTTTTTAACAAGTTCCATAGCGTTCTGTGTACTTTTAAATCTGCTCCTTAGATGCACCTTTTTGGGCCTGCTACTGCCTCTAGTGGCGTAGGAGTGGTAGCACAACTACTTTAATTACTTCACTAAATGAGAATACCACAAAGTCCTTATTATTTTATTATTAATTCTGGCAATACCTCTTGTTCAGCGCCCTTATGCATTGCATACAGTGCATACCCACTTTTTTGTGCCAATTTTTACTTGAGTGGCTCTCAGTTTTATACATATGGAGGACTAAAAACTGACATAATAATAATAAAATAAAAATATATAAATAAAAAATACAGATATATCCAACATAATAATAAATAAAAGAATCAACATAAAAAAGAAATATAAATAAAAGAATAAATATATACTTTGTTTTGATTTTATTGCTTCTCTCTTTCCGTTTTCTGTATTTATTTCTGTATTTATTTCTGTATTTATTTCTGTATTATTTTCTGTATTTATTTCTGTATTTATTTCTGAATTGTTTTCTGTATTGTTTTCTGTATTTATTTCTGTATTGTTTCCTCATTAGCATCGTTATGTTAATGAGGTGGGCTGTCTTCTACGTCCAGCTCTCTATTGGTCAATAAACAGGAAGGAGAATGATCCGTGTGCAGATCGATTGTTAATGCCTGCGCTGTGATCCTCTTCAGAGAGTCTTATAAACCCTTTTCAAAAGACGTCAAACATCCGTTTAACAGCCTTTCTGTTTTGGAAATAGAACGTATTTGGGCTCTAATCTTAATCAGATGTTTATAGTATAGACTGCGGTTGCCACCCGTCATGTAAAATGCATGATTATATTAAACCCTCCTCATCTACGCTAGTTTCACCTTCCGCTAAGTAGCGACATTACCTGAAGCCACAAGTCCAAAACTTGACAGTTATGCCAAACACCCGCTGCTCCACCACATCCTGAGAAGTTAAACTCTTTCTACGATCAAGACATGAGGAGAAGACGCGTTTTAGATAGATAGAGATATTAACGTTTCATTGGAGAAATGTGATCATCTCTCTCTCTCTTATCTCTATAATACAGGTCCTTCTAAAAAAATAGCATTTGTGATAAAGTTCTTTTTTCATAATGTAATAAAAACTAAACTGTCATATATTTTAGATCATTGCACATCAACTGAAATATTCAGGTCTTATTTTTAATACTGAATTGATTTTTCAAACAGCTCATGAAAACTCAAAATCCCTGTCTCAAAAAAATTAGCATATTCATCCGACCAATAAAAGAAAAGTGTTTTAATACCAAAAAATCAAACTTCAAATAATTATGTACAGTTATGCATCAATACTTGGTCAGGAATCCTTGCAGCCTTCAATGTGGCATGGAGGCCATCAGCCTGTGGCTCTGCTGAGGTGTTATGGAGCCCAGGATGCTTCGATGGCCTTAAGCTCATCCAGAGTTTTGGGTCTTGGTCTCTCAACTTTCTCTTTCTCAGGAGAGTTGGCAGGCCAGTTGAGCACAGTAACACCATGATCAGTATACCAGTGGTTTTGGCACTGTGAGCAGGTGCCAGGTTGTGCTGAAAAAGGAAATCTTCGTCTCCATAAAGCTTTTCAGCAGATGGAAGCATGAAGTGCTCCAAACCTCTGATAGCTGCTGCATTGACCTCCCTTGATAAAAACAGTGGACCAACACCAGCAGCTGACATGGCTCCCAGATCATCACTGACTGTGGGTACTGACACTGACTTCTGCCTGGCATTTCCTTCTCCCAGTCTTCCTCCAGACTCTGGCACCTTCCGAATGACATGCAAAATTTGCCTTCATCCGAACAAGTACTGCTCAAAATAAAGGGAACACTTAAACAACACAATAAACTCCAAGTAAATCAAACTTCTGTGAAATCAAACTGTCCACTTAGGAAGCAACACTGATTGACAATCAATTTCTTCTGCTGTTGTGCAAATGGAATAGACAACAGATGGAAATTATTGGCAATTAGCAAGACACACTCAATAAAGGAGTGGTTCTGCAGGTGGGGACCACAGACCACTTCTCAGTACCTATGCTGTCTGGCTGATGTTTTGGTCAGTTTTGAATGTTGGTGGTGCTTTCACACTCGTGGTAGCATGAGACGGACTCTACAACCCACACAAGTGGCTCAGGTAGTGCAGCTCATCCAGGATGGCACATCAATGCGAGCTGTGGCAAGAAGGTTTGCTGTGTCTGTCAGCGTAGTGTCCAGAGGCTGGAGGCGCTACCAGGAGACAGGCCAGTACACCAGGAGACGTGGAGGAGGCCGTAGGAGGGCAACAACCCAGCAGCAGGACCGCTACCTCCGCCTTTGTGCAAGAAGGAACAGGAGGAGCACTGCCAGAGCCCTGCAAAATGACCTCCAGCAGGCCACAAATGTGCATGTGTCTGCACAAACGGTTAGAAACCGACTCCATGAGGATGGTATGAGGGCCCGACGTCCACAGATGGGGGTTGTGCTCACAGCCCAACACCGTGCAGGACGCTTGGCATTTGCCAGAGAACACCAGGATTGGCAAATTCGCCACTGGCGCCTTGTGCGCATCACAGATGAAAGCAGGTTCACACTGAGCACATGTGACAGACGTGATAGAGTCTGGAGACGCCGTGGAGAGCGGTCTGCTGCCTGCAACATCCTTCAGCTTGACCGGTTTGGCAGTGGGTCAGTAATGGTGTGGGGTGGCATTTCTTTGGAGGGCCGCACAGCCCTCCATGTGCTCACCAGAGGTAGCCTGACTGCCAATAGGTACCGAGATGAGATCCTCAGACCCCTTGTGAGACCATATGCTGGTGCGGTTGGCCCTGGGTTCCTCCTAATGCAGGACAATGCTAGACCTCATGTGGCTGGAGTGTGTCAGCAGTTCCTGCAAGATGAAGCCATTGAAGCTATGGACTGGCCTGCCCGTTCCCCAGACCTGAATCCGATTGAGCACATCTGGGACATCATGTCTCGCTCCATCTACCAACGTCACGTTGCACCACAGACTGTCCAGGAGTTGGCGGATGCTTTAGTCCAGGTCTGGGAGGAGATCCCTCAGGAGACCATCCGCCACCTCATCAGGAGCATGCCCAGGCGTTGTAGGGAGGTCATACAGGCACGTGGAGGCCTGTATGACCTCCCAAGCCTCATTTTGACTTGTTTTAAGGACATTACATTAAAGCTGGATCAGCCTGTAGTGTGTTTTTTCACTTTAATTTTGTGTGTGGCTCCAAATCCAGGCCTCCATTGGTTAATAAATTTGATTTACATTGATGATTTTGTGTGATTTTGTTGTCAGCACATTCAACTTTGTACAGAACAAAGTATTCAATGAGAATATTTCATTCATTCAGATCTAGGATGTGTTATTTGAGTGTTCCCTTTATTTTTTTGAGCAGCGTATATATATATATATATATATGTACTAACATTAAAATGTTTGCCCCCCCAAGAGGTAGTGCTGGCCCCCCCAACTTTAAAAGTCTGGATACGCCACTGCTCTGAAGTATTTAATTATGAACATCGCTGTCTTCACATGGTTGAAGTTAGCAGCAGAAGCAGCAACAGCAGCAGCAGCAGCAGAAGCAGCAACAGCAGCAGCAGCAGCAGCAACAGCAGCAGCAGCAGCAACAGCAGCAGCAACAGCAGCAGCAGCAGCAACAGCAGCAGCAACAGCAACAGCAGCAGCAACAGCAACAGCAGCAGCAGCAGCAGCAACAGCAGAAGCAGCAGAAGCAGCAGCAGCAGCAGCACTGATGCAGAAGGAATTTCCCCTCTAATAACTTGACGTGTCCAGCAGAGGGCAGCATCACCTCATTCCTGCTGCTTTTAGGAGAAATCCAGAGTCTGCTTTAGTCAGACTGAGATCCAGATAATATATTTATTAGTCAAAAGAAATGAGGAGAAAGTTGAGATTTTTGTGCATGTTTGTGATGTGTTAAATAACCGGAGGATCCAGAGAGGAGCTGTGAACCTCAGAGTAATCCCCACGTGGCCTTCTCCTCTCTGTGTGGTCTGCAGGCCTCTGGGAGGGATTACTGCGTCTGGGCGAGTCTGAGCGACAGATGTGTCATCAGGTGAGCCGGTCTGGGTCCGGCAGCAAACGCAGCCCAGATTATCGACCCTCGCCGACCGTCTGCGTCCTCGTTCTGAAGCCCCGTTCCTCTTTGTCTGCCTGACAATGTCTCCCTGTCCTCCTTACTTATTCCACCCTCCTGCAGACAAAAAACACAATTTACAGCAGCAGTCTGGACCCGTCTTGATAACAAACTTTGCTGGATGATAAATTGTCCCAGAAGTTGTTTTAATGAAAGGTAATGTTGTTGCTTTAAGACCATTTTCAGGTAATATAATGGTGATGGCATAATAAGACAAGAATACATTCTTAAAGATCAATAAGCTTTAAATTCTACTGAATATTTAACACTTGAACATTTTAAATATCCAAAACAAATAAATTATGAAGTCTCTGTAAACAGTTACCCTTCAAAGCAGCAGACTGAAGATGTTACTATAAAGAGAAAAACAATAAATCATGCAAATGCAACTTATTGAGCTTGTTACAAGTAATTGTATCATGTAATTAATTAATTTGTTGCAGTAAACACACTTTTTACAAGAAACACAGAATAAAGATTGATAAACCTGCAGGGACCAAAGGGAAAGTTGCTGCTATAAAATTAGAGGTGATGCAGACTTTTCCCTGTCATGGTTTCATTCACTGTAAAGGTCAAGTCCTGGTTTAAAATGTAACCTGGAGCATCTCTGGATTCTTTATTTCTACAAACAAGTTCTCTTTTTGCCCAAAAATCCAAAAATGTGCATAATTAGCTAATGAACGGGATGTTAAATGTTTTCATAGTGACTCCATCCTGTACAGTCAAGATCCTCACCTCATCTGGTTGGATAAAATATTTATTGTTGAATTACACGACACGTTATTCCCAGCAGAGTAAGAAATGATTTCCTATGGCAGTTATTAAATGAAAGAGCTGGTTCTGGTACGGCTCTTTCCCCAGGGCAGGTCTCTGTCACGGGGTGGTACAACGTTCAAACCAAAAATAAGAGCTGCCTTTCAGTTGCAAAAAAATAGCTTTATTTTTCTTTCTTTTTTAATACTCCGCAATGACTTTTAATCATCTAAAGTTTCAGATTTAGATAATTCCTGTTCTGTTTGTGAAAACATGCAAAAATGAAGACAACCTTAAATTGAGGCAAGAAGAGCAAGCTACAGAAAGACAGGAATCTGGGGAACATCTTAGCAAGGATTCAAAATGCTTTACATAATGAAAACATGAAAAGCCCACTGCTCTGGCATAATAAAGGAAGGTGATGAAAAATGTAACTCAAGTCCATAATTAATTATCTAACTGTTATTAATCAAAGGAAGATGTAACGAGGTAAAGGGACTTTAGAGGAACTCAGTGTTTCTGCAGCTCGGGTGGATTTCTCTAATCTTGATTCAACATTAGTCCTTTAACCCTGGAAATGTTTTTCAGGCGAAAGAAGACTGACTTTGTAACTGTCTTTATGTGGCTCTGCAGGTTCAAACCCAGATTTCGGACCTGATTTCTAGTTCCTAGCTGTAATAGCTGAAGCTATGGGCTGACTCCAAAGATAACTTGTTTTGTTTCTGCTTAGCTAAACAGAAACAACGTTGATTCAGTGGCCAACTGACAAAGGTGTGGCGGGTGTCCGCCATCTTTGTTTATCCACTTTGTTGGTGTCCAAACAAACTGGAGCAGGGTTGGTTGGACCAGAACCTGGAGGGTTGGACCAGAACAGCTTCATCTTATGAAGTGCAGATTTTAAAGAAGGACTGCTGTAGAAGAGACAGAAAATCATTTAAAGTTTCGCTTCAGTGCTGATCAGCTAGAAAGAAAAGATCAAGCTGAGCCTCATTTGTCAAAAACAAATCAAAGAAATTGTTTTATTGATCATTTCTGGAGGATGATGGGGAAATCACAGCTAAATCACAAAAGTAGGTCAGATAAAATGAAAACATCCCGAGTCTGACCCAGAGAGAAATCAGTAAACAAGTTGTTTGTTTTTTTAAATCTCCCTCTGACGTTCTGCTGAAGGGGAACGTTTCAGGATGAGATCCATCCACCTTTAATCTCTGGATTTAGAAAGTGAAATGTCATAACCGGGATTAAGACGACGCCACAGGTCGGTGCTCGTGTTGTAGAGTGATGCTGAGCACGTGCAAGCGTGTGTGTGTGTGCGTGCGTGTGTGTGTGTGTGTGTGTAGGGGAAAACAGGGGGTCAGCGGTGGTCAACAACAGCTCTTTTCATAGCTGTCAGCGTATCCGGGTCAGCTGTGCAGGAGATTCTCAAAGTCCTGCAGCTGTTAGAGAAAATGAGGACAGAGGCATTTGTGTGTGTGTGTGTGTGTGTGTGTGTGTGTGTGTGTGTGTGTGTGTGTGTGTGTGTGTGTGTGTGTGTGTGTGTTCTGATAATCATAGTGTCATGGGAACATTGATTTGTTCAGTCACCTCATGGGGACAGAAAGGGCCGGTCCCCATAAAAAAATTAGCTTCAAATGACTTTAAGTCATTTCAAAGGTTCTGGTGATGTTTCAGCCATTGGGTTGGATCACAAGTTTTCTGTCAACATGTGTTACTGTTTGTGTACTGATAGCGCCCCTCATCGCTTCTGATTGCTACTGCGCCTAAACACGATTCCCCAAACATGGTTGGGTACCACTTCTTCCTCGTCTCCAACAAGGGGGATGTTGATAAGAACATGAAAAGTTTAGTGTTAAAAGATAAAAAGATCATATTGTGACTTTTTGTAATCTTTTTGGCGTTTTTTGTGTAATATGAGTTTATTCTTGTTTTCTCATATTTTTATGACTTAACCCTGGTACTATTAGAGTATATGTTATATGTTTTGCTTGTATTATTACAAATTTATTGTGGTGATATTTGCGACTTATTGTCATACAAGTTTATTCTCGTAGTATTATGACTTTTAATTGTGTTGGAGCCTGGTGGCCATATTACACTGCTGCACTCTTCCTATGAACTCGAGTTCCTATATAAACATTCACGTGTGAAAGCACATTTATTTAGTTCCACACTGAGTTTTGTAGATGTCTATTCCTACTGTATAGGTACGTTCATATATAGGTACGTTGGCAGGTTCATATACCTGCCAAGCCGCCACTTGTTGTGCTGCACAGTGTGTATAAAACCCATTTCTGCTCTAATCCTGCAGCTACGAACCAGTTATCTACTAACCTAATGCTCCAGCAGGCTTACATCTCACACCTTTAAATGGAAACCCTGCACTCTAATTATAAGGATGTTGTTTATTTTTGGACTGAAGAGAAGTGGAAAAAGAATGAAGTTCATCTGAGGAGCAGATCAGGGATTAAAGGCCGAGTTGGACCAGAATTGGCAACCGGCAGGGATTTCCTTACAACATGGCTGAATTATCCTCTGTTCACGTAAACATTTTGTTTATCGTCGTCTAAAAATGATCAATAATTTTGAATTTAACTGCATTTTCACATTATTTCCTGCCTGCTCTGTGTCTCTGCACCGTTCTCTTATCTCCTCGGCACATCACGGCTCCCGGGAGTTTCCCATTTCCGGACGTTTCTTCTCTCTGGTATTCCTGGAAGGAAGTTTATCTTCTGAAACATTCTAGATACTTACTGATGTGAAAACATCTGAGGCTGCTTTCAGCACCAAAACTTTCATTTTCTGCTCCACTCAGGCTGAGTTTGACTAGACCACTGTAGCCCTTTGTTTGTGTTGTAGATCTGCTGCTGTGCACAGAATGATCCTATCCGATGATCCCTCCACCGCCGTGCTCCACAGTGTGTCTGTCTCCCATCATGCTGCTGTGCTTTATGGTCAAACTCCTCAAAAAACATCCCAGAAATATATATATATATTTTTTTTATCATTAATGTTTTATTTTCAAATTGTTACTTTTTTCATTTAGATTTTTCTGATATTAAATTATTTTGGGAATAATCTCCATGAATTTATTTAATGCTTTAATCTTTTATTTTATTCAGTTTGTTTATTTCAGATTTTGTGATTTATCTTTTTTATTTTATTTCTGAATTGCATTGTCTTTTATTTTCTTTTTTTATATATTTTGGCTACAACACATTTTTTAAATATTTTTATCCCATTTTTAAATTATGTAATTTTTTACGTATATATTTATTGTATTTTTTTAACTTTTTTTATCTCTTAAATTATCTTGCAAATAATTAACATATTAAACATTATTTTTTGTCCATTATCTTTGAATTTTTATTGTATTTTCTTTTCTTTAAATTTTTAAATTATTAGTTTTAAATCTTTTAAATGATCTTCCTCACTAGAAACTGATGGACTTCAGATGGTTTGGAGATGACCTTTGACCCTGTTGACTGGCAGCAGCAGTAGCGACTCTGAGGCCATTGCTGCCGTCTTTCCACCCTGACGTTGTGTCCACATCCTACAGGTCAGTAAACTACCGGATCTCCTGCTTTTACCCAGAAATGTCTTTACTGAGCATAAAGACTGAAAGTGCTGGAGTCAATAATGAGCATCTGCTTGAGGAGAAACCGATCAGTTAATTGATAAATTTATTGTCTCTCCTACCTTGTCTGATCCTTTTATCCCCGGCAGGCGGCCGGCTGCGTGACCCACAACTCGGAGGGACTCGGTTGCATAACTGGAGCTGACCTGAGACCAGGTGAGGGAGGCTTAGTCCAGCTGACCTGCAGGAAACCTCGTCATCATTTAATCATACTTTCATCCGCTGCTCCGTGTTTTGCATTTCAGACGCAACATTTAGATTATTAGTCTGATCTAAACTCTGTCGGCTCTTTCTGAGGTCATTTGTCTTAATATTTAATATTTCTGTGAGTCTGTTTACATGTCAGGATGTTCTCTGGGAACTGCAGCTTCCTCCAAACATCTGTTAGGTTAACTCGTCTCTTAAATAAACCGCTGGACTCGGACTAAGGGCTGCCTTTACATACAAAGGCGTATTAAAGACATAGTACACAGAAAAAAACATTTCAGCCAAAAAGAGACATTTTCTAGACAAAACCAGGAAATTTCTAAGTTTGAACATTTGCAAGAAAAAAAATACATTTTTAGAATAATCGCAGAAATGTTCTAGAAAAAAACATGTAAATTTCTCCAAATCCTCCAATTCTCTACCAGAGTTGCTGAGTTTTCTACAGCTCTGTAGATTATAATTATTCAGTTTGATAAAAATTTATTTCTAATCATCTGAACAACAAATTTTTTTTATTGAAATATTAAATTGAAAAAAAGAAATAATTACATTCTATATAATATGTTTGGAGCATTTTTTTTTATAATAAAATACTTTAAAAGTACTACATAATTTTTTGCAATAACACCCTTTATTTGAAATTTTTTCTTCACTGTCCCCTCAAACAGTACATCCTGAAACAACCTTGCAATGTACCAACCTTGTGTGTGTGTGTGTGTGTGTGTGTGTGTGTGTGTGTGTGTGTGTGTGTGTGTGTGTGTGTGTGTGTGTGTGTGTGTGTGTGTGTGTGCGTGTTGAAGCTCCTCCTGCTGAAGGAGGCGGGGGAGGGTGACGCGCCACTCGCCGCCCGCTCTGCGCGCTCAGACCTCGGACCGAAGCGGCTCTCAGCTCCGCTCATTCAGCCTCTGGAGCTCCTGCAGAGCGGACCGCCGCTGCTGCTGCTGCTGCTGGACAGAGCCGGACCGGAACCGAAGGGAGTTCTGGGGGGACTTTTCTGTGGCTCACAGAGAAGATGGAATGCTTTGAAAGGACTCGGTGAAAGTTTCCAGTTCGGTTTGTGATGATGCACCCGAGCCGACTGCAGCCGCCAGCCGCTGCCGGCTGCCAGTGAAGGGCAGCGGGGGATGACAGCAGCGCCGCAACCGCTGAACAGTCTCTGCGGAAAAGCCGCAGCTATCCTGTGATTGCACACACTGTGCGCCGTCCCGTCACCGCCTGCAGAGCGCAATCAGTTTCTCTATTTCAGCTCAGCTGAGTGCGGCAGGAACCGGACCGGAACCTTCAACCTCCACAGACACAGGTGAGCTGAGAGTTTCTGTGTCTCTGGACCAAACAGAACCGCCTCAGTCAGAGAAGAATCTGATCTGTGCAGATTAAAGTTGTTTTGCCACTTTAATGTCTAGACTCGATCAGATTCGGGTCCAATACTGCAACATTTGTTCCACTTTGTGTCAAACCAACCAGGTTGCTCTAACCCTTTGAGCAACATGTTCCCCTCCTGGCCTGTGGGGGCGCTGCACCAAGAACCACTGAAGGAAACGACACAAAAACCTCTGAAGGAGACACTGAGGGCAACTTCCTGTTTCACCAAATAGAAACAAAATTGGAGGCGTCAGATTTTAGCGGTTGGAGGATTTCAACGAGATATTTCTCCAGCTAGCGCTAGGCTAGCACGTTTGTTTTGGTTGCAATTACCCAGAATGCCCAAACATTCTCTTGGTTTGTTCAGTTTTCCTCCATTAAATCCAGTTTTCCAACTGTTTGAACGCCAAGTCGACCAGACACCGCTCCAAAAGCAGGAAGTGGCCTACAGAGCAGGGAATTCTGGGTAAATACAACCAAACTAAACTTGCTAGTTTAGTGCCAGTGGGAGAAATGACTCCCTTTTACAAAGACAAGACAGAAATCTTCCAAAGACTAAAATCTAACGCCTCCATTTTTGTTTCCATTTGGTGAAGCAGGAAGTTGCTCTCAGTGTGTTCAGAGGCTTTTGTGTCGTTTCCTTCAGTGGTTCTTGGTGCAGCGCCCCCACAGGCCAGGAGGGGAACAGGCTGCTCAAAGGGTTTGGTTGGTTTGAACTGCAGCAGCTGAAAATGGAACAATTGTTGCAGTTTTCCCAATTCGAACCGAGTCTAAGGAACTATTTAGTGTGAAAACTTCCTAAACCAGGATAAAAACGGATTTTGCTCAGATTTCTAATGATTTCTTCTTCTCTGCCTCCATCAGCTCTTGTCTTCTTCACTTTGTGATGTCCATTGGACTCTGAGAGACAAACCGCAGTTAGGTGGTCTGACCTGTGGCGCTCCGACCCACCATGGGCACCGTGCTGTCTCTGTCGCCGAGCGCTCGCAAACCCGGTTACTATGACAACCACCCGGGCTCGCTCAGCCACTACCCGAGCCTCAGCAGCCGCTCCTTGAACAGCCAAAAGGAGCGCGGCCTAAGGAGAGGCCAGTCCATCTTCCTGCCGGCGCTGACCTGGAAGCGGCTGGTCGCCTCCACCAAGAAGAAGGGGAACCCGAAGAAGGGGCCCGGGGCCGCCGGCGTCCTGACCGAGCCCCTGAACAACAACAACATCTACCAGCGGGACCAGGTGCTGCACCTGAACCGGGAGAACGTGAAGAAGTCCCTGTCCTGCGCCAACCTCTCCAGCTACGAGGGCCCGGCCGGACTGGGTCTGGGCTACGGACTGGGCCTGGGCCACGGATATGGCTACGGCAAGCCGCAGCAGCTGTCCTCGGTGAAGAAGGTCCCCCAGGGGGCGGCCTCCCCAAAGCGCGTCATCGTCCAGGCGTCCACCAGCGAGCTGCTGCGCTGTCTGGGGGAGTTCCTGTGCTGCCGCTGCTACCGGCTGAAGCACCTGTCCCCAGCCGACCCGGTGCTGTGGCTGCGCGCCGTCGACCGCTCGCTGCTGCTGCAGGGCTGGCAGGACCAGGCCTTCGTCACGCCCGCCAACGTGGTGTTCGTCTACATGCTGTGCCGGGACGTGGTGGACGGCGACTTGGTGGCGTCGGAGCACGAGCTGCAAGCCATCCTGCTCACCTGCCTCTACCTGTCCTACTCCTACATGGGCAACGAGATCTCGTACCCGCTCAAGCCCTTCCTGGTGGAGGCGGGGAAGGAGGCCTTCTGGGACCGCTGCCTCGCCATCATTGACGCCACCAGCTCAAAGATGCTGCGAATCAACGCCGACCCGCACTTTTTCACGCAGATCTTCGCCGAACTGAAGAGCGAAGGCGGCTGCGGGCCTCAGGATTACAGCCGGGTTCTGGACCGGTGAGAGGAGGCTTCACCTAAAACGCTCCGTCCCCCAACGTCCCGGCTGCTTCTCTGCATCGCCAAGCGGAACTATTATCCAAGATTCACATTTTTCACGTCTTGGAGCCTGCATTTGGGTCTCAACTGCTTCTAAAAACAGCAAACAACAAGTTGCAGTTTTTTGGTGTCTGGAAAATGAGCCGTTTCAAAAACCTCCAGAATGTAAAGTCACAAATCAACAGGCGCCGTCCTGTTACTTAGCAACCCCTGCAAAGCCCAGCACATTACCTAGCAACCCCTGTGGAATTCCACCTGTTACCTAGCAACCCAGGCTGAGCTCCAGTGCGTTTGGTCTGGTGATTTACCGCTTTATGCACTGTACAATGGCTGCTGGAAAATATAAATGTTTCCTTCTCGACTTGCACTGCAAAAACACAAAATCTTACCTGGTAATTTTGGTCCAATTTTGCAAATATTGCTTGAAATAAGGTCAAACTAACTCACAAGCAACTTTTAAGCAAGATGTCTTAGTTTGTTTTAAGTAAGTAATTTCTTAATTTTAAGTAAAAAGTACTAGTTCCACTAGAAAAATGTTTTAAAGTATCTGCCAGTGGATTAGAACTTTCATCACTATCAAGGAATTATTGACTTAAAACATGATTCTCCATCTTCTTTGAAAGTTAGTTTTGTCTTACTTTAAGCATACTAACACATTTGCACAAGAAACTAGACAATAAATACTTGGTAAAATTTTGTGTTTCGGCAGTGTACCATCCAGAAGCCACTTGCTGCATTCTTGTTGTACAGGACGCTCCACTTCTGCTTTTCAAAGATGTAGGGTTGTATCTGCACATCTGTTTGTTGCCATATTTACATGTGAGTGTAAAACGATGAGCTGGGGGGGGCGTGGCCAGCAGCAGCTTATTAGGATTTAAAGTGACAGAGACCCTAAAACAGCTCAAATCAGCCAGAACTGAAATCCCATTAAATAAGAATAATTTGTGCAAAAAGCAGGTTAGGATAATAGGTCACCTTTAAACACCTAATGGTGACTGAGCGGCTTTAACGGGTCGACTTAGAGAAAAGGTTCTGGTTTGGGAAAATGGACGGACGGGAGCAGCTGGAGGTTCTGTGGTGGGCGGAGTCAGAGCGGCGCTGCCGATCCGTGTCGGCATTGTTGGAGTAGAAGGCAGCCAGGATCATCAGCTGTTTACTCCACACACACGCACACACACACACACACACCGAGTCGTGGTAATAAGATTACCAGATTACTGCAGCCCCTCCCAGCATCCCTGCGGAGCCTCAGTGGGAAATCTGGACCGAACCGAGCCGAGCCAGTTGCGTGTCGTTCTGATCCAGAGGTGCTGACAGCTTCCACAGAGCGTCCATGCAGGGATGACAGATGAGCTCGGTTCTGGTTTACAGTTCGGCCCATTTTCCTGACCTTTCAGAGGAAAATCTGCAGATTTCTGTCTCATCCCTCGTTTAACTCCCGTCTCCTGAGAAACCAAACTGGTTCTGTTCGGCCAGAGCCACAAACATGCAGCGTTCTGGGTTTTCTTCGGTGCTGGACGGTTTAGTTTCATCCTGCAAGTTTAGACACATAAAAACTATAAACAGGAGTGAAAACTGAACACAAAGCTCGTAAATTTGGATTTTTACGTCAGAACTTTCCTGTTTGGTTTCATTTGGTCGGGAAAATTAGATTTTCTAACGTAGAAGAAACAATGAAGCCATTATTCTGGTCCAGATGTTCCTCCACCAAACGCAGAGATGCATCATCTGCTGCAGGCTGTAAAAACTTAAATCCTATAAGCTGGCTAAAAATATATTAAATTAAAAACACAAAAATGTAGTTTTTGTTTTACCTGCTTGACATTAAGCCAGTTTTTAAAATACAAAATTAGAGATCCAGAACATAAAAAAGTGCTTCCAGCTGTAAAAGGAAAATACACAATTGCAAAATTTTGATTCAATTATTTTTAATTTTGTTGGCCAAATTTATTTCATTCTTGAGTTGTGGTCACCGGCCAAGCAAAACCATTTCTAGGGGCCCAAATGGCCCCCGGGCCACACTTTGGACACCCTGATCTCATGGTTTCCTAAAATCGGCCTTCAACTTTTCTGCATCAAAAATAAAAACTATGAAGTTTGAGTATTGAGACAAGGTATTTTTTTTAAATATGATAAGAAAGTCGATCATACAACAATAAATTTAAAATAATGAGAATAAAGTGGCAAAAATACAAGTGAAGTTGAAATTCTGAGAATGGTCGTAATAACACGAGAAAAGGAAGTCGAAATAATATATAAATATTTTTTTACATTAACGGAACAGCAGCTGAATGTCTATTATAAATGTAGCAAATCTTAGCCGATGTTTGGCTAACGTAGAAAAAACCGCGGTGTGGCGTTTCCATTAAACAAGAAATGAAATTAAAAATCAATAAATCATTAAAAACACCGTCTTCCTCCAACCACTTCCTGTCGGCGTCTTTGTGGTTTGGATGAAAAATTGTTTCCATTGCAGTTTTGTGAAAAACAGTAAATAATTTCGATGCGACCAAAATGAAATGCCTCGTCCTGGTGGCAAAACTTCTTAATCGAAAAACCAATTTCTTCTGAAACTGTCTTGTTTCCATTAAGCAAATTTATTTTAAAATGTCAAACTGTGTAATTATAAAGTCAATGTAAACGCAGAGACAATGAAGTCCAACCGCTCTGCTGTAATCCCGTCATAATCCCACCATCAATCTGACGAGGAAAATCAGAAAGTAGGTTCTAAACTGGTTGTTTAAGCTGCTAACTGGGACCTGAACTGGCTCCCAGTTTGAGGAGTTTTTTCTGCTGCAGCCATTTTCTGCTCCATGTTGTTTTTTCCCTTCATCTCCGGCTTTGACAAGGAGACCAGTGTCTTGCCTCCACACACACACACGAACACACACACACACACACACACACACACACACGCTGGGTTATTTGATTAGATTTGACACTCTGCACCCGGCAGCCATTGTCAGGACGAGGAGGAAGGGCAGGCCCGTCTCTCCTCCTCTTCCTCACAGCCAGCTCAGGTGTGGCGCTGCGGTTCTGGATCCACTTAGCTCTCATGTCAGCTGGAGCGCTAATTCCCCCTCATCCAATCAAAGCTCTCTAATCCCGACTGCAAACAGAGGCGGAACGGCCGCCGCCGCCGCTGTGGCGATTGGATCCTCGTGTTTCCGGGTTAAACTTGACATTTTGACCAGGAGAACCCGGAGCCGGACCGGAGTCACGCTCCGGTTTGGAAACAACAAAGAGACAATGTGAAATAAATCAGCTTTCCTGATGGGAATCAACGAGTTCTGGACTCTAACTGAGATGGGTACACTGCAAAAACACAATATTATAAAGTACTTAATCTAGTTTCTACTGCAAATATCGTAGCACACTTGAAATAAGACAAAACTAACTTACAAGTAAATTTTATACAACAGTGTATTAGAAAAGAAAAGAGGAGTTAATATCCACCAAAAACCTAAAAAAATTAGAAAAAACATAAATTTCTCAGTTCTATAAGTCATAAATTTGCTAGAAAAAACTCCTGAAGTTAATGTAAATATTTTCAAGAAAAAAAACCTGAAAAGATTTTGAGCTTGAAAATTAAAAAATGTTCAACTTTTGGAAACTTTCTGAGCTCCACAATGTAAAATCTTTTTACTTTTCAAGTTCAGAAAGTTTTCACGTTTTTTTCTAAACAATTCTGAGATTTTTCTCAAAAGTTTTTGATTTTTGAAACTCAGAATTTTCTGCAGTATTTTTTTCTCAAAGATTTATGAGAATAATCTCAAAATTTCTGAGTTTTTTCTATCAAATTCTAGACTTTTCAACCCCAAAAATTTTCTTCTTTTTCTTAGAAATTTCTGAAATAAATCTAAAGATTTCCTGCTATCTAAAAAAATTTTGGTTAGTTATCAGAAACCTCATCCTCATTTTTTTATTTGCTAAATTTTGTATCTATAATGACCCTTAGACGCCGCCGTCCTTTTCAGACTGACGGAAGTGCAGATTATTTCACTTATTAAAAGTAATTTTTCCTCTTTTAAATAAAAAACTCTCATTCCTGATGCGATATTTGAACTTGAAACTAGACAAGACTCCGTGGTTAGATTGAGTGTTTTTGCAGTGTTTGGTGATAATTCCTGCTAATGTCGGCGTCTCCACAGCTCTGTGAGTTGTGTTATTGCTGCTGCTGTAGATCAGTGTGAAGTTTTAATGGCCCACCTTGGAGCGACGGTGTAAATATGGAGAGCAGAGGCGTTGGGAGCGAATAAGAATAAAGCGATAGTGCTCCTGTGGTAGAGTGAACGCCTGCCTGCTGGCTAGTTTAGAGCTTTTTTACTTTCTGCTTTTCGCTGAATTGGTTTTTTAAATGTGATGTTTTATTTCTACATGAAGAAAAACAGGTCATAGTAAATTATTTTCAGACCTTTTCTTGCCTTTAGTATGGCGGCCTGTTAGGGCCATTGTACATAGAAACAAAGAAGGGCAAAATTTCTGTGAAAACCTCAGAAATTCTGAGATTAATCTCAGAATTTTTCCCCCCAAAATTTGGGAAGTTCAACATTACATTTTAGAAATTTGCTGGGATTAATCTCAAAGTTTCTGAGATTTTTTTTTTGCAAATGTAAAACTCTGAAAAACTCTTGTTTTCTCAAAGGTTTCTGAGGCTAATCTCAAAATTTCAAAAAGAATTTCTAACAAATTTTCAAATTCAGAAATGTCCTTGTTTCTAGAAAATTTCTGAGTCTTTAACCAGCAAATTTTCAGCCTTTCAAACTTAGAAATTTCCAGGGTTTTTTTCTAAAAAATGTCAGATTGTTTTGGCAGACACACACACATATATATATTTATTAATTTATTTATTTTTATCTACTTTGACCCTAATACGTCGTCGTATTTTAATGAGACGTTAGCCCTTCACAAACAAATTTGTTACAATGTTATAAACCAATCGGTTGCAGAGTTTTTACATCTTACATCATTTATTTTAGTCATAATTTGCAGGATTAATGTCCCATTAAAGGTGAAAAGAGGTCTGAGCTGCTTTATTTTGCATTTTAACAGCAATTTTTATTTCCGCTGCAAAGGAAACATTATGCTGAAGGTGTTAAAATCCCAAACTATGTGACTGCTGAGTGAAAAAAAAACTGTCATTCTGGTTTTTATAGAAATATTAGAGACACAGGAATGTCGTTTACTTGAGTTTGGCTTGTGAATTCCTCTCAGCTCAGTTTCTCGTGTCTCTTTGCCAAATTGGAGGTTCGTCCTCCTGCGTAGCTGCAGGAATCTCTCCTCCTCAGAGAGACGGAGACCATCAGTAGCGTCTCTCATCAAAGCGCAGCTGCCGGTGACACAAAGCCGGCCGTTGTGCGGCGGCGACGGTCGCGGCGCAGCTCCGTCTCTGATGCAACAGCTCCGTGACAAGACCTGCTCTGTGCAGGGCGACTGATGGAGGAGCGTCCAGCCTCCGCCTGGAGCCAGGTGTGTCTCTGTGAAAGTAAAAACACTGCTGATGGGAAAAACTTGAAGAAAACTGTTTAATTTTGTCATGTTTTTGTTTCCTTTGTTCATGACATTGTTGTTTACTATGTTGGTTATTTAATAAAGTGTTGAGCTGAAATGTAAAAGCAGCTGTTTGTCTTTCCTGCTCACCTCCTTCAAGATTTCTGGGTTTTAAGTTGGGTGTAAACATCAGGAAAGCACCAGATAGTCACTCTGTGCTTAAAATGCTGCATGAAAGTTTTCACACCCTTCACACTTTTTCAGATTTCATCAGTGGTGGGAAGCAGGCACGTGCAGAGGGAGGGGGCTGGGGGGGCTTGAGCACCTGCCCCTTTTGCTCCGTGCCCCCAAGTGCCCTTTTGGTCAATTTTTTATTTATTGGTATTATTATTTTCTAAGTCCTCTTCTGACACATAATAACGTGCTAAAATTATTAGTTTTTTGTTGGGTTTTTTTGTACAACATAATAAGCCGGTCACCTTGTTACCTTTGACCTTTTGCCCGTGACGCATGATGCAGTTGCCTCTCGCGCAGTGAGATAAGGCGGCTAACTGGAGCTAAACGTAGCGAACGTTCCAGATTATAAAACAGTTTTTGGTGAATTATAAAAAACGTTTTTGGTGAATAAAGTGGAGTAGACTTGCTGCTTGTCAGATGACGGAAAACGTTGAAGTATCGTTTCTGCTTCAGCTCGGAGTCGCGGTTTAAGCAGAGAGGTAATGAAATACAACAGACACTGACAGGCCTCTGCGTCTGCCTTTCTCTGAAGAACTACTGAGTGGGAGGAGACAGCCAGGTGAGGAAAAACTGTTCTTATCTATCGATTGAGTATTTCTATCATACAGACATTAGGCTGTTGTTGTTGTGCTATTAGCTAGCAGCTAGCTAACGACTTTGCTAGCAAAGCTAGATAACTAAAAGCTTCTTCCCTGTATTGTTAATGATATCAGTCATTTTTTAGTATTGCTTATGCAATAAGGGCACATCGCCCGTCCAAAACCGATAATCTCCATTATGGATATATGTTCGATCTTCTAATTTTCTTTGCTGCATAATGTACATTTCATTTATTCCAGCGTTAGGTAAATGTATCTTGAAGGAGAATAACACTTAAATAAAAGTCCAACAAGGATGTTCATTTAGAATTAAAAATAACTCACCTTGAATTACCATGATAGATATAATGAATGTAATAAAAGTGACATTAATGAGGGGGGGAAAAAAAACTCAATCCAGATTTTAAGTTTAGTTTCTGGTTCACAGAGTATGAAGTTAAATTTGTTTCCCAGTCATTCAATGGAAACAAAAAACTAACCTCAGTTAAGTAAAATAAAATTGTAATCAAAACTTTTGGAATTGTAATAATTCCTTTAAAAAAAAGTTTTGTTTAAAAGATTTTTTTTAAATTAAATAACTCATAAAACATAAGCTTTTATTTACACACATCATAAATCTTTTGTTGTGATTTTAAGCCCTGATCAAGACGTCATGTGAGAATCACAAGCAAAACTTTGAGTCACAAACAAAAACTTAGAATAGCAAGAAAAGATTTCTGACAAGCGCAAATAAGTTTGTTTTGCAAAAAAGAAAGTTAATATCATGAGTCAAAAATGTGTGATTTAAATTTTTTATAAAGTTTTTTAAGCAAAACTCAGTAGCTTTTCTCATGGTGACATTAACAATTCAATATTTGTTTATTTTTTCTGCAGTCCAGTTAAAGTTTGCTGCAGCTCTGCTTTCCTGAATGGACCGTCTTCATCTCCACTGCAGCAAACAGGCAGATCTTTTATATATTACAGTCACTAAAAGGTTGCATTGTGCCCTTGTTTATATTTTTAATAGTGTAATTCTGTAAAGACTAAATATGTCTGCTGGTCCAGCTCTGATTTGCATATCTTGCTAAATTGTGGGTTTGAATATTGCAAAACTTTCCTATAACAAAATAGACCTGCAGAAAGAAATGGCTAATAAAATATCTTACATAGGCATAGTGTTATGCTCTATATGGAGATGTTCGTTAGCTTTGATTGTATATCTCACAATTTTGTAATTTATCGTTGTTTATTAAACTCTGAAAGCTGAGAGGCTGTTAATATTCTGTCCTAGAATGAGGTTAGATGGGCCTTTATTTGTTGTTGAGCACCTGCCCCTGTAGTGGCCTCTGCACGGCCCTGGTGGGAAGTAGGAAGTACAAGTACTTTGTTACTGTACTTAAGTACAATTTTTGAGTACTTTCTCCACCACTGTATTTCATCATGTAAAGCATCACACGTTCGGACAGCGTGTGATGGTCTATGACGCATGTGATAGACCAGTGAAAAAGAGGAATATAATTTATGGTTATCAACTGTTTGTTTTTTCTAGATAGAAATCTGAACAGTGCCGTATCCAGTTCCTATTGAAATGAATCAGTTCTTTTTAACCTGGCTGAACTAGTTCTTGCTTAGGATGATCTGGACCAGAACTATGGGTCCGTTTGTTAAATTACCCAGTAACAGCAATAACTTGGCTTATTTAACATATTAAAAGAGGGAAAACTGGAGTTCATTTAATTCACTCATTTATAAATGTTTCAAAGTCAATATTTTATTTGGAGCTAAATATTTAGCTTCAAACTTAATATCTAGGTTGCCAACTAAATATTTATTTTTTAATATTTTGCTCACTAATTAGACATTTGGTTTGAGACTGTGACATTTATTGATGTAACTCGTAAAGACCAGACAGAGCGTTCTGGTCAGATCCAGTCCAGATCCCCATGCTAACATTAGGCTATGCTAGCTGGGTGAGCTAGCAGACGGTGGCAAACAGCCACAAGAAACGGAAAAAACTGATTCAGCACATACATAGCTTGCCAATTTAAAGTGTACCGCTAATATTGGCTAAATTTCTTTTCATGAGGGCGAGGAATATAATTTAGATTGCTACGTTAGCTCGCTAACTTTGCTAACATTACGTGAGGTGTGACGTAGCCACCGCCATCTCTGAAAGCAAAATCTCCACGTCTCCCAAATAATCACTGCTCACTTTCTTTGGAAACGGTTCACTTTACATCCAATGAAAGTTTAAACAAATTGGAGAATATTCTGGCAATTTCGTGATATTTCCACAGTTTTCTTTACTGACTCAAGACTCCTCAAAGTCCGAGACTGAGACAAGATTGAGGAAATCTTTTCCTCAAACTTTTCCAATATTCCGCTAATGTCAAAAAACATTTAGCAGTTGCATTGCTTTCATTAAATAATAAACACAATTAAAATAAAATCACACACGAATAAGTTTGTAAACGTTATAAATCATTGTAAAATACACAGCGACGTCATCCTCCAACTACTTCCTGTCGGTTGTTTATTATGTGACTCCTGATGCAAATAAAGCGTTTCCTTTGCAGTTCTACCAAATAAACTCATCCTAGCGGCAAAACGTTATAAACACTACAGGCGTGTTTCCTTCAAGTTAATTTATTTTTAAAATGTCAAATTGCTCAATGATGGTTAATGGAAACGCAACTGGAGATTTCTCAACTACAAAGCTTATCATAATATATTTGAACTGCATGATTCAGAGCTCCAGATTTATTCTCCTGGTATTTGTCTCGTTTTGCAGGTTGTGTTTATTTTCCAGGTTAAAGAAGTCTCATTCCTGATGACTCCTGGGTGTTTCCATGCAGCAGGTCCAACATGGCGGCTTTGGTTTTCCTGATTAATAAGCATTCCTGCTGCTGGAGCGAGTCAGAGGAAAAAGCAATCTCTTCCTCATGTTACTGTAATCTCCAGCATGTGACCTGATGACGGAAGGATGCTGGAAACCTGCGGGTCTCACCAAACCTGCCCTGCTCCACGCTGAGAGGATTTAGGGAGGAAAAAAAACCCACAAGAGCTCTGGGAAACATTACATTCCCGGGTAAATCCTCTCCAACTCGTTACCAAATCCTCGCTGCAGGGCGGCTAATCTCTAAAGTGAGGCAGACCAGGTGCCAGTTTTTGTGTAATGGAATTGCTCAGAACATTAAGTGATTGCATCAACAATCTTCAGTCCTGATAAATTAGATTAGACTCAGAGGAATCCTGTTTGTGCACAAGCGAAGTTGAGCAAACGGGCCACTGTAGACAGAAAAAAGGAGGAAATTTCCAACAAAACGTTTCTGAAATTTTGAGATTAATCTTAGAAAATTTCCTAGAAAAAAACAGACATTTCTGAATTTGAAAAGTTAAACATTTTCTAGAAAATAAATTGCCCCTAATCTCAAAATTAAAAAAAAAAAAATAAAATCTTGAAAATTTCAGTTAAAAAAGTTGAAAATTTGCTAGAAAAACCTCAGAAATGTTTAGATTAATCTCAGAAATTTTCCAGTAAACATCTTGGAAATTTCAATTTCAAAAGTCACAATTTCTTGATTTGGAATTTTTCTCATTTTCAAAAGTTTTCTCAAATTCCAAAATTTCCTTTTTGTTTTAGGAGAGTTCTGAAAAATTTCAGGGATATTTTTGACATTTTAAACTCAGAAATATCAGAATATTTTATCCAGTAAACTTCCGAGATTAATCTAGAATATTTTCTACTTTTAAATTTGTAAATGTCCCAGTATTTTCTAGAAAAATTCCGAGATTCTTAGATGGAAATTGACTCTTTATTTTCATTTAAACGGTCCTAACAAGCCGGAAACTTCCCCCCCAGTCCTGTGATGAGACCTGCAGTGAACTGCTGCAAAGCTGACTGGGAGACGGCTCTGACTGCAGGCGGGAAGAAAGAGGAGAAAAAGATCAAAATAACCATCTTAAATAAGATTGTGCTTTTGTTAAAATATCTCCCTTTGATCAGATAAGTGCAATAATTAAAATGTCTCAAATGGAGAAGCTGCTCTCACACTTCATGACTGATAAATCTGAGCTTTATGGCTCCGATTTAAGGATTAGAGTGAAATAAAAGCAACATATAGGCTGTAATCTGCGCTGCGACACGACGGAAACAAAGCCAGTGATTCATCAGACTGGAAACTGGGAGAGCAGCAGACTAACACCGGCCTCGGTTTGGTTCTGCAGTACTTTAAACACAATCCTGGTTTTATCTGGATCCACCGTCGCAATCAGGGGAATAAAAAACGGTAAAAATGAAATAAAATCCGTGAATTGCTGCTGCTCAGCTGCAGTTTCAACCCAAAACAGATTCTAGATTACAGAGTATTTAAAAACAGATGTTCTGTTCATCTGCCAAATGTTGGCTGTGATAATTAGCTAAATCTGAGGGCCTGTCAGGTTCTGGTAAACTGCTTCTATGTGCTCAGTGAACTAAAATCACAGGTGGAGTTCCTCAGGGAACCACCAACGGTCCACTTTTATTCACTAAACTATAGCTACATTCAAAGAGGTCTTTTCTGATTTATTGTATTTTTTGTGGTCGTTCATACGACTAATTAAACCGAACAGAAATCAGACTTTATTGTGACTGAATTTTTTCCGTTTATCACTTTGGATAAAACTTGACATGATCGTTCAGGATGAAGACGCTTTGAAAACGATCCGATACGATTTATATCCTCGTACAAAAGTGACTCAGATTGGATTTTTGGGAGGGTAAACAGGTCGGATTCAGGCCGACTGCCGTGAAAACATCGGATGTGGGTCGCATTAGCCTGCTGGGTGAACGTAGCTTTAATGCTCTTCTGTCAGAATTGAACAGCCAACATGTTTCTCTGCTGATGACACACAACTTGATATCTTTATTTATGCAGTAAAACCCCGCCTAGAAGTGGATTCACACATTTCGGGATACTTTTTTTCCAAATTACTCACAGAAAATGTATTTCTGTGAGTAATTTATGTCTTATTGTGTTGAACTTCCTGCCGTGTGAATGCTGCTCAACAGATAAACGAATCTCAGGAGCCGGTTTCATGCAGCACACGCTGCATTCGGACGCACCGACTTACTTTTGCAAACGGTTTTATCTCCAGAACATTCTGGGATAATCGCCTCAGCAGGTCGTCTACAGCTGGTTTGGCTTCTAATGAGTCGGTAAGTTCAGTTTATTAAGGGGCGAGTTTCTCCAGCAGGGGCTCAAACGTCCCAAACAAAACGAGAGCAAATTAAACAGAATGAAGGGAATAAACGTCCAGTTTCCTCCGCAGAGCATCAGACATCAGGTAGAACTGGAATAATTTATTCTCCATGGTTGTTTCAGGTCAAACACACCTGGATGGATACATTTTATTATAATTCTTGAGTATAAGATAAAAAAATCTATAAAAAAAAGCAGAAAGTCTCAGTTTTGCAGCAGACTTGAGTCCTTTGAATGTTTCCACCCTGAAACAAACCGGGTTTTAAAAAGTCCCGGTTTGGATCTCAGATCTCATTTCTCAGGAACCAGGAGGATGAAACCGTCTTTGCTCTTCTTGAAGTCCGCCACGTTCTGACCCGGTTTGGTTTCCACCGTCACGTTCTTGGGTTTCCCTCGCATGTGCAGCTGCAGCGCCGAGCGGCAGACCTTCACGGGAAGCAGAGCTTTTCTGATGCTGGGAGAAAAAAAACACAACAATCCGTCTGTTAATCAGGAAACTGCAGATTCACATCAGAGTCACTTAAAACACAAAACCACTGATCAAAAACTGTGTGCGACAGAAAACGGCTTCAGTACGACGGCGTGTTAGATGACAGCTGACTGCTTTCCTTATAAACTCTTTATGGATTCAGGACATTCTCTCATGTTGTTGGTGTCTCTGAAGACGATCCAAACTTATCAACTTCTCCCACTAAACACTAAATTTCTCCATGAACTGATTGAAACGTTATTTTCCTGTCAGATTCTGACCAGAAGCTGAGCTGCTATTCGTGGCCACCTGAGTGTTTCTGAGAAAGTAACCGATCCGCTGCTGGTTCGGGTTTTTAAGCCAACTTGGCGAACATGGCAGCAGGCGGCTGATGAGTCAAATCAAAGTGTTTTTCGTCTCCCTCTCCCCCGGACGGACCGATTGGACCCGACTCCTCTCTGGAAGTTGGAATTAAAGTCCAACGTTTGGAAGATGAATTAGATTTCTGCAGATTACATAATTATAGATGTTATGCAACGGGTTTGGCATCCAGCTTCACCAGGTGAGTGCGTCACAGGAGAACATGTGAGAGGATTCTGGCTTCGTTTCATCCATTATACTGCCTGCAAATTCTGGGGAGTTTATTCAAAAACAGCCTCGGCTGCAACAAGAAACTGCAGTAGTTGGTGTCAGGTAATATTTTTCTGAAGAAATCCTAATATTTTGTGAACCTCCTTCTGAGAAATGTCATTTTTAAAGGTGCTGAATTCATAGTTTCAATTTAAATTAATTAGAAACAGAATAATTCAAAGTCTTTAATTCGTCCAATAAGACACGACTTTAAGATACCACAAGTATTGTAAGTTTATTGTTACCCCAACAATCCCCAATCAGGCCCAGCTCCATTCCTAAGGCTGTTTTCCCTCATGATGGTCTCATAAACTTGGTTTGATTGGGATAAAACTTCAACATTTTGTACATTTTGAGCTGCTGTGGTTCTTTCTCTGTTCCCCTCCTGGCCTGTGGGGGCGCTGCACCAAGAACCATTGAAGGAAACAACACAAAAACCTCTAAAGACACTGAGAGCAACTTCCTTCTTCACCAAATGGAAACAAGATGGAGGCATCAGATTTTAGCGGTTGGAGGATTTCTCTTTAGTCTTTGGCTAAAGACCAGGAGACATTTCTGCTGCTAGCGCTAGGCTAACATGTTAGCTTTGGTTGCGCTTACCCAGAATGCTCTGCCCTGTCCACTTCCTGGTTTTGAAGCGGTCTCCGGTCCGCTTGGCGTTCACGTATGCATTCAAACCGAACCAGAGTTCATTTCAACCAAAAACCAGACCGAGGTTTGGACCACAATTGGCTTTTTGGTTCGTTCCATCTTCAGCGTTTTCTGACGATTGGTTTCTACAACACAGATCAGGGTACAAACTCGCAGGACGGCAGAGAAGAGCAGCTAGCTGGGAGATGGCTGCCTTGCTCTGAACTGCACCCAGGATCTGGCTGTGCTGGTTGCTGAGACCAAAACAAAAAGTTCCCATATCTGACCTCATCCCAGCATGGCCCAATTCCATCTTTTCAACAGAAAAAACATCATTCTGTGCCTCGTCCATATGTGGAATTAAATTGTATTCAATTGTTTTCAAAGTGTCTTCAGTCTGAACGTTTAGACGTTTTACGTCGATGTGAGAAATGCGTCATAATTCTGCAGCAGAAGAGGCCAGACAGTAAATCTAAATGGTTGATAATGATAATAACGAAGTGATGAAAGCAGTCAGTGAACGCATCACATCCCAACCCCACCACTCCTGGTCCGACTCCACAGCCAAACAGAACCGGGTCAGAAGCTGCTGTCATCTTTCTGTTAACCAGCTTCCTTCGTCTGCTGACCGTCTGGTGGCCATGACGCCACGCTCTGCAGCTTTAAATCCATCCAGGGACGACAGTGGCGCTCTCCACTGCCGCAGACACGGCTCTGCTAGATCTATCGTCGTCTGATGCGAATGAGAGTCGCTTTGGGTCTAAATTAGTAGTAGCATGAACAACCAAGCAAAAAATAAAAGTGGGAGTTGACCATCAGAACCTGCTGTGTGAATAAAGTTACCAAATAAAAGTGAGCTGAATGTGGTTCCTTGAGGAACGCCACATTTGATCTGAGTTTGCTCAGACACAGCGACTGTTCACTGAACCATCTGCCAAAAAAAAACGTACGAATAAGCAAACATTTCACAGAAAAATCCACAAATAAATGAGTATCCAGTAATCAGTCTATAGACATATTGGAGTTTTCAGCAACATTAATTCATTTAAATGTCTTCCAGATGTGGTGCAGATGCTCTACTGTGGTCAGACGTTTCGAACTTGCATCGATCTTCGAAGGTAGAGAGCGTGAAGTGGTTTCAATCCAGTTTGAAGTGGTTCTTAGATACGCAGAAGCTCTGTCATACATGAATACACACAAAAGCAGCTCAGAGCGACTGGTTCTCTGCATCAACGGATTGCAGAACCACAGGAGAGTCTTCAGTGTCGCACAATGGATAAACGTCACGCAGAGAAAATCAGATTTAACCATCCTGAGAAGCAGAAACCAAACGTTTCCTGTGGTTTCATGATAATTATGCCATCACATGTTGGACAGCAACTCGTCATATTTACCAGAACAAGAGACAGATTGTTGGCAAATATGAGTTTTATTCAACTTCTGTGTTGAGGAATAACTGATGACGGCAGTTCAAACCCTCCGCCTGAAACCTTCAATTAAAATTCAGATGATCCAATTGGTGCTTCCTGATTGGTTGAAGTGAATTGTTGAAGAGCGCATCAAGCTTGAAGTGGCTGATTTTATGTTTGCAGATCATCGTCTGGCAGTAGCTGCAGATCGAGAACTTTAAAGGAGTTTATTTTATGTGACAGAAACAAAGTCAAAGTTATTTCCTGGTTGGTCTTTTGGGTCGTTTCCTCATCGTTCCCTCACTCCAGCAGCTGAAGTTCAGTCAGGATGCATCCAGGCACCGCAGGTTACTTTTCAGTTATATTGAGGTTCAGACTTTGACTAGACCATTCTTCATTGGTTTAGCTTCAACCGAAACCATAACCATCGGTTTGATTCACCATCCCATCAGAAAAAGGTTTAGTTGAGACAAAACCACCAAATAAAGACTTTTATCCTCCAGTTTTTGGTAGGAAGATAAAAAAAAATAGGAGAAAAACGATAAATCATCAATGGAAATGATTGAGCTCGTTTTATTATGTGATTATTGATTTATTAAAACAGGTCATCTATAGATATTGATCTATTGTAATATATCTTGTAAGCGATTTGTTTGTCCAGCCTCAGGTTAAAGCCTGGTACTGATTAGGAGACATTTCATTTATGGAACCAGATTTTATTGAGGGGTATCGTAATAAAGCTGCCCTAGTTTATTATTTGAAAATGTTTTGTTTCTCTCCAGAGTTGAGTTCCCTGTAAATCCTGGACTCCTGACTTCGAAGCGGGTTGGGTTATCAGGTTTATTCTTCGTCACTTTTCATGTTCAAACGGTTGCGTCTGTCTTCTTCTCTGATTTCAGACGGTGTGTGTTCCTGCGAGCGCAGCGGGAGTCGATGCTCCGACAACCAGATCACTGGAGCAGGTGAAGCTGCAGACAGAACTGGGTCAAAGCAGCAACTCCTGGAGGAAACATCAAACCCGACCGACACCACGAGGCGAGAAGTCAGGCAGAGTGGAGCATCTCACGCTGGAGAGAATCTCTGCTAGAACTGGTGGTTATTCCACACTGGGATGGTTGCAAAGGTTTATAGTGACTGCATGAGAACCACTGGCCTGTGACCCAGTGGGTCGTTACGGCCCGGTTATCGACCTCAGACACAAAACAGCCCTGAAGCCGCAGAGTCAGCAGATAATTCATCCACCGAGATCAGAGGAGAGGAGAAAACCCAAAGACCGAACTCAAGTAAAAGTTTAACGTATCCGTCCAAGAAATTACTCAAGTAAAAAGTCTGCTCAAGTACAGAGTAACCGATCACATGATCAATCATTTAATATTTAAAAATTTCATCATCAGACTGAACAAAATGTAAAGTTATGTGGAAATGTTCAAATTTTAAGGAACAAATTACAATAATTCATGTAAATAACAAAAAACAACAAAATTGGGCAAAAGAAAATGTTTCCAAATCAGTTTCTTTCAAATATTCAAGGCCAGTCAAGACCTCAACTGTGGAAATATCATTAAGCTGCCAGAATAAAACACGCTAAATGTTAGCAAAGCTAGCTAGCTAGCTAATGTTAGCAAATTGTCTCGCTAACAAAATTCTTTACCCCGCCCTCACACAAACAAGTTTAGTCAATATTATCAATAAATATTAAGACACCAGTGTAGGGTATACACAATGTTTTAGGGAAGTATTCTCTGTTTCCTGTCAGCTGTTTGCCACCGTTAGCTAGTGCACCAAGCTAACGTTACCCAATATTTGCATCACGCGCTGGAACTGGTCTCAGCCCTAAAAGCTTTGGTCTGATCGCTCTCTGGTCTTAATCTTGACTCGTAATACATTCACAAGCAGCAGGATGGGACCCAGATCATAATGTGACCCATATTCACTGTTCCTCTGTAGTCTGAACGGCCCAATCCCAATCCTTCCACCAAGAAAAGAATAAAATCAGATTGGTGCCACTTCCAAATGTGGAACTAAATCGTATCTGATTGTTTTTTGACATTTTTGTTGCTAATGTTTGACTTGTGTCATAATTCTGCACCAGAAGAAGCCAAATATGGTAAATCTGGATGTAGACAACGGCTGAAGTTATAATTATGTCTGTGTCAGTGAACACATCACATCCCAGTCCTGTTGGTTCCGACTCCACATCGGACTCCATCGACAACGGCGGCCATTATCACTTCCATCAACGTTCTACTTCTGCGTTTCTTCGGGCTGGTAGTCAGTCCTCCTGACCAACATATCTCCTCTGGAGAAAAGAAATGAGAAGAACCTGCTCTGCGGTTTGTGCGTCTCATTGGTTCTGGATGTTTGTTGATGAGTTTTGACGGAAAGCAGAAGTTTTGTCCAGCCTGCGGTCGTTCTGCTGCTCCAACCTGACCAGCGGGTTGCAGCTTTTCATTTAACCATTAGGTCACTTAGCAGGAAAAGTTAGCAGCTTTTAGGTCTCACTTACTCTTCAGCGGAGAGTCCACCAAACCCAAAATACAGTCATGAAAAAAGTAAGTACACCCCGTTACAGTTCCAGAGGTTTTCCGTCAGGATGCAGCTGATCTGGTGTTACAAGCTATTTAGACAAAGACGAAGCCAAAGCAACAAGGGATGATGTTAAGAAAAGTAAGTACACCCTCTGATGTTTAGAAGCTCCTAAATGGCTTAATTTAAACAAAGATGACGCCTTCAGCCACATTTCAACCTGAACTTTGACTAGACCATCACACCTTTGATTTTAATTCATGTTCAGCAGTAGATCTGCAGAACGGCTGACCTGAATGATGGAAAGAAGTTCATGGTGTTTGGAGAGGACCGACGGATCGGCAGCCATTTTTCCTCCAGGTTTGCTTAATAAACACCAACAGAAAGCAGTTTGGGAGAGTTTAGGTTCCCAGATGGATTCAACTCTGTCCAGATCCGCCTGCCTGTAGCGTCGGATCAACTAACGCTGCATTCAGGCACAGCTGGGAAACCAGGACGTCTAGCTATCAAAACAGCTCCATCATCATTTAAACGGGTTTTATTTTAAAACATTGACTCAGTTTTACATTTTGTATTTTATAACCCGTCTGTCTGTCTTTCAATGAAAATAACCAGCTTGGTTCTATACTTTCCAGTTTTTAAAATGCACTTTACTAAAACGCTCTCCTTATGGACAGCTAATAAATAGTTTATTGATAAGTTATTAATTCATCTCTAAGCACTTTATAATCATTTATAAATGTTTATTATGCCTTAAGGGTGTGAAGGAGACAAAATCTACCAGTTTCTTCCCAAATCTGTTCAGACCAACTTGTCAGCAGTCACCAGTTGTAAATCTGATTTTTTAGCACATAGTTTCCATCTCACCCTTAATTCATGCATAATAAACAGTTATTAATGATTTATAAAGTGCTTAGAGATGAATTAGTGACACGTCTATGAACTTATTGTAAACTGGTACCATAAAATCAAATAAGCTTTTTTTTTTTTACCTAAGTGAACAGAAATCATGATTTTGTGGTTGGTTCTGGTCTGATCCGTGAAACCCAGCAGGCGCCGCTGGGCTCAAACAGTTTCCACGCTCACAGAGGAAACAACGGCTGCGTTCAGGCAGAGGAACCGCGGCGGCGCCTGAAACGCTTCAGGGTCGTCTCCTTCCTGCTCCGTGCTACGCCGCACCGGTGCAGCAACAGAAGCAAGCAGAAACTGTCTGATGATGAGTTTCTACAAGAATTAAGATCTTTTCTTTTTCTGAGAAACAAGACTTTGATTTGTTTAATCAGCTGTGAACCAGAATCACCAGAAATAAAACCTGCAGTTTGTTTGACTTTATTTCAAACATTCAATCTGCTTGAAAAGGAGGCTGGAACAAGATCACTTCCTTCTATATGCATCTTACTCTGTATATTATTTAAAGAAAACAAATTAAAAACTGAAAATGAAAAACTAAAAACAATAAATATAAATTAAATAAAAATAGTTAATAAACTGGTTCATTATTTAAAAAGTTGTGTTGATTGTTTTCGCTGCAGGAGCCCAACAAACAGGATTCTCCTACAAAATAAAACCTGGGAGAATATTTGGCAGAAAAGAGAATATATTTAGATTTTTATGGTTTTTCCACTTTCTGTTTATTTTTTGCCAAAATATTGAAAAGAGTAAAAACAAACATATTTTCTCTCCAGCGTTTGATCCATATTCCACCTGCATCCTAACCAGCGCCATGTCTGGCTTCCTGGAGGCCGTCTCCAGGGCAACAGCCGCATCCCGGGCCACGCGGCGGCGGGCGGCATCGACCACGCGGCGTCCAGGCGCTTGGGCAGCGGACTGCCCCGCAGGTCGTCCACCGCCATCATCAGGAGCCGCCTCATCGGCCCCAGCAGGCGCCACTTCCTGTCTCACTTCGGAGAATCATTCTGAGAAAAATGACTCAGAAAATGTGACTTCAGTCGCAGCGCGGCGCGGCGGCTCTGACTCATCCAGTCAGACTCTGATTTTAACCTCTCAATATTACCATTAACTTTGTAAACCTAAAAGCTCCGTTTGAGTTACTGACAGCACGACTTTATGTCCCTGCCACCATGACTACAACCTCTTACAGTAATTATTGTGACGGTCTGATCGTCTCTGTGATGTCCTGTCCTCCCTGTTGATTGATCCCAGCTGTGTCTAGTTTTCCTGATTACCCTCCCTGTGTGTTTAAACCCACCTGCTGTCTTTGTCTCTTGTCGGGTCCTCGTCTGTGGTACGTTCATTGTCCGTTGTTGTGAGTCGTTGCCGTTGAACTGTCAAGTCCTGGTTTGCTCAGATTTGTTTTTCAGTTGCTACCGGTTTTAGCGGTGAGCTAACGTTTCTGCCGTGCTGCCTGACCTGGACTGTTTGATCCATCTTTATCATTAAATATTCATCATCCTGGGTCCTGCCGCGTCCACCTCCCAACCACCAAATCATGACAATTATTTGTCATGTATTTGTTTAGAGCAGGACACAGGGGCAGCAGGGAGGCCCACAGTGGGGCAGTGTGATAACGGGAACAAGGCGATTTACAGCAAGTCACCGCTGGGATAAATAACCAAAAACCAGCATGTAGTGAGTCGCTAATCTGAGCTCAAACTGACCTAAATGTCACGATGTAAGAGAGAAAACTGAGTCTTGATATCATGAAAGAGACATTTGGTCACAAGTGACGCTGAATTATTCACTGAAACGCAGCAGGAAGTCGGTCAGGCGGCAGAGGAGCTGGACGCCATGGATTAACGGGAGAAACCGCGGCTTTCCAGGGAAAAACTCCAAAACGAGACGGAGCTCTTCCTTCGTCCATAAATCCACAGAAATCTGTATTTATCTCCGATACTGGCAGTTATGTTAATGTGTTACACGACATTAACTATGTAACATTTTCAAGTTTTCCAATACCTGGTTTTATGCCGCAACTAACAATTATTTTAGTAATCAACATTAATTACGGCTCTGAATGTTGTTTTTCAGCAAAGTGCAGAAACTTTATCCAGTCTAAACAGAAGAAGATGGTCAAATATCCAACTTTGATCCCAAGAATCAGACGATAAAGTAACTCCAAATACTTCAGAGGAGCTTTCGAATCGAAATCCACCTGGTTTGTGATCAAATAATCACCTGGTAACAGATGAGGGTCTTATTTCACATGAACTACATGCATTAAGCTGAGTTTGATCATGACTGAAACTAGAGCCTGAACTCTGATGTGAGATCAAACTCAGGAGCAACCTGGGCGACGGCAGTGAGGAGGAAACACCGACAGCGAGACGAAAACATCGAGGACAGACGCCGAGGGACGCGCGCGGCTGTTTCAGGACCAGGATGACGCTTTGCATGACCTAAAAATTAATTTAGAAGTAAGAGGAGCTGATTTTCCCACAGCTTTTTCTGTCCATCAAACTGTCGAGATCAAACCTCAAAGTCACCAACTTCTCCACTTCAATGCTCCTCTCATCTGCTTTGGGGTTAATCAAATCACGGGGGAGGGAGGGCTGACCCAGAAGGCTGCTATTAATGCAGCGCAGAACCAGGTCTCTCCATTTTTATAAACTAAACCGCTGATGTCGAGGCGCAGAACCCGCCGGAGAGGAAGGGAGGAGAAGGAGGTCATCATTTACGCTGCTGCTCATAAATTACGTCTCTTTCTGGTGTTTTAAAGCCCAACAGCTGCTTTCTGGATTTTCTTTAAGAGCTGGATGAATCTGGAGGATCTAGGAGCTCCTCAGGGCTCTGTTCCAGACACTGGGGTTTTCTCAGGAAATAAAAGATTTCCTTTGAAGACATTCATGCATTCATCTCCCTGCTGGAGAGCAAAAAGCTCAGTGGCACCTTAGTTTGTGTATTTTAATGTCTGTCCGTCAAATAAACCTAATTAATTAAAAAACGTGCTGATTTAAAAAACAACAAACATGTTCTTTGATTAAAAAAAAAAGGTTTTCATCCGCATCAAATTGGTGTATTTCTTAAAACTGAAATGAAAAGTTTTTTTTGAATCATGACTGACGTGATGTTACTACTGGCAGAGACGACGAAGAGGTCAGCCGGTTCTGGATGATGGTTTGTTAGTTTTCTCAGCATCGGTTTATAAAACGCTGAGTCATCCCTACGAGTTGAATCCATCGCTCTTCTGGAAAATGGCCGACTACAATCTCCCCAAAGAGAGAGTAGGTAGTAGCTCCCAGTGGGCGGGGCTTGACGCCCCAACGCCTGAATAAGACGCTAATGTTTAGCTGATAAATGAGCAGCACCATAGATGAACTATTTATATAATCTCATAGCTGTTTACATCTGTCGCCACCTTATTTCTTAATGAATTATCGAGTGCACAAACATTCCTGTGTGATTTTTTATTTAGTTTCTTGTGAAATTGTGTTTTTTCAACATTAGAGATGTTTTGTGCTCATTTGTAGTGAAAACGAAGCTAATTTTGGATTTTGATTGATTAGCAACTAGCTTGTGATCGACTGTGCTTCTTTAAAGGTCCCCTGGAAATGAGAAGGGTTTCAGTGCTGTCGATCATCCTCCGTGTGGTGCTGCTCATCCCCATCTCCCACCCTGCTTGTTTTCTGCTATGCAGCAGCTAGCATAGCCTGTCATGAATGCTAAGCTAGTTGGAAAAGCCCCCGACAACAGCAGATAAATGGTTTTCCTGTTGTTTCTCTGCCATTGGCGTATTCAGCAGCGAGTACATAAGGATGACTGACAGCGCTCAGCCCCTCCTCCTGGCTCTGATTGGTTGTTTTTGGTGCATTTCCTCAGATGCCAGTAGCAGCTCAGGGAGGAAATCAAACTTTTCACAGATTTTCTCTTGTAACAAATATGTTTAATAAAAGTTTCATTCTGCAGCTTTGAAACCAGCATATATTATTTAAAAAATATCCCAAAAATAAAACTAAAAAAATACAGAAAAGAAAAAACCTAATAGATAATACTTTCTGTGCAGCCGTACGAGCTAAAGCTGTGAATATTAATTTAAAGGAAAGGCTTCATTAGCCGAGTTCCCAAATTGGCCGTAGAATAAAGAAAGCTGCTCAGCCTTGGAGGGCCGAGCCGATCAAACCCTAAATCCTGCTTCCAGCAGACCCTCCAGCTGTCCCAGCAGATGGTCCGCCCCCCGCCGAAAACACACAACACCCCCGGCATACCGACGGACAGCCAGACACGCGGCGCGGCCCGCTCCGATTCAGGAGCCGGACCAGAACGCAGCCAGACGACGACGAGCGAGGCGACAAACTGGCGTCCAACCAGACAGCAGCAGCTTTGAAGTTTCACCTCCGGAGCCAACGCTGACACAGTTCTGCAGAACCGAGCCTGGGCGGCTCCGTGAAGCGAGTCGGCCTCACAGAATCAGCCGCAGTTTGGAGCCGCGGCCATCTGAGTTAGAACTGGACGTGAAACTCCATCAACATGTTTAAGCAAGTTAAATTCCCAGCCCCAGTAAAAAGTAATTTAGTGTTTCGTTCTTTTACAATAGGAAGATTAAATGTGTTCAATATCCAGTACAGATGGAAAAACTTTTTAAATTGTTGTTTTTGTACACAGCAAAGTTCCTCTGACCGCTGAGCTTCAACCTGAAGTGACGCAGAGTCTGATTTCCCGACAGACGGAAACGCAGCGGAGGTTTTCTGTGCTTCATCATCATCATCATCATTCTCCTCCTTCGTCCTCTCCCACATGCTCATGCTCTCTTTTAGCTCAGCATCCCCTCCAGCTTCAACTCCGTCCCGCGTGTGTCTCCCACAGAGGTCACGACCCCTGCACTCACCGCAGATGGTGGCACAATGACGAGCTGCAACGAGTCCCTGAAGGTCGACTCCCCCCCCCTGAGACGCCCGCTGCAGCTGCCACCGGTCCTCACAGCCCCCAAACCCCACAAATAAAACACTCAAAAAGCCAAACGGCGTCTCGACTCGGCTACGTTGACTCAGGGACTTTAGATGATGCAGTGAAGTGAGTCGTCTGACCGAGCAGCCTTTCACCTGCAGCCACAGCGACATTTAAAGGACAATTATGATGCAAAATGTAAATTTTGCATAAATGTGGGTCCATTTGGGTCTCAACTGGTCTAAAAATAATCCAAAGATTAAAAGAAAATAAATTTTGGCAATAAATTAATGTTTAGAAAACGAGAAATTTCAAAATCTCAGCTGTTAAGTCACACTGCAGCGTTACCTAGCAACCCAAGCAGAACTCCACCCGTTACCTAGCAACCCAAGCAGAACTCCGCCCGTTACCTAGCAACCCAAGTGGCGCTCCATTTCATTTGGTCAGCTGGTTTTACTGCTGCGTGTGCTGTACAATGGCTGCTGGAAAAGACTTATCGTCCAGAAACTACTCGCTGCATAGCTGTTGGTTGTGACCGAGGCTCTACTAATGCTTTTCAAAGATGTATGGTTGTATAACTGTGCATCCGTTTGCAGCCATTTTCATGTGCGAGTGTAAATGCTGAGTTGTGGGCGTGGCCAGCAGCAGCTTAATTGGACTTAAAAGAGACAGAGACCCAAAAACAGCTCATTCTGAATTCACCAAACTAAAATCTCATTATCTAAGAATGTTTTGGGTTTTTTTTTGCAAAGAAATTAAATGAATAAGTTTTGCATCACTCATAGATCTATCCTAACCTGTTCAAGGAAGCCTTATAGGTCGCCTCTCAGGTAAAACGCATTTGAAACGTCCTGCTGCCCAGAAGGATTGAATCATTTCTGGGGAATCAAAATTAAAATGCCCACCTAACATGATGTTCCGTCTCCTCGGTGCGTCACTTGCAGGACGTGGAGGATTAATGCTGCAGGGGGGCTGCAGGCTGGACGGCGCCTCAGCAGGCAACACTTACGACAACGCGGCGAATCCGTCTGCGCGGCGTGAAAACCCACGCCGTCCAGGTCCGGCGGAGACGAGTGACTCGGATTTATGACGAATGTGTTGAATGTCAGAGCGGCTGAGTTGTTACTCTGCTGTTATTCTGAGCAGGACTCACACATGGAGGTGATAAACAGCGTTTATGTAATAATGCTGTTGTGTTTGCAGATTTGTTTCTGTTCATGTTCCAGTATCTGATTCACAGAGCAAAAAGCAACAATTATGTAATGGCGCAAATCCACCATGAAGGGCAGCAGGTTCTGATCGTGTTTGCTCAGTGGCGAGTCCTGAGGCGCTGCACATGTACATGCAATAAAAAGCATCTTTCTGCAATATTTCCGTCTCCTGAAGACAAAACTAATCACCTCGTTTTTGTACACAGCAAAGTTCCTCTGACCGCTGAGCTTCAACCTGAAGTGACGCAGAGTCTGGGAGAATCAGATGGTTTGGGGGAAGCTGAGGTCAAAGTTACAGGAAGCTAAAGGCCATTTTCTCTAAAAACAGCAGCGAGACGCATTTTCAGGCGAAGCTAGTGAGCGAAGAGAAGCAGAATGAGCTGCTACTGACCGACTGAAGTGATCCGCCAGCGCTCCGACCAGTTCTCCCACTCGGTCCTGGTTGGGGCAAAGCTCGCCTTGCTGCAGGCACAGCAGGACGTCGTCCTGGGAGGACGTGTGCAGCGCCACCATCTGGTCAGCCCCGCTGGTCACGCTCAGTCCTGTAAACTGCCAGAAACAAAACAAACACATTGACTGACGGCTGCAGCAGGTTCAGAAAAACTGTGAAACAAACATATTTTTTCTTAGCAGGCATGAAAAACAGCTTTTTGTCTCCATCTGTTGCAGTTTTTCCATGAAATTCACACAAAATCAACAGATTCACTGAATTTTTCACGAGGTTAGTGGAAATTTTCTGGAAGAAACGGTCAAAAACACTGAGTGACCGTGATGTTAACTCCCTCCTGCAGGTGGCAGTATTTCCTACTTCTACTCTGTTGCCTCAGTCTGACTTGATGTCAAGTTATAGTCCGTGATAAATATTTACCGTTCAATTGGTAAAGTGACAATATCGCAAAATTCATTGAAAACATTCCTTAAGTGCAAACAAAACAAAACCCTGGAGGAACTGAATAGTAGCTGACATACAGCGCCCCCTACAGGCATTCCAGGTATAAACGTGTCCTTCAAGTTTATCCGAGTGTCCAGGAAACTTTCCTGACTCTTTTAGAGGCCAGTTTCTCTCAGCCACTGTTTAATTTAGCAAAAACAAGAGAACTTAGATTGAGAAATGTGAGCAGATTGTCACAATAAAAAGCTGCTGCTGGTTTAATCACATCGACAGTTGGAGCAATAATTACTGGATAAAGAGCGCTTAACGTGGCTTTCCTCCATTAAATCTGAAAAACAAATGTTATGATATGAAAGGTTGGATTATTTAGCTCCATCACTGCCAACATTGTGGAGGACGGCCCACATGCGGCCCCCGAACCGCGCTTTGGGCATCGTTTCAAGGCGAAGTGGGGTCCAGATTTGGCTGGCGGCTCAGGTGTGGCGGCGCAGTGAGACTCTGTGACCCAGTTAGAAAAACGCGCCGATTTACTGAAGGGGGAGAGAAAGTGGGAGCTGCTAGAGAACGAGACGGAGTGGATTATAATCCTCTTACAGATCACTCAGGTTAATCCAGACAGGACAACAATGAGCTGATGTCCCCGAGGCGTCGAGGCCGACCCGTTCCCTCGGCGCTTATTCAGCGCTTTCTAACCCATTTCCTCTCCCATCTGAAGCTCAGCTTCAAATATCAGGCAATAAATCTCACATTTCAGGTCCAAATTCTCCACAAACATTTATGCGAGTTTTGAGTTTGTATGATTTTTAAAGCCCTTTTTGAACCGATCACCAGCAGAGCGAGAACACCGGTGAAAACTGGACTTTTTATTATCCAGGTGAGGTTGGGAAGACAACGGCGACTGGTGCTACGTGGGAAGGGTCAAAGGTCATCTGAAAACAAATTAAAAACCAAACATTTTAAAACTTCTGAAGAAAATAAAGTATAATTAGAAGAAATGTAAAAATTTTTTTTAAAGAAATTAAAAACAAAAATGTAAAACAATGAAATGTTATTGGTCAACCTTCCCAGCAGATTCAGCACAACGTCATCTGACCCTACAGGCCTCAGGCTAAAGGTTAAAGGTCAAGACCCAACCAGCATGGATGCTCGGTAGGGTGAAGGAAAAAGTCTCTTCTCTCTAGAAACAAGATGGCCGCCAAATTTGTACTAAACACAAAATATCTTATATAGTTTTTATTATTACTATAATATCAACTGAAGCACGGTGGTGGAGGGGTGATGCTCTGGGGCTGTTTTCTACAGCCACAGGATGAAAAGTTCAACATGAGTCTTGATGATTTACTTCCAGACTGAGTTGCTGCTGAGAAATAAACTGAATACGACGACTTTCTTTAATCAAACGTTCAGGAAACAGAACCAGAACCCAGAGACGGTTTCTGTCCTGGTTCAGGAACCAGAACCTGAGACGATTTCTGTCCGGGTTCAGGAACCAGAACCTGAGACGATTTCTGTCCGGGTTCAGGAACCAGAACCTGAGACGATTTCTGTCCAGGTTCAGGAACCAGAACCTGAGACGATTTCTGTCCAGGTTCAGGAACCAGAACCTGAGACGATTTCTGTCCGGGTTCAGGAACCAGAACCTGAGACGATTTCTGTCCAGGTTCAGGAACCAGAACCTGAGACGGTTTCTGTCCGGGTTCAGGAACCAGAACCTGAGACGATTTCTGTCCAGGTTCAGGAACCAGAACCTGAGACGATTTCTGTCCAGGTTCAGGAACCAGAACCTGAACCCGGGTTCAGGAAACAGAACCTGAACTCAGAGACGATTTCTGTCCGGGTACAGGAACCAGAACCTGAACCCAGAGACGGTTTCTGTCCAGGTTCAGGAACCAGAACCCAGAGAATGTTTCTGTCCAGGTTCAGGAACCAGAACCTCAGACGGTTTCTGTCCGGGTTCAGGGACCAGAACCTCAGACGGTTTCTGTCCAGGCTCTGCGTTTGTTGCTGCCCAGCCTCTGCTGAGTGCGGAGCGGCTGCTATGTTTAGCTGCTCTGCTGCAGCATAATGACGGTTTTTGGCCCTGCGGCTCAAGCAGCTGTGTTGACTCATTAAGCCGATGCAGGCGCTAGGCGTTAGCCCGTAGTGGAGTTAGCATTAGCCGTGATGCAAACCTTCATAATCACAGAACCAGAGAAAACCTTCAGATTTAAGCCTAAGCTACAAATATTCCCTCAGTTTTCTGATATTAAAGTCAAACCAAACTTACAGCTTGTGTTCAATAACGGAGATTAAATTATTAGCTCTGATATTCAAGTTTTCCTTTCAGGGTTTAAAAAACGTCTGACTGTAGGCAAATTGTGTTTATTGTTACTAACAAAAGTGTGGAAAACAAACAAAAAATGGTCTTTAATGTGAAAATGTTTACTGCTTCTGATGGCTGCATGTTTGACTGATGGTACGTTACGAAATAAATTTTTCTGGTTTATTTATTATTTTTTAAAGTGCTTTTCTTTCTGTAAGGATGTGTATATATTTATGTAATTTATATATAATTGTTTTTCTTTTCTTTAAATAAAGAACAATGTGTAAAAATGAGTTTATATTTGATCTTGTCTAAATGTGTAGGGCGCTTCCTAAACAAAAATGTAAATAGTTTGTTTACTTTTTATAATTGAAGGTGTTGCACTAAAAGCAAATATAAAGCAATGAGGCTAAAATGTTAGAAAGCAAAATAAAAGGGAGAATCTAATGTAAAAGTTTCACATCTGAAGCCATTTTCAGATGGAATAAACTGGCCTTTCCTTTCAGAACCAGAAGTCCTGCGAGGCTTCTGGTCCAGTTTCTCAGATCAGGCCAGAAACTGAACCAGTTTCTGAAAACTTTAAACTCAACCTGAGCCACATCAGGTCCAAAAGAACCGCTCAGAAACTCTCCATAGATCAATGATCAGTTTAATGATGAGGACCTGGGTTTGTCAGTTTGGGTGTTCTGGTTGTTACTGGGCTGGTGTTGCAGGTGGTTTGGTTGCACAGGAAACAGAGTCTGACCCACATCGGTTCCCGTCTGGATCTGGGTCTGCAGCTGTGGCCCGGAGAGGGTTTTATTTTTGCTCTCTGGACGTAAAAACGATTCAAGAGGATCATAAAGCACCATGAAGAGTTTTCACACCCCTTAAAGTTTCCTTCTGCAGGGAAACAACTTGATGCAGCACAGAAATAATCACCATTCAGAGTTTAACAGATTTAATTCCCTGCTTTGAATTCCAGTATGAACATTTTTGCGAGGCGCTGTAACCGATTTTTAATGAGATTTAATGATTAAAAACCAAAACACAGAGTAACGACGCCTTCGTCCTTGGAGATGAAACACTGGCGAGATCATTTATTCAGAGGAGAGTCCGCTAACGCGGCGCCGTTTGTCTGAGCTCACTCACCGAGTCCAGAGGAAGCCTTTTCAGAACCTTGTACTGCTTCTTCGGCTCCAATTTGTAGACGAACTTGTCCGTGACGAGCAGCGCTCGGTCTGTGCTTTTGTTGAACCTGTTCATCTGCATAGAACAGAAGAAACACTTCTGAGCTTCTCGTGCAGCTCGCCGTCGTTTCAAGATCTAAATTAATAAGCATTCACTGCAGAAATATCACATTTTTACCAAGTATTTCAGTCTAGTTTCTGGTGAAAACACCAAGAGACTAGACTGAAATAACTGAGCATTTAATGTTCTAATTTAATGCTAATCGCTAAAACAAAGATAAAAACCGCCTGAAGCTTTAAATCCAGTTTTACTGCATCAGTAGTTTTAGTACATGTTTACGTTTTGATCTTTAGCAGTTAGCCACAGATTTGTGGAAGCAGTGATGTGACCTTTGACCCCAACGGGAGCCGTACCTTCCTGCAGAAGGCGGAGAAGACGACCTGGCCGTAGCCGTCTTTGTTCTTCAGCTCTTTGGAGACTCTGATGAAGGCGGCGCTGGTGTGAGGACTGTCCCGCGCCTGCAGAGACCAAACGGCTGCGTTAGCATGTCGGCTGCAGCAGCAGCAGCTGCAGCAGCTGCAGCCGCTGCAGCAGCGTCAGGTCTGACCTTTCCCAGACCCTGAAGCCTTTTATGGCATTAATACCAGCAGATCAGAGCTGGCTGGTGTCACGAGGTCAGAGAGAGCAGAAGAAACTTCAGATTTTATTTCAAGTCAGAGGATCTTGGGGTGTTTTGCATTTAAATGTGCATAAGTGTCAGAAGTCCTTAATCTTAAATGAGTCTTATAATTATCAAGCTTTAAAAATAAACAATGCAAAAACTAAAGACAGACAGTTGGACGGATGGAAATCAAAAAGTAACTGTCCAAACTTTATTTACCTTTTTCCATTCTGGTCCAAATTTATCCAAAAGGTTAGAAAATTTACACTCTAGGTTCTGTAAAATGAACCGATTCATTCTAGATGCAACTTTATGTGTTTTAACGGACAGCTTCATGTTTTCCAGGCATTTTAGACCACCGTGAAGTAACCATCAGGAACGCACCGATCCACTGTTTCCATCGGCTCAAGTTTGTAACTTAGAAGTGAATCGATTTTTCGCCGCCGGTTCTCTTAATTTCAGGAGATCATGTGAAGCCGATTTTATTCACCGGTTTTATCAGCCTCTTCCGCTCTGCAGTGGGAGGTTTGGTCTGCAGTCAGCAACAGTCGCCCCACTGTTACCAACTCAGAAACGTTCTTGATTTATTTAACAACATTTCAGACTAAAAAATGGGTATTGGCTTTTTAAAGATCGGTAATTTGCGATCAGCCAGAAACGGCAATCGGTGCAGCAGGCCTGCAGTTAGCAGGTAGATGATAAATCATCAGCTCTGATGTTTTGTTTTCATCCGTCTTCAGACGCGTTCAGGTCATGATTCGGGATCAGAGTGGGTCACTGGGGAACGGCGGCGTCACATGAAGCCCCGCAGGCGAGTCACGGGCCGTCCGAGCGGAGGAGCTCAGGCCCTGGTCACGCTGCAGCGGCCTGCGGCCCGATTCACAGCCACCAACAAACAGCTAACCAGGAAACGGCGGGACCCATCAGAGGGAGCAGGGCCGGCCCGAGGCGCGTCACATGCGGCGCATACATCCACAACAACAGACCGTTTCTGTGATCCTTTACACTGCTGGTCATTCAGGGCTTGTTTACCGAGACGAGGGGAAGTTCTGCCTGCAGCGGGAAGCAAACTCAGCGGATTTTTCCTGTTTCTACTCTGAAAATGTTTTTACTCTGAAAATGTTTCAGGCCAAACCCACATGGAGCAAAGTGATGAGGAGCAACACTGTTTTTCTCCAATCAGTGGATTAAAATGTGCTTTTAGTTCATCAATATGCCTTAATTAGTGAATCTTTATTCGTTGTATTTTATGTTTTATCTTGTTTAATTTCTGCCTGTGTGTTTAAATAGAGGGAAAAAAGTGTTGAAACCATCTCAAGTCGCCTGTGCATCAGATTTACGGTCGTACCAGAAACACAATATAAAGGTTCCAGCCTTCCAGGTGTGCAAAAAAACAAAAAATGCAATTAACTGAAATAAAATGTATAACACCATAAAATCTATGTAATTAATCAACAGAAGTTATCGGGTTAAAGTGTTTAGCTGAGTAAAACGCTCTCACGTTTGACAGGTAGTCTCTCTCCCAGGCTCGGCCGACGCCCCAGTCCTTCCTCTCCCCGCTCAGAGACGTCAGCGCCGCCACTTTGGCTCGAACCTCCAACATGTCAGATGGAGGGATGTTCTTCACGATCTGCCGCGCCCACCACCTGGAAACAACGACCAGCCAGAGTCCAAACCAGCGACACAAAACCCTGAAACACGCCAGCTGGCTTGAAAACTAAATCGTTTTAAATTGGCTTAAAACTAAATATGCATATTTCTGGCTGAGTATTTCATTTGAAGCTGAATGTTTAGCTTGCTACATTCTGGGTTCCTGACCTTCAGACTGTCATATATTCACCAGCTGTGGATTTAAATGTGGTTCAGCTTTCAGCCTTTGTCCGGTTTGCAGCCGTCGTCTCTCACCTGCGGTGCAACATGGTTGTGATGCTGTGAAACTGGGCTAGAGCTGCGGGCGGCGCCGGCCACTCCACGCTCTTCCCGTAGTCCGGCATCGTCCGCACGCTCGCGAACCGGCGCTCCACCTCCCAGAAGTGGGCCTTGACCTTGTAGCGCTTGTAGCATCCCATGATGGCGTAGATGGCGCGCATCCGCCTGCAGCGCAGGCGAGCGAGAGCGCCTCGCCAAACCTGAGGGGCGAGGGAATAAAAAGATTCACCGATGGAAATGTTTTCCTTCCTTTGGATCAGGGCGGAGATGGAGGTAACTGATCTGGATCTTATTCATTTTCCCAATTATTGTTTCAGGGAATTAGGATTCAAAGTGGCAGAAGCAAATATTAATGAGACAGAGTGATGGGAAACGCCTGTAATTGGAGTAAATTAGCTCTGAATCACATGATTAGGCCGTCAGATCAGAACATTGTGGAACAGGAAAGGTTTCGATCTGAAGCTTCATGAAGATGCAGGACCTTCTGCAGGAAGAGCACCAGGATGGGGACCAGGGTGGCTCTCTCCTGCTCCAGGGTGAAGAGCGTCCGCGGCGTCCGGACGAACAGCTTCGTCTGGCCGTACGCCACGTCGCCCTGGAAACCGTGCTGCGTGATGATGGCCTCCACCGCCTCCCGGTCCGTGGCCATCAGGTGGTTCGGCCAGGTGTACTCGCACGTCATTTTATACCTGAACATGTGCAAAACTCAGCATTAATACAACATATCCATTTATTTATCATTTATGAGCCGAAACACAGATAAACTCGTTATTTTGGGTAAAACTGGATAATTTAAAAAACAAAGAATCTGTTCATAACACATCAGATCTGCAAACATTTTGAATAATAAGCATCTGTCGAGTTTTTCCATCCATGTGAAGGATTAGTTTTAATGACAATTGTGTTGTATAGTCCTTGTTTTGTATTTATATATATATATACATATATATATATATATAAATACAAAACAAGGACTATACAACACAACTATATATATACATATATATATATAGTTATTGACTTATTATCCAGCCCTAGTTGTGACCAACATAAAAAAACATTTAACATTTTCACAGTCTGACAGAACTGCAAATTAAAATATAGTAAAAAAGGAAAAAGTGTTGCTACCATCTAAAGCCTGAGGTCATCCAGAGCCGTCTTTTAAAAGTTAAAGCTTCCTCCCAGAGGAAGGAGGAGCCGACGGTCCGATCTCACGCAGCGCTGCAGCCGCCTTACCGCTGCAGGAAGCGAGGGTACTGCTGCCTGTAGGCGAAGCCGGCCCGGCGGACCATCACGTTCTCCAGCAGACCCAGGTACGCCACCTGGTGCTGGCAGCGCGCGTCGTCGAACAGCACCGGAGACTTCATCTCGTTGGGTTTTATGCATCGCACGTAGTACGGCTCCTTAGAAGCGAAACACAAACTGTTAGCGACTCTACGGGTGACCTGTGACGCTTCCCTGAACCGGTTAGGATGAGTCCACTACGGCCTATCCAAAACATGCTCACTACCGTTTCGCACAAAATCATCCCGAGACAATCAGATTTTAGTCTGCTCAGTTCTGCCTCCGTCACTTTAAATCCAAACAAGCTGCTGCAATTATGCAACCGTACAACTTTGAAAAGCAGAAGTGGAGCCTCCTGCACAACCAGCAAGAATTCAGGGAGAGGTTTCTGGGTGGAAAGTCAACAACAAAACTCCAGCAGTCATTGTGCAGCCCACGCAGCGGTGAAACCACCTGACCAAATGTACTGGAGCTCCACTGGGGTTGCTAGGTAGCAAGCAGAACTCCACTGGGGTTGCTAGGTAGCAAGCAGAACTCCACTGGGGTTGCTAGGTAACGGGCGGAACACCACTGGGGTTGCTAGGTAGCAAGCAGAACTCCACTGGGGTTGCTAGGTAACGGGCGGAACACCACTGGGGTTGCTAGGTAACGGGCGGAACACCACTGGGGTTGCTAGGTAACAAGCAGAACTCCACTGGGGTTGCTAGGTAACAAGCAGAACTCCACTGCAGAACTCCACTGGGGATGCTAGGTAACGGTGGAACTCCACTGGGGTTGCTAGGTAACGGGCGGAACACCACTGGGGTTGCTAGGTAACAAGCAGAACTCCACTGGGGTTGCTAGGTAACAAGCAGAACTCCACTGCAGAACTCCACTGGGGTTGCTAGGTAACGGGTGGAACTCCACTGGGGTTGCTAGGTAACGGGTGGAACTCCACTGGGGTTTCTAGGTAACGGGTGGAACTCCACTGGGGTTGCTAGGTAACCGAACAGTGCCCGTCGAATGTGACTCAACAGCTCAGGTTTCTGAAACGGCTCATTTTCCAGCCAATAAAAACATTAATTATTGCCAAAAACAGAGGGTGTTTTTTTTAAGTGCTTGTGCTCAGGACAGGATGTCACGCTGAAACTTGTTGACTATTGTTCTCTTTAACAATAAAATCACTTAATCAAGCCTTTTCCAACATTCCTTCACTTGCTTCCTGTAACTTATAGGATTCAGTATAAAATTGCACTTATCACTCATCGCTGTCTATATGGAACCTCACCGGATTATTTGAAAGACCTTCTTACTTCACATTCAACTTCTAGATCCTTCCGATCCCAAGCCTGTAACCTTCTCCACCTTCCTCGATCAGCACTAAGGACTATGGGTGATCAGGTATTTAAAACCGGCCTGAAAACTTTTCTTTTTAGACAAGCCTACTCCGCTTTGAAATGACTATCTCCTTTCGATTGTTGATTTTATTTGTTTTTAGCTGCACTGTGTAGCACTTTGAGATTTTTGTTAATGAAAAGTGCGTTATAAATTAAATTGATTATTATTATTATTATTACATTCCATACTACAAAATAAGTAATAATATAGTTTGACTGACATCATATCAGGTCAATATGACTCATTTTTATTCTTCGGGATTTGATTCAAACAGTTTCTTTCATAATGACAGTTATGGAGAACATCTGTATCTTGTTTAAACCGTATTGTTCTAATTATTGCTACCTTGCTTTATCTAATTGAATTGTGCAGCACTTTTGTGAACATGAAACATGTTTTTATTCTTACATATGGACAGAGCTGCAACCATCATCCAGTGCTGCCCGATTCTTCACCTGTCAGAGCCTCCAGCTGGACTTTCTCTCTGCACTCATCCCTGCTGTTGACCATGAATAAACTGAAGATGCACCGAGGCTCAGGCTGAGTTCACTGATCTGCATCGGATGCTGCAGCTGAGCCTCGTCTCACATGCAGCTCAATTAGCAGAGCGTCAAACTGCACAACACTCACTAGACGAAAATAAAGAGATCGACCAAAGCGGAGGAAACGATCCGACAGAGGAATGAGGAACGTCTAGAGCAACGCGCTCCCCCAACCTGACCTGGATCAAAAATAAAGGTGGAGTTTCCTTTATTTTTCAGCTCAGAAACATGGAGGAAGATGCTGCAGCAGATGCTGCAGCAGCCCGACAGCAGCGCGGCCCAGAATAACAGCAGGGAAGTGTCAGACTTCAGGCCGTCAGACGGGTTCAGCCAGGAGAGGCGAGCGCCCCGCTCTGTGCAACGCGCTTCCCCCTCCCCTCAGCCGGGAGGAAACAAGTCAGAAAAAGGTTCCTGTCAAACACCAGGAGGAGTTTTGACGTCTAGCTGCTGCAGATCTATGTTCAGGGAATGTTAAACACATTCCCAGCTCCGCTTCATGAAAACTTATGACTGAATCAGCAAAGCAAACATTCAACAGGAATTCAAAATTTCTACAATATAAATTTCTGTATGTCAGAGTATCAGAGCCAGGCGAAAAAACTAAACAAAACTTTAACAATTATAAGAATAAAGTAATAAAACAGCAAGAAAAAAGTCGTAAGAGAATAAAGTTGTAATAACATGAGACCCAAATATTCCATCTTTACAGAAAGGCTTTTCTCTCGCGCCTCTTTCTGCGCCGCCTTCGCTCTCAGACTGACCTTGCAGGCCAACTTATCAACCAAAGCCACGATGGAGGTTTTGAAAAGCGTCGCAGCGGTCAAAGGTCGCTTGGTGACCTCTGTGATGCTCAGCTGACCATCTGGCCACATTTCCTTCAGGACCGGATTCGAACTGTCAGAGAGAGAGAGAGAAAATTCAGCTAACCCAGTTACTGGGCTGGCCAGAGCAGCGGAGTCCAAAGTGGGGCGCAGGGGCCGTTTGTTGACCCTCGGCTGATGCTCTGCAGCCTCACAACCACAAAACTACAAGTTTTAAATCAAAATTTACTTCACTGTTACAAACTTTATGGTTTCCTCCTGTTGTCATGGTAACTGATCCCAGTTACCATGACAATAAAATTAAAAAAAGCACTTCGTCTTGTACCTAATTAAATGTTCTATAACATTTTATTCATCTGTATAAACTTCAAAACAGTTGCAGATTCGCTGCATTCTTGGATTGTTGGGCCAAGTAGAATCATCCAGAGGGCCACAAATGGCCCCCGGGCCACACTTTGGACATCCTGGCACTAAAGTGATGGAGCCAAACCTGCTTTTGGAAGTGTTTTCTGACCCAGATGCTATTTTTATTGCAGAGAACAGATGAAATATGTTTTTCAGTCATAAGCAAACTGGATGTTTGTTTATTTAACTAAGAAAATATGCAAAAACATTTTAATTTTTGGCTCTGCAATCCAATTCCTACAAAAAAAATCTGATTATTTCTTTAATTAAAACAGTTTGTGCTTAGATTATTCCTGAGCAGGTAAGAAAAAAAAACAATTTTTTTGTGATTTCATTGTTAGAAGATGGTATTTTTGTGACCCTGAGTACTTTTGATGTACCTGTTGTACATGAGACGCTTGAAATCTTGGAAGAGGAGGTCCTTGTTTTTGTCCAGGAAACCCTCAACAGAATATCTGCAACACAGAAAGAAAGAAATGAGACAGAAAAACTGCAACAAGTTCAGGAGATTAGAGAACCAGAATTCATTCATTCAATCTGCTGTGAAAGAAAAGAGATCAGAAATATAATCACAACAACAACCAACAAAATACAGGAAGATCTTCCACTGAAACTCCATCAAACGGGACATTTCCTCTTCGTCCCCAGATCCTCTGTAACCCTTAACGTGTTTCCTCCGGATTCAATTTATTTATAAAAACATAGAAAAGACGAGTTTCCCTGTAAACGCAGTTAGAAAGTTGAAAGGTCAAAGTAAATCTGCTGAGAAATAGAAGAAAAGTCCAGCAGGTTGAATAAATCTGGCTAAACTGGAAACAAGAACCGGTTTTTATTTCACTCTCATTTTAAAATAAAATCTCTTTTCGATGGAAACCGGGTCAAAAGGACGGGCGGACGGGAATGAAGGGATGGACAAACGGATGTCTGAGCCATCCAGAGCCCAACACGGAGTAGCAGCATTCATCTTCGAGCAACACACATCTGGAACAAACTTCCAGAAAACTGCAGAACAGCCGAAACACCGAGTTCCTTTAAATGACTAATAAAATCCCACCTGGGTAGAGCCGACTCTAAACCACGACAAATGGAAAATTGACCAACATACGTCACTGGTTTCATAATCGTTGTGTTGTTTTCACGATAGAAAGCATTTTGAAATGCCTTGCTGCTGAAATAAACTCGACTGCTTTGTTTTGTTTTATATCTTCCATCTGTATTTTAATTGGGCGAAAAACCCAAAACAAAATAAACAAAATCTTTGTAATTAATCAAAATGAATAAAGTCGACTAATAACTGAAGATGCGTCCAAGCAGAAAGGCCTGCATGGATACAACTATAACATTGTTGTAATATAACAGTAATAAAGCAAGAAAACTTTCTCAGATCAATAAACTGGTTTAAATTCTAATAAACATTCAACACTAAACAAAACAACAGGATCAACAAATAAAATGAATTATTAAGACTCTGTAAATAAAATTATCCTTAAAAAATAGTTAATTGAGACTGAAGACTTTTATCATCCAGGTTTTGGTAGAAGGAGAAAAATGATAAATCAGGCAAATGAAAATGATTAATTTAAATTTATTGTGCTATTAATTGATTTACAGCTTCAGGAATGCTAAATTAATTTGGCTTATTGGTCTTCCTCAGGTCGTCTGCACGCTCTCTGCAGATGTTTCCTTTCTGCTCAGGAACGTTTAGAGCCACCTGGGAGGAAAAGGCAGAACAACAACAACAACAGGGAGGAGACAAGGTGAAGCCTCCAGAAAAAACAGGATGAATCAGAGGATGGAGGCTGCAGAGAGGGAGCGGGAGAGGTGTGTCATCTCTGCTCAACGCTCTGCATACAGGGGAAAAGGAAGAGGAGGCGAGCCAGGTGAGGGGCGCAGAAACAGAGGAAGAGCAGGAGAGTAAAGTAGGTCAAAGCTTTTGATGATGGCGTTTGGTGACAGAGGAGGGGAGGGGCAGCGGGTGGCGAGGACGCGGGTATATTTAGCTGCAGCGAGGATCGACTGGGACGGGATGGGATGAGACAGGGAGCGATGCCGAAAGGTGACAGCTCAGCTGGAGAGGACCCGACGCGGCCCAGAGACGGCCGAGGCCGGCTGACGGCGACGCGGAGCCGTCTGTCATCACGCTGAACTCCCTCATGTGCGCCGTCGAGGCCGTGTTGACAAGGAGCCGCGATAATAACGCCGCCAGCCGCGATAACGCTGCCGGCCATAATAGCATCGCCGGCCATAACGCCGCCAGCTGCGATAACATCGCCAGCCATAATAACACCGTCAGCCGCGATAACGCTGCCGGCCATAATAGCATCGCCGGTCGCGATAACACCGTAGCGCAGTAGCATAACTGATACTTGAGATCAGCGCTTTAGCGTTTTTGCCAAGTTTGAAAATGTTTAGCACACTTACATTTCTCTATTTTAATTTTTTTGGGCCGTCAGCCGGCCTCGGCCATGTCCAGTCTGACATGGTTGAAGTTAGCGCTGTAGCTTTAGCTAAATACCACGTTGTTGTAGCGCTTTAAAGTTAGCGAAGCTAATGTTTGAGATTAGCGCTTTACTGTCTTTGTCAGCTTTGAAAATGTTTAACTTAAATTAAATTTAGAGATTCGTTCTAAATGTAAATTTATTTGGTTGTTTTGAAAACTAATTTCCTGGAACCGTTTGGATCCCGTTCAGACACGAACGCGCTGTCCCCGTTTCTTTCCACACATTGTGTGACACATTTAGCATTTAATTAAACTCAGAATTGCATCTCCTGGGTCTGCAGTCACAAGGGTTAGACTACCTAATGCTCAGATGCAAAAAAACAGTCAATTTATGTTTCCAAGAAGAAGAAAAAATTGTTAGTTAAATATAATCTGTGCTGCTTTCAAACACGATGATCTAAGGCTGGATGTGTTAAACTGTCAGGGTCTGCAGAGACGATGCAGCCAAAGCTGAAAAACAGCAAAATGAGCTTCAGATTTTGGGACATTTTTATTGTTGAATCATAAAATAAATGTAAATAAATATCTGGGATGGATCCAGCCTCATCCTGGCACAAAAACAGTTCAGCCCTTTGTATCAATTTAGCATGAACTTATTTAGCTACTTTTACGTTTCCAGCTCAGCGTCTTGTGGTAAACATAAACAAAGCAGCATCTGTTTCTGGGACTTATTTGGATTTCCCAGATTTAAAGAACCCCCACCAGACTGCAAGCGGTGATTACTGCTGCTGCCTCTCAGACTAAACTGTCTTATCAGCTCCATCCCTCCTCCTCCTCCTCCTCCTCCTCTTCCTCGTGCTCCCTTGACATATTAATGTCCTTCCCCTTGCTCGATTTAGGGCAGTACACGTGAGCTCTTCAGAAAGCAAAGCCATGCAGGGAGACTGCTGGCCAGGAGGAAGAGGAGCAGCAGCGATGAAGAACAAGCAGTTTCAATCCCTGAATCATAACTCAGAGTAAAATATATACATGCAACTTTCATATCTAATCTGTAAACATCAGTAGCTCCTCTTGTGCTCCGACTACAAAGAGAACGCAGCTTATTGTTCATATCTTAGCAGAACGTTACATATTAGCTTCCTAATGTTTTCAAGATGAGGCAATGATTAATTTAAAATGTTCAACCAGAACAGCTGACATATCGATTAAATATTGTTTAGACATTCCTGGAAATGACAGCGTTTAGCTTTAAATCAGGGCAGCAAAATATCAGGGAAATATTCAGCTGAACTGATGTAATAACATTGTTACCCACAGATCTGAGTGAAAAATCACATTCATCCAATTTTTGATTACATTTTTGGAAAAATCTGGATTTTTTTCCACCAATGCGCTCCTTTGGTTTCTGTAGCTCAGAGTGACGTCGGCGTGCTCAGGGCGGCCATCTTGTCCTTTTTATTTGGACTCTGAGTTCAGGACAAGGCTAAGTTTTTCTTTATAATTATGGGAATAAAGTTGTAATTTAACAAGAACTCCAACACAAAAAAAACAAACTGGGTAACGCCGCCGTTCCAGCCAAATGTGACTTACTGGCAGGTTTTTGAAATAACTCATTTTCCAGACACCAAAAGTCATGAACCTATTGCCCAAAAAGATGTTTTTTTAAGCGCATGGAATCTGTTTAGAAGCAGTTGAGACCCAAAAGGAAGAATAAAACTTTAAAAACATGAGTTTTGCGTAGTATGTCCCCTCTAAAGGGACTCTGTGTTCCTGTCATGTTTTCATCTGGATGGAGATGCGAGCGACTCACGTGACGTCTCCAGCGTAGTGGCGGATGCGGAAATGTTTCTGGAAGTCCATGGTTTTATCCGTGGGGCTGAGCTGGAAACCCAAAGAAGAAAACAGGAGAAGGTAAAATTTAGTTCCTGTCTCACTTCATCCTGATTCATGGAGTCATTTCCACATCCCAGAGTTTGAGTGTTTTTCATGCTCTCATAGGAAGAATGTCAGAGAAAGGCGCTACCGCCCTCTGCTGGCTGAAGCTTAAACTGCAACTCCTTTGTTTTAATCTATTAATTCAAAATTAACCAGCATTACAATACAGCCATCATTTAATAACTCTAATTAAAGCAGTTTACCATGAATGCTGTGTTTTACTTACCATTTATTAAGAACTAAATGGTAAGTATTATACAATTGAAGTCATAAAACTTGCATTATTTCTTTCATTATGCCTCATTTCTGCTAATAATGTGCATTATTTGCATATAAAGTAGCATTTAGCTAATGCACTTTAGCGATAGGATTGTTCCCCAGAGTTGCTGTCAGTCAGAGGACGTTTCTACATCACTTCCTGTTGAGTCAAGCCGATAAGGTCACATCTGTTTCCTTTCAAAAGTCTTTTGTTTTTTCAAACTAGTCCCGTCCAGAATGTCTGTAAATCGTCTGATTTAAAACCTTTAACGGTTCTCTGGTGGTGAGGCTGCTGAGCAGGAAACAGTCCCACCTTGCGGGACGTGTAGTGAGGATGCTGAGCCAGCTTGGTGTCCATGCTGTCCAGGCAGACCGTGTCCGTCACTTTTCCCACGGTGAGACAAGCTTCGTCCAGGATGGACAGGATTCCTTTGTGCTGCTGCTCCACCAGGTCAACGATGATCTGGTTGTTGAAGTAATCGATCTGGAAATGAAGTAAAAACAAAGATGGAGGATTAGGCTGAGTTGCTGTGAACATGTTTTACTCATCTGCAGATTAAACTGCATCAGACTGACAGGCGGCTTTAACAAGCTAACAGGTGATTTCAGAAAACAAACTGAATGATCCAGAAATTTAGTTTTCTGCTGAATCTAATTTAAGCGAGAAAACATTTGGGATTTATGTCTCACTAAAACCTAAATCTTCTTTTGTAAATAAGAAAGGTAATAAGAGTAAAACGGTGACACAGCGAGTTCATTTAAGCCTTTTCAACGAGTCATGATCTGCAGCTTTAAAACCAGAAACTTTATTTATTAACATGTTTTGTTTCACGTTTTAACGAGAAATTTTCTAATTATAGTGAGATTCCACTGGCATTAAAACATTTCTGTAATTGTTGAGCAAGAAAACATGAAAAATAAAATAGGTTTTATAATTTTAATATTAAAAAAAATTACATTCTGGGCCTTTTGAGTCCTTTAAACTTGTTTCCAAGCTCTGGCAGTTAAACACACCTTTAATTATTGAGCAAGAAAACACAAAATAAAAATCTAATATTTTTATTTGGACACGCTTGATTTCTTTTCAGAACAGGACCAAACAGATATTTTGTTCCTGCACTGCAAAAACATTCAATCTTACCAAGTATTTTTGTCTAGTTTCTCATTCAAACATCGTGTTACACTTGAAAAAAAATTTTTCCTAGAAGTAACTTTTCTGCAAGATAAAAGCACTAAAAACAACTGAATAATTTGTCAATATTGATAAAAAAAATACTAGTTCTATTGGTAGATTATGTTGTTTATTGCGAGACATTTTCCCCTTTTTATTAGTGAAATAATCTGCCAGTGGAATTAGTTGTTTTTTATCAATATTAATCAATTATTTACGTAAATCAAGTCCCTAAATCTGGTTGAAAAGCTACCTGTCAGTTGATGTGTGTGTGTGTGTGTATGTGTGTGTGTTTTCCTCACATGCTGCCAGGTGATTCCTTCCCTCTGGTATTCCTCCTGTTCCTGCTGGAGGATCAGCTCGATGAAAAGCTGCTGCAGCTTCTCGTTGCAGTAGTTGATGCAGAACTGCTCGAAGCTGGCCAAACAGCACAGGAACAAAAACGTTTAAAAAAAAACAAACACAAAACGAATCGTTTCTGAGTTTTAAAAACACCAACGGACACAAACCTGTTGTTGTCAAAGATCTCAAAGCCGTAGATGTCCAGCACACCTATGACTGTGTTTTTCCCGTGAAGCACTGGGTTGTAGTTTTTCACCTCGATGATGTTGTTGATGCGGCTCACGATCCAGCCGAAAAGCCTTTCATAAAGTGCCTGAAGAATCAAAATGAAGTCGATCTCAATGTTATCACCTGCAGCATTTCTTCCTCTCCTTTCCTAATCGTGACAGCTTCACCTTGGCGAAGGCGTCCCGGCCGAAGCAGGCGTCCTTCTCCGTGTGACCTTTCTCGATGACCTCGCCGCCGCCGGTTGCCACGGTTCGGAAAAGCAGGCTCTTGGCAACGGATTCCGGATCTGTGGCGGTCAGCTCCGAGATGTGGTTCACCGTATCCTGACCCAGGATCTGAACGCTTTCGCCTTCGCTCCCAAACTCCACGTTACCCTGAAAACAGGAAGTTACAGGAAGCAACAGAACATTTTCATATGGAAACACAGAAACAAGAGAAGAGAGAACCCAAAAAACCTTACTGAAGTCAGAGCAGAAATACTTCAAGCAAAAATAAAAAGTAGCCATCCAATAAATTACAAGAGTAATAAAGTATTTGGTAAAAAGTCTGTTCAGGTAATTTGATCAGTAACCGAGTACCTGATCAAATTATCAATCATTTAATATTTAAAAATTACATCATCAGATCAACCAAACTATAAAGTGAAGAAATTAAATATTTTAGGGACGAAAATGATTTTTAAAAAAATTCATATTAGCAACAAAAAATTAAATCAGGCAAAAGAAAAATCTGTTTTTTCCCCCAATTCTTCTAAAAGTATGTTTTTTCAAAGAAGTTAGTCAAATAAATGTAAGTAGTTACTACCCAACTCTGGCAACAAATATCTAAAACCCACAAATAGTTCAGACTCCGTCCAAAAACACTTATAGCTGCCAATGTTAGTGGTTCAAACACTTAATATGCGTTGATAAGCGCAGTACAGGGCACACTGATGCGCTAGCAGCGTTTTTGCTAACTATGCTAACGTTTAGCACACTTAGCTTCCACTAAATTCATCTTTCCGGATAAATTCCAAAGCGCCAATTAACTTTCCTGTTTTGTAAACGTTCAGTTGAATGAAGTTTGACATTTTTGTTGAAATTTTTTGTTTTCTACCGTTAATAATTCTTCCAGTAGTTAAACTTTCTTCTTCTGCTGATCTTTTTTTTTTTTCTTTTGGCGGTTGGCAAGAAACTTAAGACGTGCATTACCGCCACCTACAGGTAACAAATAATAGTCATGCGGTCATGACTATTATTTCTAAATAATAATAATTATAAGAAACAAAAAACTATGCAATCATATTCTGTCAAACAATTTTGTAGTTAAAATTCATGCTCTTATTTTGAAGCAGTTCTACTTCCTCTAATCAGTTTCTCCACAATGTTTATTCTGTATCAGTAACAGATACTGATTTTAAACTATTTGCTTTCTGATCAGAGCTCTACTGTGGTTAATTATGTAAAATTAGCAACAGAGTTAGAAAAACTCAATAATTATAAAACTGAAACGACGAGTGAAAGGTCTGTGCCAAAGAATCACTTCCTGAACTGCTGAATAACCTTTTATGTTTTTAAAATAACATTTACTCAGTGAAATCAGCATCTCTGTTCCGGCGATTTGCCATTTCTTAAAAAGAAAAAAAAAACAACATTTACCAATAAATTAAACAAAAAAGACAAAAAACAAAACAAAAAAACACTTTTTTATTTCCACAAACCAAAAGTAAAATGGCAGCGAGGATCTGGTAGATGGAGGTAATCTCTTCTTTAGAGAAGCCGATCACTTCCAGGGCGCTCATCACCGCTTTGTGGCTCGAGCGATCGTTGTTGGAAGTCTGCAACAGAAAACAAAGGTCAAAGGTCAAAAAGGTACCTGGGATGCTTGTTTAGTGGTGTTTACTATGGGGTGCCATTTGTAAAATTACACAGTGACAAATTAACAGCAATAATTTGAGTTATATAGCCTCATTATAGGATTCATTTTTATAGTAGTTAATAAATGCCAGTGTCAAACTAAATATTTAGATAGCAAGCTAACTATTCAGCGCTAGCTAACTAGCAAAACCCAGCTAGGTCAGAGTTAAATATTTAGCTTGCTGTTAGGTTTTCACTGTGTAATCTTACAAACAGCATCCCATAGTTTTCTGCCATCAGATAAACTCACAGCAGCTGCAGCGCCCTCTCTGGTGTACGTGTAAAGTGCGCCGTCATTCTCCAGGTGAAGCGACTTCAGGGTTTCCTCGCAGCCTCCGCGCAGCAGCTGCAGAAACGCAGATTCATTTTTCCGCTGTGGTCCAAAACGTAGCAGGAAATAATCTCTGCTCAGGCAGAGGAATTTAAATCACAAAGTTTACCTGGTAGAAAGAGTGGAAGTTCCTCTCGCCCTCCTGCTGCTGCACCACCCTGGACTGGAAACAGGAAAACAAAGATGGCCGCCATTCAGTTTTTCCAGGTTACCAGCACAAACGGCAGAAAAAGCCTCATGATGCTGCCACCACCATGCTGGCTAACTCCAATGAGACCAGCTAACTGCCACTTAGAGTAACTAAAATGTGAGGCTTAACCAAATATTAGGAACGTTTTTGAGCTTTCCTGTAAGTCTTATAAACATCATAACATGGTTATAATATATTTATAATACATTATAAATATATATTATGTCATGTCATCATGACATGCCTACTCATGTATAGGTTTTGCTTTTGAAAATCATAATTTTTCTACGTTTTTCTATTATTACATCAAAGAAGACTTTTGTGTTTTTTTATGTTTTATTAAAGTAACAAAAATAATTTAAAAAACATTAAATATTAGAGTCAATTCCATCTTTAAGCAAAGAAGGACAAAAGGAAAAACTCCAAACAGTCAAAGCAGCTTTCTGAAAAGTAGGTAACTAATTTTCAAGTTTATAAAATCAAAGATTTTCCCTGAAAAACAAAAATCTAAGTTGTGATTTTCCGGACTGGCTATAAATGATGTAGCAGGAGATAATTCCCTGTTGGTCCCTGAAGCTGGACCTCCTGGTTCTGGAGAGATGACGGCTTTTATTTCTGCTTTCTCACAGTAAAACAGCAACATTCACAGCTGCTCTCGGGTTTTTTCGTCCTTTCAGCTGCAGCAGCTTCTTTTTTTACCCTCAGATGAGCTAATTAACACCCAGCACCAGCCTGATGATGTCACTCACACGTTTATTAATGGCTGTTCTTTCACACATTATCACCTCTGCAAATCTACACAAGTACGGATGAAACATTAGAATATCATGAACAAGTTGGAGAAAACGTACCGGAACGACGCAATCATTTTGTTAGATAATTTTATGCAAAATTAAGCACCTTTTTCCTTCCACCCAACTTTCTATGAATATGAGACCATTGAATGTTTCTGTGAGCCGAATCACCAAAACTGCGAGAAATAAATCTTACAATACTTCAGATCTATATTGTTTGAAATGGGCGACACAAATAAGCCTGTTACAGTAACAAGCTTTACTGCATGAGAAATAGTCTCAGAAGTTATTGCAATAAATGATAATAATGTTGTTTTGAGATCATTTTCAAGTAATATAACAGTAAATGCACAAGAACAAATTCTCAAAGATCAACAAACTTTAAATTGTGACGTCCATTTCACCCTGGAGCTGAAGAGATTTGAAATATCTAAAATAATGACCTTCTCCAGCAGGTAGTTGTTGATGTGTCCTCCGGTCGGGTCGCCGTTGAAGTTAAAGTTGATGTCCATGTACTTCCCGAAGCGGCTGGAGTTGTCGTTGCGGTTCGTCTTGGCGTTCCCGAAGGCCTCCAGAACGCAGTTGGACTTCAGCAGAACGTTCTTCACGCTGAGGCGCCACAAAGCAGGAGACATTCAGGAAAATTAGGAGAGAAATTCAGCCAATGAGAGCAATCAGAATACATGGATTGGTTCTCAGGCTGACCTCTCGACCTCTGCCCTCTGGCTGGGGTTTGTGATGGCTGCGATGTACTGCATGATGTATTTACTGGCTTCTGTCTTTCCTGCTCCGCTCTCACCTAAAACACATCATTCACACCCACACTGTGACTCAGGGAGCAAAAATCTGAATCATCTTCAATAAAATAAAAACTTCATTTATTTAACAGCAATAACTTTGGTTATTTAGTCTAAGAGAAAAACTGGGGTCATTTTTTAAAATGTATATTTTCACTATGGTTCACAGTTATAAATGTCACAATTTCAAAATAAATACTTGGCTTTTAACAAGTTATTTAGCCGTCTGTAAAGCTAAATATTTAGCTCGCTCACTAAACGTTTAGTTTGAAACTGCAGCATGTAAAAATGAATGAATAACACAATGAAAATATGATTTTGAACAATGAACCATCATGTTTTTCTTACAAATTATTCCCTTTTTATTCCCTGATAACCTCTAACATTATTGTCCATATGTGAAAATGTGAAATTAAGTTTCATTTTGCTGCAGAAAACACATGAAACTCTGCAGTGAAGTGTTACAGCGGAAACCTGCAACATGTTTATTATACCTCTGAGTTTCAGGTCAGCTAAATATTTATAGACATGTTAAAACGAACAGCGTCTTAAAAACAGAAACACTAAAACCAGCCCAACCGAAAATCAGTCATCAAGGGCCAGAAACAAGGATTCAGTTCCTTCAGTCCGCTACTCCGTCAAGTTTAAAATAAATTATAGCAAAAAGAGAATGATGTAAGCTGATTATGAATTATGGTAATAATACTCAGTGATTCAAACACAGGGAAGCCTGGAAATGACGAAGCATCTGGTGCAACATGTCGGTATGGAGGTTAGGGTTACTTTTATTTTAATATCATATTAAATACGGCTGCAAACATCCAGTAACTTTTAACTCAACAGACTTGGACACCTAATCATTAAACTTAGCTAAAAACGGGAAAGATTTGATGAGAAATGAGTCACTTTTTTTTGTTGCTGAGACTTAAAACGTTTTCTAAACTAACAAAATGAAAAACAGAAAGTTTCTAACTTTCTGATTTACACTTTGTTAGTTATTGAAGGTTCTCCTACTAAACAACCTACAATAAATTGTTCTTTTCTACTTTGCTGTATGAAAATATTGAGTTTTTAAATGGAAAAAATGTGGCCTATAATTTTTTTTTTCAAATTGGTGATGTCGACCCGCAGTGCAAAAAAATTTATTTTTTTGTCTTGTAAAAAGAAATCAGATTTTGAAACGTAAATTTTGCCTAATTTGTCAACAATTGCCCAAGATTAGATCATTTTTAGGTGAAACTAAACTAAAATAAATAAATAAATAAACACCCTAAAAAGATACGATAAATTCCCAACTCTAGTTTCCTATATTAAAATGTTAAAATATGACATTTTTTTTCGCTTTAGAGATGTAATTCGGGGCTGGAAACGTTGACGTGCGTGCAGCGGGTTTGCAGGAATACCTGAGATGACGATGCAGGTGTCTTTGGCCCGCCTCTTCATGGCCTTGTAGGCGGCGTCGGACACGGCGTACAGGTGCGGCGGGTTTTCGTACAGCTCCCTGCCGCGGTACGCGTCGATGGCGTCTTTGCCGTAGATGTCCATCTGTCTGTACGGGTTGACGGACACTACCACTTCCCCGATGTAGGTGTAGATCCGGCCCTTCTCGAACCTGAGCCGCCGCAGACCAAAACACGGTTACTGTCTCTTTAAATGACGGCGGGAAGCCCAGCTGATGATGTCATGGCTTCAGAACCTTCTGATTATGGAGAGCCATTTCAGCCAAAATTAAATAAGTAAATAAATGGGTGAAATACATTTTAAAAAATGAATAAAATAAATCAATAAATGAGATTAAGCATCAAAGTTGAGTAGTAACTAGTTAGTTACTTGAGTACGTTTTTTTTAAAACAATTTACTTTTAGGAGTATATTTAACTACAATGTACTTTTTCCTTTAATTTCAGTAATTTTATTATAAAGTATCTCTACTCTTACCTGAGTAAAAGTTTGGGCACTTTGCCACCTCTGACAGTCATGAACTAATTAAGCCGTTAAATTAAGTTAACTGAGGTTTAGACTCAAATTCAGCCAAAACAGTACAAAAAGTACAAACATTTTTCATTTAAGATAAAAAAAAAAAAATCTGTCGGTAAATCTGTTCTACCCAAAAAGTCTCGTTACAGTTTTAGCTTTACCTGATTCAAATTATTTAAAATAAAAAATATGTTTTAGGTACATTTTGGAGTTCAATTATTAATCAACTGATATATATATATATATATATATATATATGTGTGTGTGTGTGTGTGTTGAAACCATCACCATGTCGTAACAGTCTATTATGAGACAGATAATCTGAGAAAATATGGATCTCCTCCCTGAGATTACCGCCTGAAGGAATGAACCGCTACCCACCCATCATCCTCGCGTACTCGCTGCTAAACGTGCTAACAGGAAAACCGTTTATCCGCCATATACGGTGTAGCCTTATTTATGGCAGGCCTGGCCTGCCATAAATAAGAACCATAAATGCTGCTGCTTCTTCTTTTTTTCTGGCGGTTTGTAAACAACGTTTAGATGTGCATTACCGCCATCTGCTGGACCGGGGTGTGGATCAGAATGCTAAATATATTGGCTATCCTAGCATTGATCTATGCTAGCATAGCCATTTTAACTAACCCCAAACAAGAAAAGTTTGGCCTGATTTAACTTCAGACAGTGAGAAAAAACCATCTCTCCTCATGAACAGCGACACACCTGCTGGTTTCCCTCAAACATTCATTTTCTCCGTGGCTTCGGTCCCACCGCCCACGCTCTAGAGAACATCACACACCTTGATGTCATGCAAAGATGACAGGAAGTGACACAAGTATTTGTACACCAGTGACAGGAAACGAAAGCCACGGTGTGAAGAGAGTCACAGCTCACTGTGGGTTTGTTGAGCTGTGAGGAACAAACTACGAATAAACCACCAATGGCACAATATCTGACTTTTCTGCTGCTCTGCTAACTCTGCAGGCTGAAACGGAGCTTAATTAGCTAAATTCATTCAAAAAGCCAAAATATCTGCGAGAAATTTGAGGAAGTACTGATGCATTTCTGACAAACGGTGTGATTATTAAAGCTTCCGGTATCTGAACATTGTTCCAGTGAACTGATGATGAAATAAATCATCATGTTTTCATGCTGAGAAATACATTTTTTTTTAAATAGTTGAACCAAACTGCGATATTTTAGATTTATCTGTCATGCTGTGATATTTTTAAGCAGATATAACAGTTTTTTTTCTTATGAAATACTTGCTTTGAGTTGCCTCTAATATTGCTGATATATTTTAAAGTTTTAAAATTATTTTTTTTACATATTTTCCACAAGTTTTTTTCCCATGCAGTAAGTGAAATAAACTGCAAATGGAGCAAATACTTTTTATAGATATGAAGGAATTATTTACTTAAAACAAGCTCCTAAACCTAAATGTTGCTGAAAAGCTACATGAAAGTTAGTTTTGTCTTATTTTGAGTGTAAAAATACTTGTTAAGATTTTGAGTTTTTATAGTTTTGGGTGAATTTTATTTAGGGGAATCAGAGAAACACTTGAAAACTGTGTTTTAAAACTACATGTTATTATTTTTCCACTTGGAAAATAAAGCAAGGTTGTGTTGGTCTGTCTTATAAACGACCAACAGGTCAGTAAATAACATGTTAGGGGTGAACGTAACAGGGCAAAGTAATGGCACAAAGTGTTAAGTCCCAGTTGTAAAGCTACATTTGAACTAAACATCAATACTTCACAGATCATCTGGTCAACAAACAGGGGAATAACCCTGAGGAAGGAAGAACACCATGGAGAACCGACCAATGCAGAAACCAGAACCAAAATCATTCTGAAAATGAAAGAAATCTGGAAAAATATAATGACAAAATAACCAAAATCTCCCAGATTCCAACACAGAGTAAAAGTCGGTTTCAAACTCTGATTATTTTCCTCCACTCTTCTTCTGTTCAGTGATAAAACTGCACCATGAACAGAAAACACTGGAAAATCCTGACTGTTTTTCCCAGTTTGTTCATTTTGCCGCTCATCCTGACCAGAACTACCCGGCAGAACCCAGGAGAACCCGGCCGCCTCTTCAGAACAGACACTGCTGGGTTAAAGGGAGGATTCCAGCAGCAGTCAGTCTTGCAGCGGCTCTAAAGAGGCATCTGACTGAAGACAGCTGCAGTATAAAAGTCTAATGACCATCACATGCTAGCAGCTCAGTGTGCTAGCAGCTCAGTGTGCTAGCAGCTCAGTGTGTGTGCAGCGGAGACGATATCCCACAGTAACAGGTCCTGGATGTCGACATCAGCTGTTAGCTAGCTCTGCTAATCCACGCTGTTTGCTTTTGCCACTCCTCTTTAAATCCGTCTGGCTGTTTGGTTAAAAAGTTGGGCAGAGATGTTAGAGGAGAGGATAAGATCCTGCAGTTCCTTTGACTGACGTAATGCAGGTAAAACTCTGCCTGGGTGAATTTTTGAGGCTCATCCATTTTGTTTCCCAAAGACTTCCTGTTTCCTGTTGTGACGGATGGAAGAGAAGCTGTCAACTTCCTGTCTGCATCCATTCAGCCTCATTTTCAACTGCTCAAAGTCGTAGTTTAGTCGCTACTCAAGTTTTTGAGATGCTAATCAGCAGCTCCCGGCTGTGAAAACAATAACTTGTTGCCATGGTTACGCATCACAGCAACTGGTTGGAAATGGGAGCAAAAATCCATCCAGCTGAAGAGTTTAACCAAAAAACATGATGCTGCCACCTCGAGCGGCACTAGTAAAGAACAGGGGTGTCCAAACTGCGGCCCGGGGGCCATTTGTGGCCCTCTGACAGATACCTGTAAGCATCCCGGTTGATGCTTTTTCACGTTTTAGTGCCAATTGTTTTACAGATAAATAACGTCTTCTTAATTTGGTCTAGAATATCTGCTTTATTATTATTTTGTTACAAAAATAACAAACTTTATGGTTTAAAATGGCTCCTCTGAAGCTAACAGAGGGGTAAATTTAGAGTTTAGGTATTATTGGATGTTATTAATTTGGCAAAAGAATGAATTAAAACAAAATAAGTGAAAATTTTCATCAAACTATAATTTCATAGCCTGTTTAAAGTGGGTAAAGTAACCAAATGAAGGTTTCCAGGTACGCTAACAATATCCATTCAGAGGCTTCAGCTGAGAGGTGAAGATTGACAAACGGAGCGGGAAACAAGAAGCAGACGTCACTCAGACTCTGACAAAAACCCAGAAATGACTCTCAGGCCTCCAGCTGTGTCCGTAAGACCAGCAGGTTTGATCATTTTACCTTAAAAATAGAGAAATCATTTTAATTTCAGAGTCAGGAGTCACCGCTGACACCTGACGTCCTCACCTCAGCTTCAGGTTCTCCATGAACTGCTCCATCGTCACCTCATCCAGCAGCACGAAGTCCGACTTCCCAAACTCCAGCCCCTCCAGCTCCGCCATCCCGGCCTGCGCTCCTCAAACACACCAGGAGAAACACACACACACACACAGAGAGAGAGAGAGAGAGGGGGAAACTCAGGGAGAGGCAGCAAGAGAGCTGCTTCGAGGAAGCAGAAAGAGAAGTGAGTTTGACTTGTGGGTCCCGGCTGGGGCGGCTGTAGGCGTGGCGTCAGACTGTCTGAACGCTGCGCGGCTGCGGCCTGCAGGCTGCAACACGTCACGCTGTCAGGCAGCAACGCAGCGAGAGCTGCAGTCTGGCTACAAACTCTCTCATCCTCCTCCGACTCGCTTCCTGTCAAACCTTCACTCAAACTCCCACAAACTCAAACCGATGAGTTTCATCCAGAGAAACCAGAGATTAAACCCAACTAACCACATTTACCTTCTGAACAAATGTACTTTGAGGAGTATTTTTTACTTTGCTGTACTTTTATTATCAAGTATCTCTACTCTGACTTGTGTAAAATTTCTGAATTTTCTACCCACTGAATGGAAACCAAACATGTTTTAACCAAAAATTCACCAAACACAGACACACACCAGCTTTTCTTTAAGTTTTATATGGAAAAAAACTGATTTGGAAACATTTTCATGTTTTTTTTTATTTGTTACTTATATGAATAATTGTATTTTTCATCCTTAAAATAACAACATTTCCTCTTTGCTTTTACTGATTGTGTGATTTTTATTTTGATCAGGTACTCTGCACTTTTTACCAAATACGTTTTTACTCTTATTTGAGTGATTTATTGGACGGCCACTTTTTACTTTTGAGTATAAATACGTTGAATTTTTGCTCCAGAAGTGTGTGAGTCAGAGCAGAACCGGGCTGGGCAGGTTCTGATGCCACAGATACGGTTTCTCATGACCAGAAAGGAAATGTTAATCTAGGCAGGTTCATTCTTTACAAGAACTGGTAGGTCAGAGTTCGAGTCAAACCACGAAAAATTCAACCCGCCAGCATTTATTCTCACATTAAACCATTAGAAACGTTTCTGTTTTAGCTCAAGACCAAAGTTATTATAAAATAATACAATAAGTTAATTTCTACTGATTTCAAGCATTTATTGGAATCACGTTTAATTTGTACGACTTGACTCAGTCAGCTTCTTTTCTTTATTTCTTTTTTTGTTTCCAAATTAAATTTATAAAAAATATTAATTTGGGTCAGTCAGATTTAATATTTTAAGAATTAATTAATACTTTTTAACAAAAAGTTAGGATGAATATCCTTATTTAGCTTCACTCAAGAAACTAAATAAGAAACTTTGAGCACAGCATGTCCAGCATGTGTGGGGTCTGCAGAGCTGCTAGCTGCCTTTCCATTGTGAGCCTGGCGATTCTCCCCGGTGGTTTCTGTCTGAAACCAACATGATCTACAAACAAATCATGTTTTCATTTTCTAAAGTGGATTTTATTGGAAAATTAAAACTTAAAGAAATAAAACAAGATTTCCAGTTTCAGTTTTTCTCTGGTCCCAAGCCTTCGGTTATTTGGCAACGGAGGAAACCTGATAAAAACATCGAGAGGATGAAGTTCATCCCTTCACAGATGAAGTGATTATGAGTCTGAGCTCCAGTTTATCTCCTCTACGTCTCGGCCGAGTCTTTGCAGGTCCAACGTGTCTCTGCAGTTCGTTCCCATCTCTTCAAGCCCAGACAGGAGCGATGCTGCGAGTGACTCAGATCTGGGTTTTTCCAGGGTCGAGCTTTTAAAGAGGAGAACTTCAGATTAAACCGGATTCGGGCAAAAATCTGACAGTTTGACCGTCAGATGATCCTGGGAGGAGAATATTTATCTACTGGGGAGGCACCGCGGACCCTTCAGCTCCAAATATGAACTAAAATGTGTCAGAAACACTTTTTAACAGGAGGAAAGTTAGACTGCAGCGCCCTCTGGTGGGTACAAGAGGACATGCATGTTGAAGTATTTACAAAATTATACAAAAACATTATTAAAGTATGTTTTATTATAGAAAGCATCGGAAATCTAGGATTAATCAGGTAATATTGGTTTGAGTTAAATGGATTACGTCAATAAAAATACTGTTTAAGCGATAAACCAAATATTCTGGAAGTTTTGAAAAGTTTAACTTGTATTTTTCAGGAAAATATTCAGAAAGTTTCAAGAGGGTAGTCTGTCTTTTCCAGGAATGTTTCAGCAAATTAAGCAATTTTTAACCAAAGAATAACCTGTGACTGAAAATTAAGCACTGAAATCTTCACTTTGTTCAGCATTTATATATATATATAAACAATCATTTTTAGTGAAATTAAACCACATTTTCGGTGTGAATGAATGGCTAGACCACAAAAAAAATAGATCAGTTTTCCCAAATCTCCGGTTATGTGTGGATTAGGATTAAGAAAGAAGACCGAACAGCTAACAGCTGAACCATTCAGACGCTTCAAATATCGAATTTATTTTCACCTAAAATAATCCAAACTGAAAACTGGGCTGGATCCAATCAGAACTGGGTCGTTCGGGATGCTGTGAAAACATCGGATATCGGTAACATAAAATCGGATTTGGGTCGGATTCGCTCGCTGTGCAGCCAGGAAACAGATGGAGGTAAACTTAGAGAATTAAAAAGAAAAAAATGGAAAAGCCTAAAAGAAACTAAACACAAAGGAATGAAGAAATATGGGAAGACACTAGTGACAATAACTGTTTATGGCAAGACCTTAATGACAATAATAAACAACCCAGAAATGACCCGTGAAATGTTGCAAATATGGTAAAAACGTAATAAAACGATTATAAAAAGATGAAAATGTCTCTTCTGCGTGATGCAGGCTGAACTTTTGGCTCAGATTAGTCAGACTTGCTGTGAATCAGACAAACTGAAGCGGTTCAGTTTGTCTGACTTCTGAACCGCCCCGAGTTCTGCTGACTCAGACGAACCGAACCTGAACGGTTCTGACAGACTGAAGGACACCTACCGTCTCCGCAGCGTCCATCTCGTTCCCGGCGATTCGCGGCGCTCCTCTGGAACCAGACGTGCTTTCAGTGAAACGAGCGGCCGTTGTGTAACCTCAGCTGCCTTTCAGATCCTCCATTCAAACTTCCTCTGGGTCGCTTCCTCTTCCCGCTTCCCCGCCTGGCGCTCCGTCCACGTCACCGAGTCACACTCAGGTGTTGCAGCAACATTAACGACGTCAGAGGCAATCAGAGGAAATCTGTTTTATTTCACAGCAGCTCCTTCCATCAGTGTTTTACAGTCTCAGTGTTTTAAACCAGGTTAGTGCAAATATTCCGCTACGAAACAACAGAAATGACAAAGATCTTCAAACTTTATGCGAATAAATTCCTTCGTTTCGTTAAAACTCTCCTTTATCCTGGGCTGTTGTTGGATTTGTGCTTTTGATTTAAAATAGATTCAAGAAATTCTAAATAAGTTTTAGAAAAAATCATTTAGGGCTGAAACGATTAATCGGTTAATCACGATTAATCATAATTAATCAAATACTTAAATTATGATAAACTAATTTAGCAATTCATTAAACATTAACTAGAGTTAAAAAGGACTTTTTCTGAAACAACAACAGAGTCAGAGCAGAAATGAAGCCAAAACTAAACAAAAAACTTGTATAAATTTTGCATTTAAGATGAAAAACCTTCTCCTTTCACCCAGAACTAAAGTAGTTTTAGCTTCACCTGGTTCTGAAAAAAGAATTTCATTAGTTGTTTATTTGCATCTTTTAATGAATTTCTTATGTTGTATGAAAAAGATAAAAAGTTTGTGCATTTTGTTTATCCGATTAATCGTTAGAATAATCGATTACTAAAATAATAGTTAGTTGCATCCCTAAAATTATTTTAAAAACTGATCAAACTTTGATTCCTGCAGTTTAATCTCAGCTACATTAATTTAATGTCTTATTGCAGCGAGTTTCAGGATATTTAAGATCATAATTAATCCTGAAATGTGAATTGGGATCATTTCAGTGCAAGGTTGATTAATCGATTTGTAGAAATGATTATTTGTCCTTTTTTTTCTTTTTTTTAAACACAGTTGTTACAGCTTTTTTCACAGTCTGAATTATTCCGCCTCTGTTTCGGCCTTCTGCAGTCTGGACATGGTTGTGTTTTCTTCCGTGTTTTTCTTCTTCCTGTTTTGCGCGGGACTCCGACAGGCTTCGTCCTGTTGGCGCTTCCTGTCCGCTGCCCCTCCTTGAGGAAAACTCCCCGCCAGCCGCTGGACTCCTCTGACTCCTGGTTGGCACCGATCGGCTCCTCTCTCTCCTGGGCCGATCGGCCGGCCGTCCTCTGGCTCCTGATTGGTCGACTGGGCCCCCCTGAAGGCTCTGCTTCAGGTCGTAACTCTCTTTGGACGGGCCGACCAGGTGGAGTCTGTCGTTCTTCTCAAGCACCAGAACTGAATTCAAGGACTTGTTCTTTTCTCGGATTCTGCCGAGAAGGTGTTTTCCGTCGGCGCTGAGGTCCGACAGAAGGACTTCCTGGGTCCGGAGGGTTCTGCGCAGCCCGTCCAGGAGGTGCTGCAGGTTTCCGGACACCGACCCGGAGTCTGGACCCTGCAGGGTGATGATGGTGTTTTCTTCCTCTGCCTTCACGTCATGTTGGACATCTTGCCGGGTCAGGATGTCGTCCAGCTGCTGCTTCCTGAACAGCTTGGCGTACATGTAGACATCAGAGTCGATCATAATCACCGCGCCTGGAGTCCGATAATCCGGCGCCTGGCGCTTTGGACCGGAGGAGGTTCTGGGCCCCAGAGAGGCAGAACGTCTCTGTATGGAACCTGGATCTGCGTTATTCCGGCTGTGCTTTGAAATCGCTCCGGAGGAAGCGGACGGCAGATCCGAGGAGGAGCGCGGCGTCGCCTCAGTGAGCCGCTCCAAACGGGCCTTCACTGCTTCGAGGTTATGGAACAAACCCGCTACCCGGACCCGACCTCGGTCCAGATCCGTCACCTTAAAGCCGTACGACTGGAGGAGCCGCCGGGCCTCCCGCTCATCCTGGAACCGGTCGATGAGAACCGTGGCCTCCACCGGGAAATCCATCTACAGAAACAAACAAAACAACATTTAACGACGTTCATGGCTGCAACTAACGATTAGTTTAACGATCAATTATCCTGACGATTGATTGACTATCCTATAGATTAATCGCTTGTGCATTTGATTATTTTTTGTTTATTATTCTCCCGATTAATTGATTATTCTAATGATAAAACGATTATGCTATTGAGTATTCTGATGACTGATTATTCTATTGATTATTGATGATTAATCCATTATCGTAATGACTGACTATCCTGATGCTTAATTATGCTGATTGTCCCTGTGATTAATTCATTATTCTACTGATTATTTTGACAATTAATCGAATATTGCTTTGTTATTCTGAATATTAAATAACTACTCTAGTAATTATTCTGATGATTAATCGATTAAGAAAATGTCATTCTGCTGATTTTTCTTTCAACCACATAAGGCTTTTACTGAAAGATACAAATACATAAAAAGATTTAAATAAATAATTAAATTCCTTTTTTAAAAACATAAAATAAACATTTTATTGCAGTAACAGCATTTTAGTGAATGCTCGACCATTTGTAGCAGAAGATGCATTAATACGAGGTGAAATGTTTACAAACATGCAGAGTATACACAAAAAACTTTTTTTGGCTGGGCGCCCCATCCCAAAAGAGCATGTTGCCCTGGGTTACTGCCCCATAAGACCCATCTAAAGTTTAACTCAGGGAAAATAAACTGAGTGGTTCCCTCCCAGCTGCAATCCTGGAGATAATTAAGAAACTTTGGTCCTGCTTCGTCACGTTGTTCTGGTTCTGCAGGACAACTTTTCATTTTCTCAGAGCTGAAATCTATAAATTAATGGCAGCGATCAGATAAATCTGATCACTTTTCAATGAATCTGCTGATAAAAACTGCAGGGAAAACAGTCGGATCAGGATGTGATCTGGGAATTTTGTCCCACTTGGAACCCCGTATTAATTTAATTTCCACCACTTTTGGTGCAGAAGTTTCTATATCTGTGGTTTTTCTTAAAGCCTAACCTTCACACACACACACACACACACACACACACACACACACACACACACACACACACACACACACACACACACACACACACACCTGAACAAACGGAGGTGATCACGTGACCAGGTAATTAATCCCTGCAGAAGCAGAGATAATAACTTGCTTTTCACTCTCAGCTTCTGTTTTCTGACTTTTCTCATCTTTTATACCAACATCTTTTGTTTATTTCCTTCAGTTTGAACGAGTCAACAAAAGTGAAACTTCCTGTCAGCTGTGTGTGTGTTTGGCTCTTTCTGGACCAAAACTCAGAAACCGACCAACAAGAACCTTAAATATAGGAATTAAAAATGTTATGTATATCTATAGACACAATGGGAAATAAAAAAATTTCCCACAGACGTGACAAACAGACCGTGATGTTATTTATTCCTGTGTAATTCAGTCTGGTGGCTAGCAGCTTTAGCATTCAGACTGAGAGCTAAAAACATCTGGAGAAGCTGAAACTTACTGTAAATTTGACTTCTCTTTACTTCATTGCTCCAGTCCTGGGCGACTTGACAGTGGGACGAAACCGAAACCGCTGACGTCATATCCGATCCAGACCAGTTCGACCACAAAGCCAAAACCAGCAGCGTGAAATGCGGACGTGGTTTCAGAGCGGAAACAGACCTCACTTCTCAAATCCACGGAGAGGAAAACATGAAGTAAACTAAATCCTACACTAAACAACGATTTAAGTTCCCTACATGTCTTTAAAGTTAAAACCTAATACTTAAAAATAATAAAATTTACTTATTTTCCTTAAATATATATATATATATATATATATATATATATATATATATATATATATATATATATATATATTTATTTATTTTTTTTATTTATTTATTTTTTTTTATGGATTAAAAAGACAAAAATCGTGAATTCCAAGCTGCGCCGCTAGGGGTCACTACATCCCACATTATTACGTCTAACTGCTCAGTATCTGGACACTGACCCCCCAAAACAAATATTTTACACATATTTACAGGCTAATTTCACTCAAATATTTAATTTCATGCTTATGTTCGTAATAGTTTAATTCTTGCTTTTTTTTATATCTCCTCTCTGAAAAATAATTGTAATGAATTTCTGATCCCTTATTGATATTTAAGGATCTAATTAATACAGGGGTCCCCAAACTTTTTCCTGTGAGGGCCACATAGGATGGGGGGGGGGAGAGGGGGGGGGGTTGAAGGTTGAGACTGTTCAGCGGGAGGGGGGTGGGGGGGCGGAGGAGGGATGCGCGTTTCTCGATTGATTTTTACCCAGAAAGCACAAGGGCAAAAACCGTTAGTGAAACGGTCACTGGGACTGACTAGTATATATTGAGAAAGTAACTTTAATATATGAATTCCTCATATATAGGCTCGTTTTGAAGTATAAGTTGCTACTTACAGGCATTGCTTCGGAAAAAAATCGACCTGTTCATAACAACTGTTCAACTGTACTGATTAAATAACATAAAAGTCCAACAGATGGCAGCAATGCGCCCATAGTTTACAGGACACACCTCCTGCTAAAGAGCCCCCTGGTGGTTGAACCGGGGGGTTTATACCACATATAAACCGGAAAATACAATATATGAAAAAAAAATCTGAATCTGGTATTGTTCAAGGGGCCGGACCAAACGTGGAGGTGGGCCGGATCCGGCCCGCGGGCCGTAGTTTGGGACCACTGATTTAATAGTTCAACAAAAAAAAAATTTGTAAAATATTTCAATTTTTTTTTGTGCAAATTAGTAAATTCTGGATTTTTTTTCTCCGTCCAAAATTAAGCCAGTGATTAGTGTAAATGTGTGGCAGCAGTGGAACATCAATTATTTGACTTAATAAATAAAAGCACAAATAGACAATTCAAGTCAACATTAAGACCAATCAAACAATGAGTGCGTCTCGTTTTCATAACACTGCAGTAGCATTTATCTCTAAAGATCATTCCAAATATTTTTTAAATTCTTGTAATTGAAAATTAATAAAGACTCATTTTCAAATAATGTAGCAAATTTTAATATTAACATACATAAAACCTGCACATTTGAACGTCAAGGAACACACCACTAGGTATATTTTAAACATGAAACATTTTTCTTAAACGGGACAAATATTATAGCATACCTCAGGAGATTATTGTGAAAAAAAAAAGAAAAACAAAGTTATAATTTCCAACAATATCATCATTTCTCCTCCAAAAAGGAGAGAAAACCCATTTTTACCCCATTTACACCCAAAACATCACATAATTCAGTAACTCTCACTGCCAGAGTTCTTTCAAAGTATAAAAAAATGCTTTAGAAATCCAATTTCCTTCCCTAAACTTGAAATATTTTGGGAAACATTTTTTATAGGAGGTGGTTAAATAATTTTATTATGACACTAAAGGAGGGATTCCACCTAATTTTCTACTGATATAAAATGAAAATCCTAAAACTAGGTGTGTGTACCTGCATGCAGAGTGGACGACGACTCACAACACGATTAAAAACATTTTCTAAAAACCAGAGGAACTTCAGGCAAACAGCCACAAATAAGACAAAAAAAAATCATTTCAGGAACCTGGAAAAGTTGATCCCCAACCTAAAAACGTGAAACAAAATGTATAAAAGCCTACAGATGAATTCAGGAGTAACTAGTTTTAAAGGAAAGTTTTGTCTCTTATTCCTCCTCAGAGGATTTTTCTGCTGTCGACTTTTCTTCGGTCTCTTCTTCTTCTGTGGAGAAAAGAACCAAACCGTTAGCGCCCTCGTTAGCTCGCTGCAGGTTTAACGGCGTGAAGATTCACCTGTTGTGGGTTTGGCGGCGGCGGCGGCGGCGGCGGCTGCAGCGGACTCTTTGTCTTCACCGTCACACCTCTGCAGAGCGACTTTCACCTTTCTGGTCACTTCTGTGTGTTTGGCTGTTCGGATCGCAGCCTCCTCGTCTGAAATGCTGCTCGGCACGTCTGAAACAAAAACACCACGATGACCAGGAAGCTACAAACTCCAGGTCTGTTAGCTACAAACGGTTTTTCTTTACACACATTGGAGTGCCACATGGTCGAGTGCTCGGGCCTAAAACTTTATTTACCTGAAATACCTGAGCTACCTCTGTAGCCGTGTGGGCTTCCAACCCTGCTAAATTCTCCTGCTACTCTCTACTTGGCATTATTGGTTGTTATTTCAGCTTCTAGCTTTATTCTCTGCTGTTCCTCTATAGAAAGTACACCTGGTTCCTTCTTTCCCTCAGCCGGTGGCCGCTCATGCTGATCTGGAGCCGCTGGAGGATTCTTCTGCAGCTGTCCCTCTCCACTGTCACCGCGTGCTTTCTCAGGACGAGGAAAAGTCACGATTCAGTTCAACCTGCTGCTTTCTAACTGACCTAAACTGTGGTGTCAGAAAAATGTGGCTCAGTTTGATCACATGGTGTGCAGATTTATTCAAAACGTGTTTTCTGGAACAATTTTAGTGACAAATAAAATATTTTTAATAAAACATTAAAAACATGAAACTGTTTCTGAAGCTGAAATAAAGTGAAAAAAAAATTTGAGCAAAAAAAAAAAAAAACACAACTGGAAAAAAAAGAGTTGAAGCCTTAAAAAAATGTTTGAAAATGAAGAAAGCGTAGGAAACACAAAAACTGAAAATAAAAAATATATTAAAAAAAGATTAAAACCGAAAAGAACTAAAAATATGATTTGCAAGTGGAAAAAAATATTTTAAACCTTAAAAAAACAAAGCATATGAAAAAATGCAAAACAAAAAAAAGTAGGAAGAAAAATTAACAAAACAAAATATTTAAAACCGAAGAATAGATTTGAAAGTGCAAAAAACATTTGAAGCTAAAAAAAAAAGATTTCAAACAAAAACAAAAAAAAATCGATCAAATTGATTCAAAATCTTTTTCAGATCCAATTTGATTTTGAATGAAAATTATGGCTCCAATTTAGCTCCATAAAATTGTGCCATTTTTATTAGGCTTCATGTACAAAACTAAAAGTGTTTTATTAAATGACGTTCTTACTGGTGACTGAAGCTGGACGTTTCCAGCCTTTGGTGCCACATTTTGTCTTAAAATCTGGGAAAATTTCCAGCGTCAGTAAAATAAAAGCTGCAACAGTGAAACTCCGTTTTTACCTTTCCACGTTTTCTGCTTCTGATTCCTCCGTTTCCGGGTCGAAGCTTTTGTTCTGCTCTTTGTTCTCTGGTTGGAGCGATTCGCCGCAGCTTCGTCATCTGAGCTGTCGTCGTCATCCCAGTTTCCTGCCAGGAAAAAGCAGCAAACGTTAAACGAGTGATTGGCAGCGATCAGCCTGCATCTGCTGCTGCAGAACCTGAGGCCTTCTTCGTCGGTCTTCCTCGCAGCCTCTTGCTCTTCGTGGATTCCTGACTCGGTTTCCGTCGGGGAGAGCCGTCGTCTTCGGAAGACGAAGCATCTAAAAAAAAAAAAAATCAAACCGGCAGCTTAGCGGCTGAACTGATCGCAGAGGGAATCGCACCGGCAACCGGATCACCTTTTAGGGATTTTTGTTTGGAAGCCGTCGCTCTCCTGGATGAGTCGTTTGTCGTCTTCTTCGTCACAAGCAGCTGCTCGTCATCAGAGCTGTGCTCACTCGACGTCTCGGCGTAGTTTACTTCAAAACAAGTTAAAATGAAGTGAATTTATTAGTTTAAATTGAGAGGGGAGCATTTTTAAAGTGATATTTAAAACTGAAAATAAAGATCTGAAACTGAAGAAAAAAAAGATTTAAAATAAAAAAACAGGAAAAGAGATTTGAGGCTGACAAAAAGATTTGAAAAAAGATAAAATATTGAAACAAAAAAGATCTGAAACTGAAAAAGAAAAAGATTTGAAGCTGAATTTGATAGTTTAAATTAGGAAGAGAACATTTTTGGAAAGGCAGATTTGGGCTCACCGCTCCTCCTGGAGGCGTTCCTCTTGGATTTCACAACCGGAGAGGATTTAGAGAACAGCTGGACGGGTTTCCTCTTCCTCTTCGCAGGAAGTTCCTGAGCAACTTTGCTTAACGGCTCGTCGTCGGAGCTTTCGTCGCGCTCTGACGGCGCTGTGGAGAAAATAAAACAACCGCTGCGTTTCATCTCCTCTTTATTCACCAGGATGAGAAAATAACCAGGAAGATGGAAAGTAATCCCACCTTTCTGCTTCCTGCCCGCTGGTTTCTTCTTCCTCCCTGGAGTTTGTTTCTTCTTCGCTGACCTGGCTGGAGGTTTGGATGTTTTCACCTGATGATCGTAGTCAGAGTCATCATCTGCGTTTGAATCTGAGGAAACAAAAGAAACATAAATATTCACAGCGGCTTCAGAGAGCTGAGCTGCAGAAACACCAGGATGTGTGAAGGATCACCAGAGTTTCTGTCCTCTGATTGGTCGGACTTGGGAGGAGAAGTTTCCTTTTTGTCTTTCGCTGCTGGTTTCTTCTTCTTGGTCAGCGGCTCGTCGTCGTCGGAGGCGTCTGGAGGATTCAGAGGAAAATCAGAATCTATGCTGTCAAAATAAAACCACAAAATAAAACTGAAACAAATTAAAACTAAAAAAACGATTTGAAACAAAAAAAACTTTAAAGTGGAAAAAAATTGTGAAACTGAAAAAAAAAATCTTAAAAAGAATTTAAACTGAAAAAATTATTTAAAACATAAAAGAATTAAAACCAAAATAAAAGATTTGGAGCTGAAATAAAGTAAAAGAAAGAAAAAAAAGACTTGAAACTGTCAAAAAGATTTGAACATTAAAGATTTTAAAGTGATAAAAAAAACCTGAGATTGCCAAAAAAAAGATTTGGAACTGGAAAAAACATCTGAAACTTAAAAAATAATTAAAACTGAAAAGATTTGAAACTGAAATCATCTAAAGCTGAAAAAATGTAAACAACAACAAGAAAGATTTAAAACAAACAAACAAAACATTTGACAAAAAAAGACTCCATAGAAGCGTAATCCCAGTGGATGCTGATCTGGTCTAGTCAAAGTCCAGTTTTTTGTGCGTGCGTACAAAAAAACTTTGCGGTGTGAAAATGTAAATATACACAAACTTTTCACAAAGTGCAAAAGTTTTAACTGCAGAAACGTAAAAGATCAATTCAGGAAATCACTGTGTTTCATAATGTAGCAGCAAAAAATGATTGGAAAACGTCCATCAGATGTAATTTATTCTAATTAGCGGCAGCAGCAGAAGAAGAAAGTACTTCCACCTTTCTTCTTCCTGCCTGCTGGTTTCTTCTTCGCTGATCTGCCTGGAGGTTTGGATGTTTTCACCTGAGGCTCGTAGTCAGAGTCGCCAGCTGCGTTTGAATCTGAGGAAACAAAAGAAACATAAATATTCACAGCGGCTTCAGAGAGCTGAGCTGCAGAAACACCAGGATGTGTGAAGGATCACCAGAGTTTCTGTCCTCTGATTGGTCGGATTTGGGAGGAGAAGTTTCCTTTTTGTCTTTCGCTGCTGGTTTCTTCTTCTTGGTCAGCGGCTCGTCGTCGTCGTTGGAAGCGTCTGGAGGATTCAGATTCAGAGAAACTGAAAAAAAAAAAAAGGATTTGAAACAAAAACCAAAACAAACTAAGTATTTGAACTGAAAAAAATGTTTAAAACTGAAAAAAAAACACATCAAAAAACAAAAATACCCCTAAAACTATAAAGAGACTTAAAACTGGAAAAAATGAAAATGAAACTATAAAAATTTAATTAAAATTAGAAACAAGAATGAAAACAAACAAAAAAAATCATTTGAAAGACAGGAACCTAGAGAAAAGCCTAGATGCTGATCTGGTCTAGTCAAAGTCCAGGCCACTTGTGGACTGAAATGCTTCATATATATAAACGCTGCTCACCAAATCGGCCTCGTTTCACCACATCACTCCAATCACAACAACTTCACCGACACATTCAGGAGTCAGTCTGAGATCCTGCCGTTTACATAGACGGCGGTTCACAACCTGCCCTCTCGTCTGCCTGATGTTCTGCCATCACCGCCCGCTCCCGCTGTTCTTCCTCCCATCAGCACCGTGGAGAAAAGATCCTCCTCCTCTTCCTCCTCACATCCGTAAAACTGACTCTGACCTTCACAACTCAAAACTCCACCGGTTCTAGTTAAACTTCTCACTTTAATTCTTAGTTATTTTCTGGTTTTGTGTTTTTATAGACTTTTTCTTTTACCGTCTCACATATTTTTACATAAAAATACAGAAGTAATGTAACAGCAAAAAGTGGTTGGAAAACCTCAATCAGAGGTAATTTATACTAATAAACATTTACAGCAGCAGCAGAAGAAGAAAGTAATCCCACCTTTCTTCTTCCTGCCTGCTGGTTTCTTCTTCGCTGATCTGGCTGAAGGTCTGGATGTTTTCACCGGAGGCTCGTTATCGGAGTCATCAGCCGACTTCCTGTCCTCTGAGGCGTCAGATTTTTGAGGAGGAGAAGTTTCCTTTTTGTCTTTTGCTGCTGGTTTCTTCTTCTCTTGTAGCCACTCGTCATCCGAGGAATCATCTGACGCTACGAGAAACGATTTGAAGATAGAAAACTTAAACAAAACCAAATTGAAGGAACTTTCAATGATTAAAAAGAATTATCTAAACACATTAGCACACTGTTAATTGCACTGTTCTTGTGTGAGGTATTCTCAGTGATTAAAGTAAAGATGTAATAGCCTAAAGGCAAAGTCTTCAACATGGAGGGAGTCATGAGATTTCTGATTAATCAGATATTTTATGTATATTTATTTTATTTCTAACCCATGTCTTTGAATGTACATTAACATGAATGCAACATTTAATAACATTTGTTTTGTTTTATTGATAATTTAACAATAAAAGTTCAGTTGAAAGTGTTGAATGGACGTGTAATACCTAGTTAGACCACAGGGTGGCAGTGCTTGTCGTGAGACGGTTGGTTGGGAAACATGAAGAAGTAAACAGTCCGTCATATTCTTCTTTGATTAAGGGTTGATAACGTCCATCAAGCATATATGATTCCCATGAAGATTTAATCATGCAAAATGTATTACAACACTAACTAGTCCCATGTAGGCCACGTTTTGGGAGTGAAATAACCGCTGTAACATGTTAGCTTTTCGGCGCTGGCATGTTAGCTTTCCCGCTAGCTTAGCAGCTAACATCTAGCCTAGCATTTTGGGTTGGTTCTGCCATATTTTAGGTTAATAGAGTCAGATTTAATGTAGTTAGAGCTGCAGGTTTATGTTTAAACGTTCCAGATCTTGTTTTAAAACTGCCCTAGTGTCACTGAGGAAAAACTACAAAACCTGTAATGTGTGATATGTTAGCTCTGCTAAATGGAAGATTTTCACAGAGAAATGCATTCAGTGAGCAAAAATAGCTTACATGCATTAAAAGTTCTATATTTTATGTAAAATAATAGTTTGTTCATGAAAGCTACTGTTGTATTCAGACATGTTTAAAATAAAAAAACAGAACATATTGTATGTACTGAGTGTAAGAAAATAATTGAACCAAAACAGATGCATCAATATGAATGTCAATAAGTAAACAAATAAAAAAATTTAAATGTAAAAATAAACTAATAAAAGAGGATTACGCTGCAGAGAAACCGTCCCAGACAGCTGCCAACATGGGAAGCAGCAGCAACAGAAGAAGATGGAAAGTAATCCCACCTTTCTTCTTCCTGCCCGCTGGTTTCTTCTTCCTCCCTGGGGTTTTCTTCTTCTTCACTGCTCTGGGTGAAGGTTTGGATGTTTTCACCTGAGGCTCGTAGTCAGAGTCATCATCTGCGTTTGAATCTGAGGAAACAAAAGAAAAATAAATATTGACAGCGGCCTCAGAGAGCTGAGCTGCAGAAACATGAGGATGTGTGAAGGATCACCAGAGTTTCTGTCCTCTGACTGGTCAGATTTGGGAGGAGAAGTTTCCTTTTTGTCTTTCGCTGCTGGTTTCTTCTTCTTGGTCAGCGGCTCGTCGTCGTCGGAGTCGTCTGAAGCTACGAGAAACGATTCAAACAGAATGTAGCTAAAGCACGGTGGTGGAGGAATCATGGCTTGCCACACACCTGAGCAGCTTGCAGTCACAAGCCATTACTTTTTAGTTTTCCTCTTGTTTTTTTGTCTTAAAGAGTTTAATAAAAATGTTTTTCTCCAGAAAGTCGCTCTACTGTTTGCAGCAGTAGCTTTGTGCCTTTAAGCAAACATGGCAGATATAACATGGCAGACATCCTCTGCTTCTTGCAAAATGAGTCAGAAAATAACCGTTTATTTTTCTAGTTTATTCTGGTGAACCACATTTCAAACGTCTGACTTTATCAGTTTTCTCACCTTTCTTCTTCCTGCCTGCTGGTTTCCTCTTCTCTTTTAGCGACTCGTTGTCTGAGGAGTCATCTGAAGCTAAAGAGAAAAATTAGTGAGGTTAGGTGGTGGAGGTATGATGCTTTGGGATTTTTTTAGCTCATAAAAACATGGCAGTGATCTGAAACAAGGTAGAAAAGTAATCCCACCTTTCTTCTTCCTGCCTGCTGGTTTCTTCTTCACTGATCTGGCTGAAGGTCTGCATGTTTTCACCGGAGGCTCGTTATCAGAGTCATCAGCCGACTTCCTGTCCTCTGAGGCGTCAGATTTGGGAGGAGGAGAAGTTTCCTTTTTGTCTTTTGCTGCTGGTTTCTTCTTCTCTTGTAGCGACTCGTCATCCGAGGAGTCATCTGAAGCTAAAGACAGAAGAAGTAGCACTAAAGAATCATCCATGAGGCACGGTGGTGGAGGAATGATCATGTGGACCTTTTAGCTGATAAACACAGGACGACGATCCGAAATGAAGAAGCAACAACAAACAGAAATCACAGCTTTCTTCTTCTGTTTTCTTTGGAGATGAAGAAAACAAAAGCGACGAAGAAACAAAAAGAAGTGAAGAAGAGAAGAGAAGAGAAAAACAAGCGAAGAAGAAACAAGAAAGTGTACAACAGGAAAGTGAAAAAGATGAAAGTGAAGAAGAAAGAGGGCAAAGAAGTAGAAGAGCTGATCCCACCTTTCTTCTTCCTGCCTGCTGGTTTCTTCTTCACTGATCTGGCTGAAGGTCTGGGTGTTTTCACCGGAGGCTCGTTATCGGAGTCATCAGCCGACTTCCTGTCCTCTGAGGCGTCAGATTTGGGAGGAGGAGAAGTTTCCTTTTTGTCTTTTGCTGCTGGTTTCTTCTTCTCTTGTAGAGACTCGTCATCTGAGGAATCATCTGAAGCTAAAGACAGAAGAAGTAGCACTAAAGAATCATCCGTGAGGCACGGTGGTGGAGGAATGATCATGTGGACTTTGTTATCAGGACAACGATCCGAAATGAAGCAGCGCCGACAGAACGTAATCCCACCTTTCTTCTTCCTCCCGACCGGTTTCTTCTTCGCTGCTCTGGCTGAAGGTTTGGATGTTTTCACCTGAGGCTCGTTATCGGAGTCGTCAGCTGCGTTGGAATCTGAGGAGAAAAAAAAGTTACATAAATATTCACACCGGCCTCCAGGAGCTGAGCTGCAGAAACGGGATGCGAGGCGAAGTCACCGGAGTTTCTGGCCTCTGAGGCGTCAGATCTGGCAGGAGAAGTTTCCTTTCTCTCCGTCGCTGCTGGTTTCTTTGGCGGCTCGTCGTCTGATGAATTATCCGAAGCTGGAAAACAATCCAACGTTAAAAAAATCCGAACTGAAACCTGTTCTCGTTAAAGCAGGGGTGTCCAAACTTTTTATCACATGGGCAAAAATCTAAAATATAGATATGAAAAATAAATACAGATATGGACAGATTCAACAGTAAAAAATAATAATAATGGAAAAATTTAAATAAAATCATGCAATTAAAGCTGTTTCATTTTGCTGTTTTTTTGTAATTGACTGTAGATCCAAAACTTAAAATAAATTTCATCTAGTTTTCAAACTTTTGGACTTTATTGAGCAAATTTATTCTGTGGTACGAAAATAATTTGAGTCACTTTCTTTCAAAATGCTTAAAATTTAGTACATTATGTACAGCAACTTTTCAGTAAAAGTCTCTACATATTTGTGGTTCTACGCATTATTAAAAATTGTTTATAAAAATACAAATACTCTACGTTGTGCTAAGCTGGTAATAATTTTACCCTGATTAAAAATAAACAGTTTGGGTCTCTATCTGAGATGTACAGGACAAAGTTGTATCATTCTTTAATCACATTTGGAGGACCCACAAAATCACTCGAACAGCCACATGTGGCCCCCGGGCCACACTTTGGACACCCCTGCCTGCTTTAAATAGTGTTCTGTCTGCGTCACCTCCGCTCTTCCTCGAGTTGGCGTTGCCTTGGGCGTTGTCACATGACTTCTTGTCGTCGCTATGCGGCCTCATGAGGAGCTTCGACAGCGGGACGAACTCCTCTTCATCAGAGCTGGAGCTTTCCTTCCCTGATTGGTTAACAAAAACAGGAAATTTACCGTTAATTCACATTACAATTATTAAAATAAAACTGTAGTACTCAAAAGTAAATCGTAATAAGTAAGAGTACCATCAAATTAGCTTTTTCTAATGGTTTGTTTGAAAACGATGCACAGAAATAGATCAATTTTTTTAGCAATTTTTTAATTTATTGAGACATTTGTTGCCAGCTTGTCGCATTAATCAATAAATCAGTTAATCACATGATAAATAATGTATTCCTGTGTTAATTTTTATTAGAATATAAAGTTTATAGATCTTTGACAATGTGTTCTTGCATTATTATGCCATTACCATTATATTATCATTTATCCTAAGAACTTCTGGGAAAATTTATTGTCCAGAAAAGGTGACAGAACTGTTGCAAATTAAATTCATAATCAAATTTGCTTTAATAAAGTCCATATTGATCCTAATTAAGCCTGTAATTATAACAAATATTTCTGGACGACATCTTGTTCCAGAAGTTAATGCAGTCAGCGACAATATTGTTATATAATATTGGCATAATAACCATAAAAGTTATCAAATGAAGCCAGTGGATCTGCTTCAATAGTTGTGACTTTATAACACCACACAGTGTCACTTATTTTTAAAAATCGGAAGGTCAGGCTTTTAAAAAATCAGTGATCGGCCTGAAAATTGCAATCAGTGCAACCTTATTTAAGAGTTGATTATATAATGTGGCAATAATTTACTGATTCATCCCAGTTAATCATGTGGGCTCGTTTCTAGTCTATAATTAGAAAAAACAAAGAATTTAATCAGGTTAAAGCAGAAATAGAGACTCTACGACACCATGACCCACAGCATTACTGGGCCAAGTCCTCTTTAGAGAGAATAAAAGCGGTTATAAATCTAAATGTACACTGGGTTTGGTTTGGATTGCAGCAAAATTTGCATTACATTTCGATAAAACAACACATTATTATTTTCAAATGCACGTCTGCAGAGTGTTTCAGCTCCAGTGTTGCGGTGATTTTACTAAAACAGCACATCAGTTCCTGGGAGGATGAATGGATGAATCTCATGAGAAACCAAGGGATTCACTCGACCTGAACATTATTTTCTGCACATCTGCAACCGCTTTGTTGGTGAGAGCAGCTAAGCGGAGTGATTTCCTCCCAGTTTGTGCTGTAGTAAGGAGTAGAAGCGGCTACCTGCAGATCGGTGGGCCACCATGCTGCTAGCAGTGCTGGAGTCCATCCTCACGGTCTGTCTCACTTTCATCACGGCAGGTTTTACCGCTTTTATCAAACCCCACCGCTCCCTGCGGTTCTCCACCGAGCAGCACACACGGCTACGGGCTCATGAAACCCCGAGGAAAAGGTTAAAACCCGCCAGCTCCCGCAGTATATACTACGTTAATCACTGCTTTGTTTTCTTCCGGTTCGCTCCAACAGAAAAAGGCGGGCGGCGGGTGTTGATGACGCGTCACTCGCTCGGTCTATCGTCGTCGCTTAGCAACAAAATCGAAGTTAAAACTGTGAAATTCAACTCAATTCAAAAAAAATACTTACTCATCTTAAAGGGAAATTTAATGTTTCAACTCATATTACCGAAATATCTTCAAAGAGTTGCTTTAGATGCTAATGGCTGTGACTAAGAAGCATCTCCTGTAGCAGTCAGTACAACACCATCGCTACAGAAGCCTCTGACTGGATGGTTGTATCACAGTTTAATAACAATGTTGCTCCAGGTTGTCTGTAATATCCTTTGCACCATAATCCTCAGAGGTTCCACAGCAGATCTCAGAACACAGAGAGATTATAAAGATGCACAATTAGGCATCTTTTGTCAAAAATGCATAGTAGAGTATTTAGCTATAGTTGAAATATTAGAATGACTAAAAAACATTTTTGACTTGATGTCAAAGTCTTGTTTTCAAATTAGCATCAATAAAATATTTAAAATATATTTATAGTCACACTAATAGTTTTTCAGTATTTTTGAATTGCATTTTATTAAGAGGTTGTTTCATTAAATGCCGGATGTTGCTAATTAGCATCATACTGAAACTTTCACACCTTCAGTGTTCAAATGTGCAATCTTTAATTACTATCAGATTGATGGCAAAACGCGACTATTTTGTATTGATTAGTTAAGGTTTTAAAATCAGTGACTCAAGTATGTTTCCATCTTATAATTGAAAGGATGATTTAAATGTTACAGCAGGAGTAGAGCTGATCTTTGTGGCAGTTTGTAGCTCGGTTTATTACACAAACAAGACAAACAGGACATGAAGTCACATGAATCCTCGTTAGTCACAGTTAATCGCGAGAAAGCGAGGAACTTCTCCAAATCTCAGGAACGTCACTTTTCAGGAAGGATTTCCGTCGTTTTTATGCCCACATATTGAAAACCGTCTGATGTTTTAGGGTCAGCACTTCCTGATAAGATCCCTGAGAAAGAAACAGAAGAGTCTGTTGTATTCTGAATGCTGAGGTCCACTCGGTAAGAAACTTACCGTTTTAAATCAAAAGTGCTGCGGAAGAATCACTCTGACTAAATCTACAATTCATATTTAAACATCGACTAGAAAAACTACAGATCAGAAATTTCTACAACTGGGAAAACTTTGAATAATCTGTTCAGTGATGATGGGTCGCCTGAGAGTTCACCCACATTTCAGTATCATTGTTCATTGCGTTTCTAATGAATATACACAGAGCTGCAGTTTGCATCAAATGACATAAATAAACAGCATTTCTCTGGTGGACATGAGCTGCAGATCCGGACCGGAACCGGAACCGGCAGCAGAGACGGCTGTCACAGTGAGTACGGGGTTCGAGTTGGTGCTGGTGCTTCAGAGAGCGGTGTGGCGGTCCGGTCACACGGCGGCCATCTTGCTGGCCTCTCTGACGCCGCTGAGGTAGGCTCCGGTCACCGTCTGAGGGAAGTGTCGGTTTGTGGCCTGAAGAGAAGAAGAAATGTGGCAAACGGGTTTAAATTCCTGCGCTTCTGGGATTAATCTTTAGATGTTCCTTTCCTATAACAATTATGCAGGTTGTCTTTGGATTGTAGCTTCTTCGGTGACTCTAGTATAAAAATGCATGATTGGGCATTGTTAGAGATTTTTTGGTATTATCATTTTGTTGTTACTTTAGTTCATATTAATGTTAGAGCAGTTTAAAATGTTCTCTTCTTTAGTGTGTGTATTAACTGACCTGGGGGTCACAGTTGCCTGTTCATCTTCAGGTGAAACAGTTTGACCAAGATTTGAACCGGGCTCAGGCCGTAAATCAGATTGCTTTGTTTAGGTAAATTGTTTTACGACCTTTGCTGTGTTTAGGTAAAATGTTTTACGACCTTTGCTGTTTTTTGTCTGCTATCTATCTTGCCTATCCTCCCTCTTTGAAGTTTGAAAATAAAAGGCAAGCTCTACCCAAAAGATCTAGAGAACGCTCTGTGAACAGCTCGGAGGAGCTGACAGAGTTTTTTCTCCTTCTGCAGAAGCTTTGTCATAAAATTCATATACGTTGTCTGTGGTTCTTTTATGTAGGTTCTAGGAAAATACCTATCAGGCATCCTTTTGGTCAAAATGACCTCTTAAATTTAAGCTAAAACTGGGCAAAGGGGCGACGCATGGTGTAACGGTAAACTGATTTCAGGCTGGAAGCTGTTGGGATTATACAGCAATGGGATTTAATGTATTTAGGATTAAAAAGTTTGTTTCATTCCTTAAGTGCCTGGTGTTGCTAATTAGCACCATAATAATTTAGGTTTCTTATTGCATTTAAGTCAGAGCTTCACATCATTTATACATAAAAATGATCAAAATCAATAAAAAAGTGTAAATTATAATCGATAAAGTTCTGCCAACGAGAGTAAAAACAAACATTTTGAGGGAAGCAGCATTACCTCGCCTGCAAAGAAAACTTTTCCCTGCACGTCTTCTGCCAGGATGTCGTAAGCCTCTCCGCTGCCCCCTGTCTTCACGAAGCTGTATGACATCTGGGCCCACACATCTTTGCTCCAACGTGTCACAAAATAATTCAGCGGATCAGGAACTTCCTGTAAAAAAATGGTAACAAGTGACATCCAGGTGCAGTAAAGGAGATAAAGTCCGTCTGATTCCCATAAAAGAAGCAGTTTTAGTCGCTGCGCTGAAACAAACGTGTGTTTAAACACAAAGACGGTAAGAAAACAGCAATGACTTCAGAGAAACAGCTGCTGCTGGCCATCAACCTGGCAGAGGTTAAAGGTCATCCTCAAACCATCTGAAGTTCATCATTCTCCAGAGAGCAAGATTATTCCCAAGACAAAAACAAATAGTAATCAAAAAATGTACAGATTAATATAAAAGAAATTCAGCAGACTCTGCTGGGAATCTGCTGAATTTCCAGCAGATTCAGCCTAAGGTCAGAGGTCAGAACATGAAACTCAGAGAAATGACCAGAAACCCAGAGCTCCATCTCACACTCTGCAGGAATCAGTTAGCAGGCTACAGGTCAAAGGTCGTGACTCTGAACCAGCATAACTGCTAGAAAGGTTTGAATCAGAAAGCCTTTTCTCTCTAGAAACAAGATGGCCGCCAAACTGAGCCTAGCAGAGCTGAACCTGGATGAAGGACAGGAATACTGGGACAACGTCCTCTGGACCAGCTGTGCAGCACGGTGGTGGAGGGATGGTGATCTGGGCTTATTCTACACCTTGCAGCCACTGAGTGGACGCTGATCTCCTCTGCAGAACAAATTGTTCCAGAGACATCTGCCTTGGTGCAAACTGGGTCATCACAGGACAACGACCCCAAACAACACAACTAATCTGTTGTGATGGTCTAGTCAAAGTCCAGACCTCCTGCTGTGCTTGCCGAAGGTCGATACCTGCTCTGTGAAAAGCTCTCGCAGGACCTTCATGCACTCGTCGACCACCTCAGAGTCCTCCAGGTCCCTGACGGCAGAAATCGCGTCACCAGACATGATGGACATCAGCACAGCCTGTTTCCCCTGGTCGTCACCAAAAACACAAAAACAGTTTTAACAGATTAAATAACTGCAGAGTCTCAAGCTCTCGTATTCTCATTGTAGCTCAGGAAGTGTTGACTTACCACCCGAAATGCAGAAAGCAAAAATTTTTCTATGCTTCAAAATTAAACTGAATTATACTTTCGTTTTTCTTCAGTCTTGACGTTTTGTAATTTCTGCCACTAGGGGCAGTATTCCGAGTTGCTGGTTGTGATCGTTTCTTTTTCATTGATGTTAAACGACTTGACTTCAAATTATGAACAAAATTGCTTGCACCAGGTTTTATAATGGTTTTTAGTTTTTTATTATAGTTTCATTTAGTTTGTGACTTTTTGTTTGTCTACTTCAGTTGGTTTTTAGAGTGTGTTTGCTAAGTTTTATTAGTTGTTAGTTAAATATTACTTTGTTTTTATGAGCTAATTGCAGTCTTTTCATACTTTGGTTAATTTTTAGGTGCAGAATTCAAAAAGGTCAAACCCAGTGAGATGGAATACTTTGTGTAATCACAATACTCAACAGAAGATACGATTTTCAAAAAAAATGTATTAACTATTGTAGAACAACCAACTGACTTTGGGGTTTTATCCAACTTTTGCTCTCCTCGGGCTGCCACCTTATCGTGGTGGAGGGGTTTGAGTGTCCAATGATCCTAGGAGCTATGCTGTCTGGGGCTTTATGCCCCTGGAAGGGTCACCCAAGGCAGACAGGTCCTAGGTGAGGAACCAGACAAAGCGCAGCCCGAAGACCCCTTATGATGCACAACAACCTTGGATCTAGCGTTCCTTCGCCTGGACGCGGGTCACCGGGGCCCCACTCTGGAGCCAGGCCTTGAGGTGGGGCACAATGGCGAGCGCCTGGTGGCCGGAAGAGGAGACGTGGGTCCCCCTTCCAATGGGCTCACCACCTGTCCGAGGGGCCAAAGGGGTCGGGTGCAGTGTGTAACGGGCAGTAGCCGAGGGAGGGGACCCTGGCGGTCTGATCCTCGGCTGCAGAAGCTGGCTCTTGGGACGTGGAACGTCACCTCTCTGGTGCGGAAGGAACCAGAGCTAGTGTGCGAGGCTGAGAGGTTCCGGCTAGAAATAGTTGGCCTCACCTCGAAGCATTGCTCTGGTTCTGGAACCAGTCTCCTTGAGAGGAGCAGGACGTACTTCCACTCTGGAGTTGCCCACAGTGAGAGACGCCGGGCAGGAGTGAGCATACTTGTTGCCCCCCATCTCTGCGCCTGTACGTTGGGGTTTACCCCGGTGAACGAGAGGGTAGCTTCCCTCCGCCTACGGGTGGGGGGACGGGTTCTGACTGTTGTTTGTGCTTACGGGCCTAACAACAGTTCAGATTACCCACCCTTTTTGGAGTCCTTGAGGGGGTACTGGAGAGTGCCTCTCCTGGGGACTCCCTTGTTCTACTGGGGGACTTCAACGCTGGGCTGCACAGTGGCGCAGTTGGTAGAGCTGTTGCCTTGCAGCAAGAAGGTTCTGGGTTCGATTCCCGGCCCCGGTCTTTCTGCATGGAGTTTGCATGTTCTCCCTGTGCATGCGTGGGTTTTCTCCGGGTACTCCGGTTTCCTCCCACAGTCCAAAAACATGACTGTCAGGTTAATTGGCCTCTCCAAATTGCCCCTAGGTGTGTGTGTGTGCATGGTTGTTTGTCCTGTGTGTCTCTGTGTTGCCCTGCGACAGACTGGCGACCTGTCCAGGGTGACCCCGCCTCTCGCCCGAAACGTTAGCTGGAGATGGGCACCATCTCCATCCCAACCCCACTAAGGGACAAGGGTGCAAGAAAATGGATGGATGGATGGACTTCAACGCTCACATGGGCAATGACAGTGAGACCTGGAGGGGCGTGGTTGAGAGGAACGGCCCCCCCGATCTGAACTCGAGTGGTGTTCTGTTGTTGGACTTCTGTTCTCGTCATGGATTGTCGATCACGAACACCATGTTCAGGCATAAGGGCGTCCATATGTGCACTTGGCACCAGGACATCCTAAGCCGCAGTTTGATGATCGATTTTGTCATCGTTTCATCGGATCTGCAGCCGTATGTCTTGGACACTCGGGTGAAGAGAGGTGCGGAGCTGTCCACTGACCACTACCTAGTGGTCCTGGGGGAGGAAGCCGGTCAGACCTGGCAGGCCCAAACGTGTAGCGAGTGTCTGCTGGGAACGTCTGGCGGAGTCCCCTGTGAGATGGAGCTGTAACCGCCCGGAGTTCCTTAAGGCTCTGGATGTTGCAGGGTTGTGTTGGCTCACGCGACACTGCAATATCGCATGGACATCGGGGGCAGTTCCCCTGGATTGGTAGACTGGGGTGGTGGTCCCCCTGTTTAAAAAGGGGGACCGGAGGGTGTGCACCAATTACAAGGGGATCACACTCTTAAGCCTCCCATGTAAGGTCTATTCAGGGATCCTGGAGAGGAGGGTCCGTCGGATAGTCGAACCTCAGATTCAGGAAGAGCAGTGTGGTTTTCGTCCTGGTCGTGGAACACTGGACCAGCTCTACACCCTCAGCAGGGTCCTGGAGGGTGCATGGGAGTTCACCCAACCAGTCTACATGTGTTTTGTGGACTTGGAGAAGGCGTTCGACCGTGTCCCTCGGGGGGCCCTGTGGGGGGTTCTCCGGGAGTATGGGGTACCGGGCCCTTTGATACGGGCTGTCAGGTCCCTGTATGACCGGTGTCAGAGTCTGGTCCGCATTGCCGGCAGTAAGTTGGGCTCGTTTCCGGTGAGAGTTGGACTCCGCCAAGGCTGCCCTTTGTCACAGATTCTGTTCATTACTTTTATGGACAGAATTTCTAGGTGCAGCCGAGGTGTTGAGGGGATCCGTTTTGGTGGCCTTAGGATCACATCTCTGCTTTTTGCGGATGATGTGGTCCTGTTGGCTTCATCGGAACGTGATCTGCAGCTCTCACTGGAGCGGTTCGCGGCCGAGTGTGAAGCGGCCGGGATGAGGCCCAGTGCCTCCAAATCCGAGGCCATGGTCTTGAGCCGGAAAAGGGTAGAGTGCCTTCTCCGGGTCAGGGGGGTCGTCCTGCCTCAAGTGGAGGAGTTTAAGTATCTGGGGATCTTGTTCACGAATGAGGGAAGAAGGGAGCGGGAGGTCGACAGGCGGATTGGGGCAGCGTCTGCCGTGAAGCGTGCACTGTACCGGTCCGTCGTGGTGAAGAGAGAGCTGAGCCAAAAAGCGAAGCTCTCGATTTACCGGTCGATCTACGTTCCCACCCTCATCTATGGTCATGAGCTTTGGGTCATGACCGAAAGAACGAGATCACGGGTACAAGCGGCCGAAATGGGCTTCCTCCGCAGGGTGACTGGGCTCTCCCTTAGAGATAGGGTGAGAAGCTTGGTCATCCGGGAGGGACTCAGAGTAGAGCCGCTGCTCCTCCACGTCGAGAGGAGCCAGTTGAGGTGGCTCGGGCATCTGGTCAGGATGCCTCCTGGACTCCCTGGTGAGGAGTTCAGGTCCCACCGGGAGGAGGCCTCGGGGAAGACCCAGGACACGCTGGAGGGACTATGTCTCTCGGCTGGCCTGGGAACGCCTTGGGATTCCCCCGGAGGAGCTGGAAGAGGCTGGGAGGGAAGTCTGGGCCTCCCTTCTGAAGCTGCTGCCCCCACGACCCGACCCCGGATAAGCGGAAGAAAATGGATGGATGGATGGATCCAACTTTTGCTGTTGCCATTTTGCAGACCAGCGTTAGGAGGATTATGGAGTGCTGTAATTTGTCAACAGCTGAATAAACTGCTTGGGTGTGAAAAAATAAATCACATCAGTATGAAAGGCTAATAAATTGATACATAAACATGAAAATGAAGGATATTATATCTATAACTCCAGTATGTTTTAGTTTTATAAAAGCACAATGTAGCACTTATAGTTTTTGCCCGTTAATTACCGTTTTTATTTATTTCAATTAACGAAAATGTTTTCCCAATTTCAGTATTCGTTATTTTGTTAGTTTTAGTTAACTATAATGACCTTGGTTTGATACATTTTTCACACGTACTCTGTTTGTGAGAGACGCAACAAACGTTGCAAGTTTTTTGGTCATCCTGGGTTTCCATACAGGAGAGCAAGAGTTTATCAGAGTTGATGCCAGAATATGTTTGTGAGATTTAAATGCTGCAAATTATCGTTTGCTTACATATATATATGCGCTCACATCAGTCTCACTGCAGTCAGATAAAAAATTTTAGCAAAACCTGAGAGAAACTGAGAATTTTAGGAATAATTATTCTGTAAAATCAGGGATTATTTCTTGATAAAACCAGAAATCATCTGAAGTTTTTAGCTTTAAAAAACTGGTTTCCATAAGTCGATTCAGTCAAGTTGTTCAATAAAACCCAGTTAATGGCGTAAAGTGAGTAAAGTGCCAACCTGTGGGTCGAGGTCATAGAAGACGCTGAACATGCCCCTCTTCTCTGGACACGGCGGGATGTGACCAAAATAATCCGCTCCTTGGATCTTTGAGTCCCAGAACCGGTTCGGAAACTGAAGAGCAATCTGCAGGATAATTTACTGAGATTAGAAACCGTAAAACCTGCCAGATGTTTGGCCTCAAACTCAGTGGGTCACAAGTAAAACGCTCAACACGAAGACGGACAGCTCAGAGAAACTCAATGTTCTGGTTTCCTACAACTGTAGGTCCAGATAAACTTTCAAGAACATTCAGAAAAATGTCAAAAATTCCCACTTAAATAAGGTAATTTGAATAAAACCAGTGTGGGAATAAAAAAACCCGTTTGGTCCAGCAGAACCAACGTTTACATATTGAACAGCTCACAGAAAGTTGGACTTTATCTTTCACTGGATTAACTTTCTGTTTCATGATTTTCCTCAACATTTGTCTTCATCCAGTTCTGATCTGATTAAATATTCAGAAACTTGTTGATTCAAACAAAACAAACTCAGATTTACTGCCTTTATATTTGAAATCTGAACCTTTCTGCCCAAAGAAAACGAGGTTCTGATCTGATCCTCATCACTTCCACATCAGGCTTAAAATCTTGCTGTGGTTAAGAGAGAGAGCAGAAAAGGGGGGAATCACCATAGCAACAAGAGACTTGTTTTTGCTTTTTGTTGCACTTAAATGCAGTAAAAATACCAAAAGGAGTTTTTAAATGATTTTATTTATTAAGACGATGAGGAAAAAATGAATCCAAACCACCAGGTGTGCTAGCTGGAGAAACGGAGTAGCTTAATACGTTTAGCTGCCAGCCAATCAGAAAGATGAGCATGGCAAATTATATTTCAATTAGCTATTTCAACTTATACTTTGAAGGTAATGATTGAGAAACATTTTAAGATTTAAAAAAAAAATAAAATGATCAATTTTTCCGGTTTTTGCATTTTTCCCCTTCAACGTTTTTAGCACCCCCTGGTGGCTACACATTGTAAAACTCTGGATTAATATACGTATCTAAAGGTCATATTTGGGATCGACTTTAATCAACAAATTAAATCATCATTTAAAAATAACTTTTTATATTTCCGCAGGTTGTTTTTATTTAAAACATTTGACAACAGAAGAAACCTGCTGCACGTCTCCGGACTCGAACAGAAATCTTTCCACTGATTACCTTTTCTATGATTCCCGCTCCCAGACTGTGGATTGCCTTCAGCTTCCGTTCAGGAAGTGGCGGGTTGAAGCGGATGGCGTTCTTCTGAAGCAGTGTCAGCGGGACCGTAACGAGGACCTGGAGGACCACAGTCGACATTAAAACACACCTGACGTGTTGCCATGGAGACGATCCGGTTTCACAGCAGGCGTGCTACCTTCTGGGCCGTCCAGTGGGATCCGTTAGAGGAGGTCACTTTAACAGCGTCAGCTGAGTAGTCTATGGCCTGAACCTGGAAAAACAACAAGACTTCAGCAGGAAGTGGGAAAAACTTGGGACCTTTAATCATTTCAACACTAATAGAGCAACATGTTGCTGTAACTGTGTGTGAATACAAGAATAAAAATTCAGGTCGGATGTTTTTCATTTTTCCCATCAGTCACTGGAATTTCAGGATGCATTTTTCAAGATGGCCGTCCCTTTCCAGCCCTTTAGTCCAACTATTACCATAAAATGTTCCCCACTTTCATGACTTTATGAACTTTATGTCACATCATACGTTTTAGACTTTGGTCATTCTATTCATACAACTTAAAATAACAATATGTAGCAAAATCATAAACTGAGTCTCACACCAGTCGTCAACTGGAAGGAGACGAGGATGTGAAGCAGACTAAGAGACAGATGTCTTAATGGTTAGCGTTAGCTTCAGCTAATTTTTCATTTGCTCAGCAGCTTAGCGCTATTGTCACAGTAGCTTCCACTACTATTTTTATAAGTTTAGCATTAGTTTCCACTACCTATTTTATTTGCTTAGCAGTTTAGTGCTAGCTTCTGCCAATTCATTTCTGTTTAGCTTTAGCTTCTGTAATTTTTAAAGTGTTTAGCAGTTTAGTGTTAGGTTCTACTCGTTATGTTTAGCAGATAAGCTTCTGCTAATTTTTCATGTGTTTAGCAGTTTTGCGTTAGCTTCAGCTAGTTTTTACTGTGTTTAGTGGCTTAGCATTAACAACTGTTCATTTTTCTGTTTAGTGGTTTAGTGTTAACTACTAAGTTTTCAGCTTTCACTAAGTTTTTAAATATTTAGCAGTCTAGTGCTTGTTTTTGCTAATTTGTTAACCTGTTAAGCAGTTTGCAGTTAGTAGAGCTAAGATACTTGTTTAGTGAATTAGTGGTTTATGCTTCCAGGCGTACCGGACAGTTGGTGCGGATGTCCAGGCCTTCAGCCAGTTTGTGGAGTAAAACTGAGTAACCCTTCGTTAGTAGGGTGTGATCTCCTGAGAACTGGGCGAAAAACTCGTTGTGGTCCCAGAATCGGGCCGATACCTACAAAGAAACAAGAAGAAGACACTAGGAATGTCCCCATATCATTGTCTCTTTTGCTTTGTGTGCAGCGCAGAAACTCACCTGGTCTAACGTGCTTCCACAGGCGAACTCCAGGTTGCTGAGGTGAAACTGAAGAACTTTCTCCTCCAAATTGCTGAACTGCATCCCAGACTCCTGCAGGAAGTTCTTCTTTATCTCCTGAACCTTTTCTGTGGAGACAATAAAACAATCGGATACCTGCCTTCTCCTCTGAACTATTTTCTAGATATTAACAACAAAACCTGCGCCACAAAGATAAATCTGTAAAAATAAAGATTCAAAGACAAAACACCTGAAGAAACAGAATTATGACGCAAGTCTCACATAAATGATGTAAAAAACTCAACATGACTGCTGAGACTGCAGATACAATTTAGTTCCAAATATGGAATTGGAAAAGATCTGATATTTTTGGATGAAAAAGTCAGATTTTGGTCGCTGTGTGGATGAGAAGTTACAGCACCTCCTAGTGGCGAGTCCTGGCTCTGCGACTTGTCGTTCCTCCAGTCTGAAACCACGTCCAGGATGGCGTTGAAGTGGAAGTCCATGCGCTTGTCGATGGCCGGGTCGGCGGCTCGCCCGCCCTCCTGGAAGAGGTCGCAGCGCTCGCCCAGCTTGTGCATCCTGATGCCCATCTGCAGCAGAGTCACCATCATCATCATCATGGTCAGCGCCCCCCAGAGGCGGCAGCGGCTACAGCAGCTGAATGTGCCGGCGGTTTGAGCAGAACCTGTTCACACATCAGAGCGATGGGGTTGTTCACGCAGCCGTTGACGATCTGGGCACCTCGGCCGACGGTGACGCCCAGAGAGCCGTCGTCCCAAACCCGACCGCCAATTCTGTCCCGGGCCTCGAGCAGAACCACCTAGATACCAGAACATTCGGGAAGTTATCGATTAATCTATCGATTATTTTATCCATAACTGATCATTCAGGGGAAAACAATAAGGCTGGATGATGCGGCTGAAAAACCTGTCACGAAATAAGCATTTCATATCAGTCGGTATCAATAATTTCTGGGGGTTTTGTTTAATGTATTTGATTTATGTGTAAATCTGACACACAGCCAATCTTTTCCTGTTTCATCCACAGTTTTATCTCCAGGCCGTTATGAGGAACGGTGGGGAAACTTTGAAACTGCTGCTGCACCAGTTACTCCACTGGTTGTTGCTAAGCAACCAAAGTTGAGGGCGGGGGACTTGAAACTGTTTGTAAGCGCAGGTTGTTGCTAGGTAACCAAAAAGCGAGTGAGTTGATGGCACCAACTTTGCTCAGCTGGCCAATAGAGGGTGAGAAGCAAAATTCAAATTCAAAAATACTTTATTGATCCTGAAGGAAAATTAAATGTTGTTGTAACTCATATTACATCAAATTCTTAAAGGTTATTGTAAATAGTGATTACAAAGCTTTTCCTCTGCCTACATTTCCCAGAATGCCGTGCGGTTCTGGATCGGAGTACAGTGATCATTCTATATAATGAATATTCTATCAGACGTATTATTTATTGATAAATATCCTTATTGATTTATTGTCCAGCCCTAGCTGCAACTAATAACCAATGTTAGTTATTGATTAATTGATTATTCCGACGATAAATCAATTCATCATCTAAAATATGGCACTTTATGCAAATTTTCCATTCAAGCTTTTTTTTTATACAATATTAGAAATAAGAAAATAAACAGGTTATTGCCTAAAATCCAATAACAACATTCCATTAATGAATGTTTGATCATTTGTAGCAAAAGATTCATCCAAAAAAATCCTTGAAACCTTTTTACATGTGAAAAGCTCAGCTCTGAACATTAAGACAGTGCAAAGCTGATGATTATAGTTTTGATTAACCAATTAATTATTTTATAGCAACATGATTAATGGAAAATTATTTTTTTTATCAAAATTTGAACAGGATGAAACTACAACTACACCACCAGAGTTTTGGGTTGTGCTCATTTACAACGGTTTTTATTTATTCAATGTTAAATACAAAACTAATACACTTTTTGTACAGTTTTGGCTTAATTTCTGCTCTGAATGTGTTCCTCTTTCAGCAAAAATACTTTTTTGAGTCTATAATCCAGCTAATGACAATTATTTTGATTAATCAAGATGAATTGTTTCAGTCTAGAGCACAGTGTTAGGATCGGACAGAAAAAGCTCAGAGGTTTCCGGATCTCTACCTGTGTGCCAAAGTTCTGCAGCTGCCGGGCCGCAGCCAGTCCTGCGGCGCCGGCACCGATGACGATCACCTTCTTCTGCGAGGAGAAGAGCCCAGATCGGATGATGGATTTATCAGCAGGAAGACGCAGAGATTCAACAGGAAGAAGCAGAGATTCAACAGGAAGACGCAGAGATTCAACAGGAAGACGCAGAGATTCAACAGGAAGACGCAGAGATTCAACAGGAAGACGCAGAGATTCAACAGGAAGACGCAGAGATTCAACAGGAAGACGCAGAGATTCAACAGGAAGACGCAGAGATTCAACAGGAAGACGCAGAGATTCAACAGGAAGAAGCAGAGATTCAACAGGAAGAAGCAGAGATTCAACAGGAAGAAGCAGAGATTCAACAGGAAGAAGCAGAGATTCAACAGGAAGTTGCAGAGATTCAACAGGAAGAAGCAGAGATTCAACAGGAAGAAGCAGAGATTCAACAGGAAGACGCAGAGATTCAACAGGAAGACGCAGAGATTCAACAGGAAGACGCAGAGATTCAACAGGAAGACGCAGAGATTCAACAGGAAGAAGCAGAGATTCAACAGGAAGACGCAGAGATTCAACAGGAAGACGCAGAGATTCAACAGGAAGTTGCAGAGATTCAACAGGAAGACGCAGAGATTCAACAGGAAGTTGCAGAGATTCAACAGGAAGACGCAGAGATTCAACAGGAAGACGCAGAGATTCAACAGGAAGACGCAGAGATTCAACAGGAAGACGCAGAGATTCAACAGGAAGACGCAGAGATTCAACAGGAAGACGCAGAGATTCAACAGGAAGAGGCAGAGATTCAACAGGAAGAGGCAGAGATTCAACAGGAAGAGGCAGAGATTCAACAGGAAGACGCAGAGATTCAACAGGAAGACGCAGAGATTCAACAGGAAGACGCAGAGATTCAACAGGAAGACGCAGAGATTCAACAGGAAGACGCAGAGATTCAACAGGAAGAAGCAGAGATTCAACAGGAAGTGGCAGAGATTCAACAGGAAGACGCAGAGATTCAACAGGAAGACGCAGAGATTCAACAGGAAGTGGCAGAGATTCAACAGGAAGAAGCAGAGATTCAACAGGAAGAAGCAGAGATTCAACAGGAAGACGCAGAGATTCAACAGGAAGACGCAGAGATTCAACAGGAAGTTGCAGAGATTCAACAGGAAGTTGCAGAGATTCAACAGGAAGACGCAGAGATTCAACAGGAAGACGCAGAGATTCAACAGGAAGACGCAGAGATTCAACAGGAAGTTGCAGAGATTCAACAGGAAGAAGCAGAGATTCAACAGGAAGAAGCAGAGATTCAACAGGAAGAAGCAGAGATTCAACAGGAAGAAGCAGAGATTCAACAGGAAGATGCAGAGATTCAACAGGAAGACGCAGAGATTCAACAGGAAGACGCAGAGATTCAACAGGAAGACGCAGCGATTCAACAGGAAGACGCAGAGATTCAACAGGAAGACGCAGAGATTCAACAGGAAGACGCAGAGATTCAACAGGAAGACGCAGAGATTCAACAGGAAGACGCAGAGATTCAACAGGAAGACGCAGAGATTCAACAGGAAGACGCAGAGATTCAACAGGAAAAAGCAGCGATTCAACAGGAAGACGCAGCGATTCAACAGGAAGATGCAGAGATTCAACAGGAAGACGCAGAGATTCAACAGGAAGATGCAGAGATTCAACAGGAAGACGCAGAGATTCAACAGGAAGACGCAGAGATTCAACAGGAAGAAGCAGAGATTCAACAGGAAGACGCAGAGATTCAACAGGAAGATGCAGAGATTCAACAGAAAGAAGCAGAGATTCAACAGGAAGAAGCAGAGATTCAACAGGAAGACGCAGAGATTCAACAGGAAGATGCAGAGATTCAACAGGAAGACGCAGAGATTCAACAGGAAAAAGCAGAGATTCAACAGGAAGACGCAGAGATTCAACAGGAAGACGCAGAGATTCAACAGGAAGACGCAGAGATTCAACAGGAAGACGCAGAGATTCAACAGGAAGACGCAGAGATTCAACAGGAAGAAGCAGAGATTCAACAGGAAGACGCAGAGATTCAACAGGAAGACGCAGAGATTCAACAGGAAGATGCAGAGATTCAACAGGAAGACGCAGAGATTCAACAGGAAAAAGCAGAGATTCAACAGGAAGACGCAGAGATTCAACAGGAAGTTGCAGAGATTCTCACAGAGCGGTATCTTTCAGGCAGCAGAGGCTGATTGACTGCCAGAACGCCGGTGTTGATCAGGCCCTTCCTGGTCATGAAGTGGAGAACCCGGTCCAGCTCCTGAACGCAGCACACGCGCACCAAACCACGAACGATGATGTGCTGAGCACACTTCTCAGCCGTTAGCACTTCCTTCAGAAAAAAACAGGGAAAAATACATTTGATCATTTCCTGCTTCTAATTCAGATTTTTGGTAATGGAGGCTGGAGAACGACTGATAAAAATTAATTTGAATGTAAACAGTTTAGTTTTTCTGGAAGGAGAACATGTGGTCGTATTGTGTGCTTTCCAGGCACAGAGTGCCATTTTATAACACAATCAAGTAACTATGTTACCTTCTGATGTCATAAAAATCTGAATTTTAATTAACCCTTTAACAACATTTTTACCAGTGCTGCTCTGAGCAGCGGCTCCTATAAGGAGCAGATCCACCAGCCGTTTGCTAACTGCTGCTGGCTAGTTTGAAGGAGCTGAGTGGGGGAGGAGCTGCGCCATGAAGGCAGAGCTAGGTCCACCCAGGTGTATTGCATAGCTGAATGGTTGCCATAGAGACTAAAGGATTTCTCAAACATGCATGAAGGAATCAATGCAACATTGCAGGAATGTTTTTGATGAGGCAATAACATTATAACATGATGGGAATATCAAAAAAGTTGATTTTATGTGATACTGCCCCTTTAGGTGCACAGCCTCACTCTGCCACCTGGTGCTCACCTTGCAGTTCTTGTGCCAGGAGGCCAGGATGAGGTTCCTCAAGGCCAGGTACATGGTGGGATCCCGGGAAAACTCTGGAAACTCGTACAGCTCGTCCAGCTCCATCATGTCGGGCCGCACACACAGAGCCTTGCCGCACTCGTTGGGCTGGTAGAAGGGCTGGAAGTACGGACAGAGGCCTGGAACTGACGGAGAGGAGAGGTGATGATGCTTCGCTCCGATCCAGAACGTCGGCCCATCTCCTGAACTTACTCTGCGGCTGCACGGCTCTGCACGGCTCTGCCCGCAGCTCGGCCACGGAGACGTTGCAGGGAGAGCCGGACGGACTCATCCCCACGCAGTCAGGATAATACGCCGAGAGGAACGCGCCGGCCGGGCTTTCCTTCAGCAGCGGAGGCAGGATCAGCATGGAGTGCCACCAGCTCTCGCTCACCTCTGCAACCCTCTGGAGACAAAAACCACCCGGGAACACTCATTTGTCAGGAAGCGATGCTTTGTTAGCTACAAAGCTTTGTGATTTGTTATTTTGGTTTTAAATCATTTCTGCATCTTACCAAGTCCTCTGGTTGGGAACACTGATCAGGTCCTTCAATCTGCGAGCAGAAACAATGTTTCCATGGTGACCAAACGGCGAAAACTGGGTGGACTCTGATTTTTGTGGCTCCTCTATACCTTGACGTTGTTGACCTTCATCCCGCAGCGGTAGGCTGCTGCCAGGGAGGCGGTGAGCTGGATCTCCTTGGTCAGCTGGCGCCACTTCCTGCAGTCTGGTTTGGTGCACTGAACCTGAAGGGAATGCACCAACGTTACTGATGAGATAAAAAAAAAACCTGTTGTGAAGGAGGAAATGTTCAGCTGCTCACCCAGAACGGCAGCTGCTGGTCGGCCATGAAGGCCTTAAGGCTTGGCTCACTTTTCCCGTTACTAGTCCACACCTTCCTCCAGGAAGCAAACGTCTCGTAGCCGTCCTTGTGACTGCACAGAAAGACTTATACCAGGGTTGTCCAAACTGTGGCTCTTGGGCCATTTGTGGCCCTTGAAATGTTTTGTTTGGCCCCTCAACAGAAGTCATTAATGGTAAAAATTTGGCCAACATTTTTTGTCCAAATTTAAATTCAAAAATAGAAAATTTGGATTTTTAAAAAATGTTTTGGATGTTTAATGACACATTGAAAAAACACAAAAATGTTACCAAGTACTTATAGTTTGTAGTGCTGCCCTGAATTTGCTGTATCATAATATCCTTCCAGTGAGTGCTGCAGGTAGATTTACCTTCTATAGTAGTGATCAAAGCACTCGTTGCAAAAATGTTCACCACATGACAGGTGGTACCAGCGAGAAGTGTATCCATTTTTTGCACACCTAAAAGGAAAGAAAAGCCTCTGTTAGAGACAATCTGAGTGACTGACCTCTCACCTTATTTCAGCTCCACTACCTGTCTGATGCACTCGCAAAGCAAACTGGGTAGATGGCCGAGCATCCCGCCTTCTCACACTTCCTGTACTTCTTCTCAGCCTGCTCATCTTCCTCCTCTGTTTCCGTGGCTTTCCTTTTACTCTGGCATCCAGAGGAGAGAATAAAAGATCAGTAAATGTAAATGGCATTTAAAGCTGCAGTACGTCATCTTTACAAAAAGATGCTTTTTTGTTAAACCTGTCACCATGGTGTGACAGTGTAATATCAATAATCTCCTCCACCTCCTCCCTGAGCTGCTATTGCCATTTGAAGAAATGCACAAAACCAAGAGGAAGGTCTCAGCGCTGTCAATCAATCTCATGAACTAGATGCTAAATGTTCCAATGGCGGAGAAACAACTTATTATTATAGAAAAAACTGTTCTATCCGCCCTCATGGGTAGAAATGCTAACTAGCTTTAGCATTCACGATGAGCTTTGTTGATGGGGAGAAGCTGCATCATAGCAGAGAGGCTTGAATGGATGGATGGACTACTTTTGTTTTATTTTGTTTTTCTTTTTAACAAATGGGCCTAACTTGAGTTTTTGTCAGCTGCGGTTGAAGTAAATTGGTAAATTTGGAAAAATATTTAAGAACGTTTAACAAATATGTAATTATGAAAACAAATATTTCTTCTTTCAATATGAGTATCTAAACATGTAGTTTTCGAAATGAAATGGAAGTTAGTTTAGCATCGAAGCAGACACGTTTACGGCATGAACACAGCCCTCCCGCTGCAGCTCACCTGTCCAGGTGGAGGGTTGTTGCTGCGCTTCACCCGGGTCGTGCTCTGCCTCCCGGAGGAGCGCAGGGTCTGTCCGTCCCCCGAGGACTCACCGGAGCTCCGTTTCCTGGCTCTGCGAGCACCGGAGCCGTTCCCCGAGTAATCTGCAGACAACAACATCGAAATGTGTCGGAGAGGAACAATGGAGCAGAGCAGCAGACAGGCCTTTACTGCGACAGATTAGCGTGTTTTAATTAAAGATGCGGCTATAAACAGTTTAAAACCGATCACAAGCTGACTGGGGTCATTAACAGCGAGCAGGCGCTGAGTTTTGGACATTTTAAGCTCTTTAAATGAACCAAACAGCAGCTTTTCACTTTAGCATGTTAGCAGTTAGCAGCTGTAACACCAACCTGCGTCCGACAACATGGCGTCCCGCTGAACTCCTGTTAAATCGGGGCTCAACCTGCCTGTTTGTTTATAAAAAGGTTCAATAAATAAGTTAAATTATCTTTTGTTGTTGTGAAGTAAGAAAAGCGCAGCTGACATCAGAAAACAACTTCCTGTTAAGCCCAGGAAATGGGCGGTTTGATTCGGCTTGCTTTTGGTGTTACATTTAAAGTACCTCGTAAATCCGATATTACATTTGAAAACAACCTGTACAATCCATTCACAATTTATTTCTAGAACATTTTAATAACTTCTAATATTCAAGATATTTGTATATAAGAGAATATGATTCTGTAGGCCTATGTAAAATTAAACTAAAGCGATATAAAACTTCAGGTGAGCAAACAATGACTTATTAGTACAATTTCTTAGATTCCGAAGCTTTACAGAATACCGATATCCAGATAGCGGATGAAATTCTAGCTCCCCAGTTTTGATTTCGTCTTTCTTATGTTCTATTATGATGATTTTACCAAAGTTTAATCCAAGAATTTCGACCTTTTAAGCTAAATTGAACGCACCATCCCTCGTGCAGCTTTCCGTCGCTTTTAAACAAAGTAACCATAGCAACCAGCGGTGTGCGTTGCCTACTTCTTGGACTCTGATTAGTGCCGAAATGTTTTTACTATTTTTACCTAATATTTACTGTCAGAAACAACCAAATATTACGTTCCGGTTTTGTTTCAATTAGAAAATAGTTTCCTAGCCGTCATAAACGGCGTTTTAAAGGTGAATGAAACGAGTTTTTCAGCAAAGTTTCGGGTAACCGACTGTTTTGTAGCAATAAGCGGAAGCTGCTCCTCTGTCCCGGGATGGATTTGAGACAAACTGTGAGCCGGGAGTTTACGGGAATTCCCAGGATAAGTCTGAGTGCGTCGTCTAAGATTACAAACGTCCAGGAGGTAAAGTGTCTTCATTTTGTATTATCACAAAGAAAGACTCGTATCATGGTATAGAGAGAGTTAAAAAAAAAAAAAAAGAGGAAGAAACTGTATGGAAGATAAATAATATCTAAAACCCTGAAGAAATTATTTTAAAAATAATCCAGTACAAGGACCATAGCAGTAATTGTGGTGTTTGAGAACACATTTTTTAAATATAAAATGTGAAAATTTCCAATTGTTTTAATATGAAATTAATTAGTATTTTGATGTAACAAGAAAATAAAGCTTATCCTCTAAAAGATTGATTATTATTATTTAGTTTTTTTTAATCAACCACATAATTCCTATTAGTTAAAACACTTTGGTAGTTTTAAACCAATGGGATGTTTCAGATCAAATTTTCCCTGCTGATTTTTCTACAGGCTACTCCTAAAAGTCTGGACCTCGTGAGGATTCTTAATCTTCTTGAGGATCCTCTGACGGTCAGTTAAATTTTTCACTTTTCTTTCAGCGAAGTTGCGTTTCTGCATCTAATCATGTGTTTTGTCCTGCAGACGAACCTGACGGAGAGGCACCTGTTTGTCCTGAAGAAGCTCCTGAAGAGGAACACGTCCGGCTTCGTATCCTCCGTCCTGGATTATCATGCTTTCCCTCTTGTGTCGTGATGGAAAGTCAACATTTTATTTTTCTTTCCTGCACGTTAAATCTTCTTAAAGTATGTTCAGCATTTAAGGGAGCTTGCAGATATAGCAAGGATAATCAACATCTGTGCTGAGAAAGTGATCGAGCGTCCCAAATATGCACCGTTTCTGTGCGAAATTCTTAAAATCAGCAGGTAGGAAACTCAGAAATGTGAATTTTTATCAGTTTCTGCATCAGCAGCGTCTCTGTTTTCTGCTCAGGATTCCCTTCCTGAAGAGCAAATCGTCCGATGACCTGATCTACGCTCAGGACGCCATAAACTTCCTCTCCTGCTTGGGTACGTACGCCGCTGTTTCAACAGATTTACACATTTATCTGGTTTTTAACCCATTTTCTAGTTATGTGAGCGGTAAACCGGCCGCTTCTCCACGTTTGAAGTTAATCAAAAAGCTAGAAAAGAGCAATAATGCTGTAGATCCACACTGCTACGCATTACTGTGTTAAAATATACTGTAGTAGCAATTTTTTAGTTTTACTAACTCAAATGTTAAAGTTGTGGCCTGAGTCCTGACTCTGAATCTCTGGAGGGAGCTAAAGATTAGGGTGATGGTGAGGAGGCTTTCCGGCCAGAAAGAGTACCAGTGGAAAAATAAAAAATAAACCTAAATTACTGAAAATTAAATCTAAATACATAAAAATGTATTCAAATATAATTTATGTATTTATAAATGAAAAAATATTTTATTTATGAATAACTAAATGTTTTAATTAAAGCAATCAGAAAGTAAAATAAATGAAATAAAAATTAAAAGCTCTAAAAATATTTGTCAAGTTAGATTAAAAAAAATAAAAATGTTATTAAAAAAGATTACAAATGAATTAAAACTATAAATATGAAAAATGATAGTTTTTATATTATGGATTGACACATAAATAGATGCACTGAAAAACTCAAAATATTATCAGGTTTTTTGGTGTAGTAGTACAAATACTTTGGTATTCTTAAAATGTGACCAAACTAACCTAAAGGTAATTATTTACCAATATATGGGAGCATATTTTAAGTAAATAACTCCATAATACTTATAAAAACACAACTACCAGTTCTATTGGCAGGTTATTTCACTGAAAAGTTATTTTTCTTGTTTTCAGTGAACTTTTTTATTTTACTTTTTTGTTATAAGTAAAATAATCTGCCAATGGAATTAGAACTTTTTCACCAATATTAAGAGATTTTTTACTTAAAATAAGCTTGTGTATGTTGCTGAAAAGCTACGTATAATTTAGTTTTGTTTTATTTTGAGTGTAATAAGATATTTACTCTAAAAACAGACTGAAACACTTGGTCAGTTGTTGAGTTTTTGCAGTGTAAGTGTCTCTCCGGTCGGTGCGGTGATGATGAGGAGCAGCAGCGGCTCATGCGTCTGTCTGCAGGTCGTCTGATGAAGATCCCGAACCCTGACATTCAGGAGCGCGTCGTGGAAATGGTCCAGTTGTTTTTCAGCTTGGAGGCGTCCAAGGATCAGCCTGAAGGTAAATCCAGCGACTTGATGCAGCTGTTAGCTGAGGCAGGAGGGAGCTTCAAAATGAACCTGGAGGCTCTGACAGTTTAACAGATTAACTTTGCCCTCAGGTTGTGTTCACATTTTACTCCAAGCATTCCTCGGGCAGCATTTCTCTCCAGCTAACGTTTCAATAATCGATTAATCCCTATTATTCTGATTAATTGTCTCAGCCCTAATGTTTATCATTTTCCCCTGTTGCTCTGCTCAGATATCCAGACCATCTCTCCTTTCTACCGGCTGCAGCTGGTGGAGCACAGCGACCTTCCCAAGTTGCTGGTTGAGTCCATTGCCGCGCTGCAGAACCAGTCGTTCATCAAGCTGCAGCTGCTGGAAACCCTGCAGTTCCTCTGCAGCTTCTCTGGTGACGAACACTGCCCTCTGCAGGCAGGGAGGAAGAAACAGACGCAAATCTCTCCGAGTCTAATCCGCTCAGAAACGAGTTTTAATTCAGAAACCAACGTTTTCATCCAAACGGTTTAGAGATTCAGTTTAAATTATGTGACTCACCATGATAAATTATTCCGGACGATAAATTGTCCCAGAAGTTATTGCGATAAACGATAACGTTGTTTTGAGACCATTTTAAAGTAGTACCAGGGTAATGTCATAATAATGCAAGAACTCGTTCTCAGATATGAATAAACTTTAAATTCTAATGAACATTTAACACTGGAACTGGAAGATAATTTTTAAAAAACAGTTAAATATTGAGCTTGTTTTACTTTATCATGCGATTAATTGATATATTGATTATTGCAACAGGCCTACTGACGAGAGGAAAAGAGTGTAAACAATTTATTTAAACTATTCTGTGAGGTCCAATAATGTATCAAATTTCTTCACTTTAAATTTAGACAAAAATCCGTTCGTGCATAAAATTCTGTAACTTAAATTAACCTTAATTTACGGTTAATTTAACCTCATTAGACATTCCAGACTAATGAGGTCAGCCTGGATTTTTCTTAAATAAAACATACATCAAAGATTTATTCAAAATATTTTACAAACAAATGAAGCTGACTAAATTAGTTTTTTGAGCATTTTGAATCGATTCAGGACTAGAAACTGTGATTCTCCATGGCCATTCATCCCTTCATCAGTTTTTCTGACCGTTTTGCAGACCTGATCTGCAGGTCGATGCTGGACGCAGGAGCAGCGGGGACCGTGTGTCTGCACATGAACGGAGCCGACCCGCCGGGCCGGTTCCTGTCCTGCTGCTCGGAGATCCTCTGGGTCCTGCTGGAGAGCAGCGGCCGGGACGACGCCGTGGCTCAGCTCTGCAGCCTCGACTGCGTGGTGTAGGCGTCGCATGCTCTCACACCGTGAAACAGCGTCTCTACGGCAGGCCACTTTAGCATTAAATCGCACTTCAGCGCACTTACATGAAGTCGTCCCATATTTTGTCAAAATCTACTAGTCAAAACATAGAAGCAGATATTTTTGAATTACCATTCCAGATAGACTGAACAGATTTTATGCTAAACGGCCTGCCGTAGCGTGACTTGGTCCATGCCTTCCAGGTCTCTGAAGGAAGCGTTTTCGTCCGTCCTGGCGCTCACATCCCAGGGCTTTGACATGCAGCTCAGGAACTACCTGCTGGTGTTCACAACTCTCATCGCAGAAAATCCAAACTGTCCGCTCATCGTGAGTACGACCGGTTTAAATAAATCACTTCTGTAGACCAGCGTCCTGCTGAAAACCGCTTTCTGACCTGCAGGAGAGCTTATTTGCCAAACAGCTGCTGGGCTACATCACACTTCCAGAATGTGAGACATTTTCTCCTCCCAGTTAGTTTTGTCTTAGAAAGTAATTAAATGTGATTTTTGAGAAGAATAAAAGTGTCTTTTTATTTCAAGTGGAGATCTCTTCAGCGCAGAAACTCACCCAGAGCAAAGAAGACCTGAAGATGAAGAAGCTGTTGCTGAATCTGCTGATTTTGTTGTCCAGAAACGTTGCTGCTACGCAGGTCAGTCACACTACGGCAGGCTGTTTTAGCATAGACAGTCAGAATGTAGTTGTGTGTAGACAAAACTAATATTTAATGTTTTTACAGATGGTCAGAGGAAACAGAGTTTATGTTAAAATGGCTTGCCATACTCCCTCTAACATGTTGACTCTGGGAAATTGAGTCTGAATTTTCTGTTTTCCATCAGCTCTTCAGAGAGGAGCTGGTCATGGTGAGCCTGCTGCGTTTCGTGGATCCGCCTGAGAAGCAGCCGTCTTCCCCTCAGAGCGCCATCCTCAGCCAGCAGGAGGAACTGCAGCTTCAGGCGCTGGAGACGCTGGCCAGCATCGCGCCGGTCATGCTGCAAGACTACATGGGCTGCCAGGGAAACACGCACCTGCTGCTGCTGCTGGAGTGGTGCTGCGGTACGCTGCGCGTTACGGCAGGAGCCCAGGGCCACGATGGAGCCACGGGACGCATGAAACCTTCCAACATCAGTTTTTACCCGGTTATGTTTAGGACGACTATTAACACTGCAGAAACACAAAATATTATCTTTTTTATCTAGCTCTTAGTGCACTTGAATTAAAATAAAACCAATTTGCAAATAACTTTTCAGCAAGAAATATGAGGTTTTTTTAAAGTCAATATTGCTAATGATGAAAAACTACTCGGTCCATTGATAGTGTTATATTTCATTTATATCATGAAAAATGTCTTGGAACTTCAACTTTTTATTAATATTAAGGAATTTTTTACTTAAAACGAGCTCCACAGTTAGCTGAAAAGCTACTTTTAAGTTATTTTGTCTCATTTCAAATGTGCTAAGATGTTTGAAACTAAACAAAACCACTTGGTAGCATTTTGTATTTTTGCATTAGCAAAATATTTTTTCAGTCATGGATTGGGCACTAAAACTGTTCCTTATAAATCTGGCCCTGGAAATGGTAGCAGGTCATTTTTACCGTCTGCAGATTTCAGATTGAATGTTTTTTGTTCTGCTCTTAGCTTCAGATGCCAGAGACAGGCGAAAGCTGCAGATGCAGCGCTGCATCAGAGTCCTGCGCGCCGTCACGTCTCTGGGGGAGCAGTCCGTCAAGCAGGACCTCAGCGACCAGGGAGCCATCCACCAGCTTCTGGGTAACGCCCCCTTCAACCGCAGCAAAATGGCCGCCGTGAACGGCTAGAGCAGTGAGGCGTGTCTCCCTCCCAGGGATTATAATCCAGCTGGAAGACGTTTGTGACGAGGGCGATGCGGTAACCATAGAGATGATGTCGAACATCCAGCTGATCCTGTCAGCGCTGTGTGAGACCGACCTGCACAGAAAGGCAAAAAGCTCTTCCCTCAAAAGATTACACTCATAACGCAAATACAAGCAAAACACGAAGAAAAGCTAATATGTGCTATGCTAAACATCAACCGGAAAGAAAAGGAGCATAAAACTAAAGATGGGAATTTAATCTAAAAAAAAACAAGATAGACAGATGCGCATTACAAGGTGTGAAGGTTTTTAAAGCCGAGTTAAAACCCTTTAATTTGGTGCCTTACTGTTCTACCTACTACTGCTTTTTTTGTTGCTATTTTATCTGTTTTTAAACTGTTTTACTTCAGTTTTTTGTCTTTTTGTCCAGCACTTTGCTTAAGAGCTTCATAAATAAAGTTATTGTAATTATCAAGGTGTAGCGTAAACCCATGGAATAGATTACATTTGTTTAAAAGAAACTTAACATCCAACATACATAAAAAATAAGCAGTTCAATTATGTACATTTCAATGTAAAGTCCAATTTTGTGTACTGTGCATATATAATTTTAAGAGGGAATATTCCCTTTGGACAACTAAACAAACAGAAGCAATGAAAGGTAAAATCAGGTGTAAAAATAAAATCTGAAAAATGGCCAACTCCATTAATGTAGGTCCAACACGAGCAGCTGCTGCCTGATGACTTTAGCTTGTATGGTAGAGAGTTAATAAGTTCAAACGTGGATGTTTTGCTGTCTTCCAGGAGCTGTTTGGGTCAGAGGGGGTGGAAATGGTCGTACGTTTCCTGAAGAAAGGTTCGGAGAACTTCTACAGCGGTTTGGGACACAACAAGCTGCTGATCTCCACCGTCGACTGCGTGTGGTCAGTCCAACCAAACCGCATCAAAACAGGAAACCATTACAGTTCTGGAGGTTCGCCCACACTGGGCATGAAGGGGTTAACTAAGAGCATGTTTCCCAAGGAAAAAAATGGGCTTTTTAAAATTTAAAAATAAGGAAATTCTTCTGTTTATTTTAAAACTACATACATACAGTCTGAAAAACAGACATTCGGCTGCAGAGGTTCCTGTAGTTTTGGAGGATGTTCTCCAGGTAACATGTAAAAATTGTTTTATTATGAGTGAAATAATCTGCAAGAGGAACTAGAGGAACTAGAACTTTTTCATCAATAAGAAGTTCTGAACTTTTTTGTCAATTTTCAGGAATTGTTGACTGAGAACAATCTCTTACATCTTGCTCAAAACTTACGTGTTTGTTGGTTTTATCTTATTTCAAGTGTACTAAGATATTTGCGATAAAAACTGGGACCAAAAATACTTGGTAAGATTTTGTGTTTTTGCAGTGTGTCACTCCCACAGCATGACACTGCCACTACCAGGTTTGTTATGTAATTAGGTTAATTAAATTCAACATTCTTGTTCTGAAAAGCAGCTGAATGTGTTTAGATGTACTGCTGCCAGTGAAAAGCTCATTCTGGAGCCTGTTGTCAGAAAAGCTGAGCCGAGTGAACCGATGGCAGAGTTTCCGTTCGTCCCTCCAGGTCCTGCATCGTCGGCTGCTGCATCACAGAAAACCAGTTTCTATGGAAGGACGGCGCCGGCCTGCTGCTGGATTTGCTCCGCTTCAGCCCCAGGTGCATGCACAGCGTCATCCTCTCCATCCTGCTGGACCTGTTCAACAACCCCAACACCCGGCCGCTGATCCTGGACTGGAGGGACGCCGACGGCCGCTCGGCCCCCAGCGTCCTGCTGCAGCTCTGGAGGGACGAGGAGGAGGAGCTGGGCGTCCTGCGGGACGAAAACGGAGGAATTGCAGGTCAGACTGAGACGAATCCACTGGGAGAACCGGATTCGTCTCAAAGATTATCTGTCAGGTTGGATGTTTTGTTTTTGCCCCAAAGATCCGGAGAAGCCACTTCTGACCCGTTTCCAGGACAAGATCAGCAACCTGTCGTTTTCGGCCAACGCGCCGTCTGCAGCCGTGCTGGAAACAATGGAGAACCTGCGAGGGAAGATTTACCTGCTGCTCGCCAGGCTGGGTGAGAGAGAAACAGGAGCCAAACAGAGAAAGTAAGGCAACACTCCGCCTGGAGGGGACGGCATAAAGCTGACATGTTATAAACATAAAGGAGCCTTTAGAAATGTTTCATGTTGACACGAAGCGACATTCAGTAAATAATGGCACTTTAATGCAAAGTTCCACTAAAATTAAAAGTTCAACTTTTAGTGCAACTTTGCATTAAAAGTGTCATTATTTACTGAGTGACTCTTCATGACAACATCAAACTTTTATAAAGACTCCTTTATGTTTATGACACTGTTGTGTCAGCCCCTTCAGACAAACTGTTACCAAACTGAATTCTGGGAGAAAAATTCAACTTGGTATTTGGTAAAAATTAATCCGTCTGTCCAGAAAAACAATCTGCCTATCGCAACAAAAGCAACAAGAACCAATGAGCTTTCTTCATTTTCCCACAAGATCTACTCCAAAAAACTGTTTCCTGCTCATTTTTGTATTGAGAAGCAAATATTACATTTTTGTTTGTAGCTTTTGAAATGCAGAACAATTTCATTTTCTACAGTGGAGCGTTAGTTTTTGTCTGTTCCTACTTTCTGTTAATGTTTGCTCCATGTTTGGGCTCCAGGTTTCCAGGAGCTTCCTGGGCTGTCGGTGGGAGATCATGTGACTCTGGGCATCGTCATGAGATACCTGGACTTCAAGGTGACAACAGCTTTCAAATTAAAGGCTCTCACACTGTTTCTGTGTCTACTTTCTACTGCAGATATCTGACTACACTTGAAATAGTAACTTTTCAGCACATATAGGAGCTTATTTTGAGTAAAAAAATCCTTAAAATTGATAAAAACTGGCAGGTTATTTCACTTTTGACAAGACGTTTTTCCCTTTTTATAAGTGAAATAATCTGCCAGTTTATGAAGTCATCTTTGAGCTTTTAGTCACGTTAAAAAGCCTGTCCTAAACTCACATATGGATGAATTTACAGAAAATGTAACAAATAAAAGTTTTTTTCTGCTTAAAGCCATGGATCATGAAACTGTTTCTGTGAAACCCGAAATCAGGAAAATGTTCGGAGCGTCTCCAGTTGAGTCGTTTCCTCTGTGAGAAAGTTTTGAGCTTCTCCTCGCAGGTCTGCGAGGTTTGGAACGAGATCAGGAGCGAACTGAGTCTGGACGACGTGACGCCGGTCACCTCTGACGAAAACGCGCTGCACTCCATTTCTAAGGCGTTGACGGGAAAGGCGCTGAGCGTGAAGGAGGAGCAGATCCGCATCCTGGAGGAGGAGAAGCAGCGGGAGATCGAGGAGGAAATCCGCATCTACGCAGAGGTGCTGAGAGTTCATGTCAAATCCGCCAGAAACCGCCTTCACCACGCTTCTTTCATTTACAGTCTGTCTTATTTTCAGACATTTTCACCGTCCTGTACACTAATCAAAAAATGCTGGAAAAAAACACAAGATAATACAATACAGAAATGATAAACAATATTTAAATCCCTGTCACAGAAAGTTCAGCTTATTAAACCTTCACTGTGTTATAAAGCATCGTCAAAACGGAGGCAGCTGCAGCGTTTTTCTAAAACTTATAAAGGAATTTCAGCCGAGTCTGTAGAGAAACTCATAAAAGGAAACAATCAAACTTTTTATGTTTAGCAAAATATTTTCTTCACCTGTTTAAATTAAAGAGTTACAAACTGTTTAAACTCTTCACAACAACTATTCCACACCTGAATCCTTCCAACTGAGGTACAATTGTTTCTAACATCTTTCTGACTTTTTGTGTTTTAAATAAGTCTGTCATAGTCTGTTTAAATCTTTAACTACACCTTTAAAGGAGTTTATTATGGGTTTACTGCGTAGTCGATGCTGTTCTGAGCTCCATTAAGTCATAAACGTTTAAAGTGTGCAAAGTGAGAAATATTTCATTATTTGGATGAAAATAACCAGTTATAATCTGGAAATCCTTCTTCTGGACCGTGTAGAGAGGTTTATGTGAATATTACTGTTCTGTCTTTATTTTCATGAACTCAGAGGAGTTTCTGTTTTTTTTTTATTTCAGATGAAAACCCACCAGACACAGGAGGAAATCGCTGCCAAATCCTGGGAGAAATACGTCGCCAGAACTTCAAACTACGACATCCTGAAGGTTTTTTCCAATTAACAGCTGAAATTACTGTCAGGCTCAACGATAGTTAACCGTTTCCTTCGTCTCGTGGTTTAACTGCAGGAGGAAAAAGCTCAGAGGAAAAAACACCTGAAATCCAAACTGAAGCCTAAAGAAGCTCCTGGTGATCGACGTCCGAAGGTCTCACATCAACACTCTGCTTTCCTCTGGTTTCTGTCAAACTAAACACTCAACAAGACGGCGTTAGACAAATCTACACTCCATCCATCCATTTTCTTTACACCCGTATCCCTAGTGGGGTCAGGAGGTGCTGGTTCCTCTCCAGCTAATGTTCTAAATGAGAGGCGGGGTCACCCTGGACAGGTCACCTGGACAGGTCGCCAGTCTGTCGAAGCGCAACACAGAGACACACAACCATGCACACACACTCACACCTAGAGGCAATCTGGAGAGGCCAATTAACCTGACAGTCATGTTTTTGGACTGTGGGAGGAAACCGGAGTACCTGGAGAAAACCCACCATGCACAGGGAGAACATGGAGACTCCATGCAGAAAGACCGGGGCCGGGAATCGAACCCAGAACCTTCTTGCTGCAACGCAACAGCTATACCACTGTGCCACTGGGCAGCCCAAATCTACACTCCATGACCTAAAAATGTACTTTCCTGGAACTTTCCTGGAACTTTCCTGGAACTTTCCTTGAACCTTCTGGCTGTTTTCCTGGAAATGTTCTGCAGAGTTCTGGGTAAGTTCCAGGAAATTAAGTTTTTCAGTCTGGGAATGTTGCTGGGATTTCAAGGAAGGCAACTTTTATAGTCTGGAGATGTTGCTTGAAATTTCCAAGAAAGCAACTTTTACTGTCGGGGAAAGTTCATGGTGAGTTTCAGGAGAGCAGCATCTCATCCGTCGCCTGCCAATACAACCGGATTCCCCAAAATGCCCCAATATTACAAGTGACTCATCTCCAGTACGTTCCTGAAGTAGTACCACAAAGTTTTATAAAAGTTTGTGGGATGTCACTGGAAAGTATCTGCGTATTCCAGGAATGCTGCAGAAAGTAACCCTGACTTTAACTAAAGCAATAGAGCCGTGTTAAGACGGGATCTCCATGGAAACCAGAAGGATTTGTGCGTTGACTAATGAACATTTCATCCCCATGACGTCACGGTTTTGAGACATGATGTCTGTCGGATCAAAAGGACATTTCTGCAAAATCTAAAAACCTTTTTATTTGGTCACTTTTACACGTGGGTCTGTGTGAATTAGGTCTGATTTCTCATCACCAGTAATGCTGCTTGTGTTTCAGAATTTCATCACCCACATCATGGCAGTGAAGCCCACCGGGGAACCGGGTCCTTCAGGGGTCGACGTGTTGCTCGCCAGAACCGTAATCTGAGCCAAACGGACTGAAGAAGAGCCCAGAACTGACGGTACCAAGACTCCTGGATCAACGTCAGACTTTTATTCTCCAGCAGCTCTGAATGCTCCTTCAGTTCTCTGAGGATCAAAACCGAGAGAAAAACATTTTCTGCAATAAACCGCTTGCATTTTCTGTGTGTGGCTGCTTCTGTAAGACAACGAGCAGAAAATACAGACGTGATGTCACTCAGTCTGCACAGCCACTTCCTTATAGTCTGGTCGAACGCATGCAAGATACTTCTGTGATAAACACGAGTTTCAAGCCTAATTTATGCTAACGAGGGTTGAATCAATCTTTTCTGTCAATGATTTCTGTCTGGAAGTTTGCAAAAACATTTATAATCAAATCAGGTGGAGGATGAAAAGTCACCTGGATTACATTTTTACAGTTAATTAAATCAATGAAGAATTTGAATTGTGCATTTAAAAATACTGATTTAAAAACCCTTTCCCTGAACATTTTGTAACTCCACTAGTCTTGATCTTGTCGGGAACTGAAGCTCTTTCTGGGATTGTTTGATTTTCTGGTGTTTTTATGTTTGCTTGTATTTAATGCTTTCTGCTTCGTGAATCCAGGGCAGAAATGTGCAGCAAACGGAGCAAACTGCTGATTGAATTTACCTCCTGAGTTTCTGTCATTGTTGAGGATGTTATGCTGATTCCTGAAGGTTTATTCAACTAACCATCTTCTTATTGGCCAGCAGTGGTAACTGCACACACGGCTGCAGGAAAAGACTCAACCAAGTGTGTTTTCATCTTGTTCTGAATCTTTTTTACATTGAAGTATTGTCTTCAGATCTGTTGTCAATAATAACCTACAGTAAGAACTGTGTTACGATTTTTTAACATCTTTATGTAATGAAAGCAGAGGAACCCCAGAATAATCCAAAACAAAAATAAAATCTGAACTTGTCCAGCAGCAGCTTCTCATTAAAGAAAAACCTAAAGGAGTTTTTTGCTCTAAACTGGGAGACTTTTCCAGTGTTTCATGCTCAGTGTTTTCAGGTTACATAAGTCACTGCAGTGCATTAACACAAATGTTCCTTCAAGCGTGCAGCAAGCTGCACAGAGCCACTTTTCTCTCGCTGCTCCCATCATTACCGTCTGGACGGCCGAATCATCCGTGACGTTTTACGAAGCTTCAGACAAAAGATCCGGGACATGCAGGAGCCTGGTCAGCTCATCCGGCCGTGAAGCGGATCGCTGCTGGACCGACTCGCTCCTGAAAACTGTGAGAAACATTTTGTTTTACCTGAAGAAGGACTGATGCTGTAGAATGACTGAGGGACAAACAGCAACTAAAAACATGTTTTAGATACTTGATGGTTATGATTAGGCCTGTCATGGTAACACGTTTTTCTGAAAGATAAATTATCCTACAAGCTATTGCGATAAATGATAATGTTGTTTTGTTACCATTTTCCATGGCATAATAATGCAAGAATACAATCTCAAAGTTTAACAAACTTTAATTTGTAATTAAACTGGAAAACATTTTAAATAAACAAACAAAACAACGGAAACAAAAATTAAAAAGAGTTATAAAGTCTCTGCAAACAAAACTGTCCTTAAAAAAGGTTCAGTTGAGACTAAAACACCAGACAGAAGAATTATCACCAGTTATTGGTAGAAAAATAAAAATTATTTATCTTGTTTTAATTTATCATGGAATTTATTGATTTATTGCGACAGGCCTAGTTATGATGCTGATTATTATGTTAATAAATGTTTCCTTTGTCCAAGGATGGGATTGTCCAGGGGGGTTGTTTTATTTTAATCTTTATTAAATTACTAACATAATGTTTGTTTTGTCCATTAAATATTTAATGGCTGAAGCAAAATTACAACAATTAATTCAATAATGTTTATTTTTCTGGTTTTAAAGTACAGAGTAATTTAAGAAATCATCCAAAACCAAAATCTGGTGCTGAGTTGCTGTGATTCTCTCAGACCTGCTTAAAAAGCAAAGATTTCTCCTGATCTGACTGATTGTCAGACTGACTGATGCTCAGTTCTCGTTTTTTAATCTCGTCAGCGGCTCCAGCGGCAGGCGTGATGTTCAGATTGGGAAGGCTGACTCCAGGATACTTCCGACTCCTCCAGGTGAGAGTTCGGTACAGATGAGGCGATTGAAGCATTATGTCACTGTTTCTTTAAATAGTCTCTGAACAGGTGCACATAGTCGAAAGTCTTTAATTCACTCAGCCAAAAGCTTAACTAACCAACTGAAAAACAAACCAACTCACCAACCAAGTAACCAATCAAATCAGCCAAATGACCGAGCGTCCTCCTCAAACCAAACCTGCTCTAGAGCAAGCTAACCGACTGATCCGCCATCTGATTGGCCAGCCACTTAACCAACCCTATGAGCCAACTAAATAACAAACCAAACATATGACCAACTTGATTAACCAAACTACTGACATAAACCTGACCACTGTATCAACTAACAACAATCAACTCAAGTTATCCCCAAGCAAAGCTGACAACCTAAACGAACATCCAACCAAACCAAATCAATCCTAAGCCAAGTTAACCAACTTAACAACCAGGTTAACCAATGTAACAACCAGGTTAACCAATGTAACAACCAGGTTAACCAACTTAACAACCAAGTTAACCAACTTAACAACAATGTTAACCAATGTAACAACCAGGTTAACCAACTTAACAACCAGGTTAACCAACTTAACAACCAAGTTAACCAATGTAACAACTAGGTTAACCAACTTAACAACCAAGTTAACAAGCCAGCTTAACAACAATGTTAACCAATTTAACAACCAGGTTAACCAACTTAACAACCAAGTTAACCAATGTAACAACCAGGTTAACCAACTTAACAACCAAGTTAACCAGCCAGCTTAACAACAATGTTAACCAATGTAACAACCAGGTTAACCAACTTAACAACCAGGTTAACCAACTTAACAACCACGTTACAGTCAGGTTAACCAACTTAACAACCAGGTTAACCAACTTAATAACCAAGTTAACCAACTTAATAACCAGGTTAACCAATGTAGCAACCAGGTTAACCAACTTAATAACTGAGTTAACCAACGTAACAACCAGGTTAACCAACTTAACAGCCAAGTTAACCAGCTTAACAACCATGTTAACCAATGTAACAACCAAGTTAACCAATGTAACAACCAGGTTAACCAACTTAACAACCAAGTTAACCAGCCAGCTTAACAACAATGTTAACCAATGTAACAACCAGGTTAACCAACTTAACAACCAGGTTAACCAACTTAACAACCACGTTACAGTCAGGTTAACCAACTTAACAACCAGGTTAACCAACTTAATAACCAAGTTAACCAACTTAATAACCAGGTTAACCAATGTAGCAACCAGGTTAACCAACTTAACAACCAAGTTAACCAACTTAACAACAATGTTAACCAATGTAACAACCAGGTTAACCAACTTAACAACCAGGTTAACCAACTTAACAACCAAGTTAACCAATGTAACAACTAGGTTAACCAACTTAACAACCAAGTTAACAAGCCAGCTTAACAACAATGTTAACCAATTTAACAACCAGGTTAACCAACTTAACAACCAAGTTAACCAATGTAACAACCAGGTTAACCAACTTAACAACCAAGTTAACCAGCCAGCTTAACAACAATGTTAACCAATGTAACAACCAGGTTAACCAACTTAACAACCAGGTTAACCAACTTAACAACCACGTTACAGTCAGGTTAACCAACTTAACAACCAGGTTAACCAACTTAATAACCAAGTTAACCAACTTAATAACCAGGTTAACCAATGTAGCAACCAGGTTAACCAACTTAATAACTGAGTTAACCAACGTAACAACCAGGTTAACCAACTTAACAGCCAAGTTAACCAGCTTAACAACCATGTTAACCAATGTAACAACCAGTTTAACCACCTTAACAACCAGGTTAACCAACTTAGCAACCAAGTTAACCAACTTAATAACCAGGTTAACCAACTTAACAACCAAGCTATTGATCAACCATCTGACTATCAAACTAAATTAATCAAACTACTGACCAAAACCCTGACGACTCAATCAACCCTTCAGCCAACAACCAACATGAAAACCAGCCATGTGGACAAACAGCCCTGATGTTCTGGATAAGGGTGGAGATGTGCATCACATTTACTGGTAGCTTTCAGGGAAAGCAGAACTGAATCTGCTGAGTTGAGGCCTGAACCTCACTGAGCTTCGGTCCTGAAGGAATGAATCTTTAATGGACACGTTGGACCGAAGATGACGGGACGGAAAGTTGGTGCATTAATATTTCATGTAGGGCTGTGGGGCTCATCTCAGGTCGGCTGGGTGAGAAATCTGATAAAAACACAAACGCGTGTCTCTGTTCATGTTGCGTTCTGGTGTGAAAACATTCATAAATTAACATTTCTTCTTCGCTCTGATGAAAACGACCCATGGAAAATATCTTCCTCCTGCCTGTCCGTCCCTGCTGCAGAGGCAGATGTCCGGCGAGGTTCGGGTCCAGCCGTACAGCAGCATCATGGAGCCTGTCGCCATGACGATGGCCACCCTGGGGATGGGAGTGTCTCTGTACAGCGCCAGGCAGATGGCGGCGAGCCGTGAGAAACGTCACGGAGGAGCTCTTTGGAAATGGGACTGAATGTCTGGTGATGTCGGAGACGGTTTGTGTTTGATTCTGAGGAGTTTCAGGTGTTTGGAAAAGGAGAACTAAAGTTTGTCCAAAGGAAAATGTGAAGTTTTGTCTGCAGGTAAGATGAGGCGGTGAGTTAAAGACGCGATCAGGGCTTTTCCTTTAATTCAGTATTAATTTCATTAGAAAATTAGAAGCTTTTACATGAAGTAATTGTTATTTTTGTAGTTCGGCAAAAGGATTAATTGATTTATATTTAACACAAATGTTTGTCACTTTTTCTTCCTCTTTAGTCATTTGTTGATAAATGACAAAAAAGCTGCAGAAATAACTTTATGCACAATGTCATCTCACTTTATCAGCCACATATTGTTAAACACTTGACACTTATATTAAATAGATTCCTGTACTGTTTGCTTTGTCTTTCATTTTTAATATAATTGATCCAGACTCAGCAACTTCTGCCTCCCAAAGAGCCCCAAAAATAACAAGATTTGGTTAAAGAATCATATCGATTTATATATTTTTTTAAATAAAGGCATTTTTTGACTTCATGCTAATGGAAAATTGAGGTTTGCAATGTAATGACAAAAAATAGTCATACTGTTATCTATTTTCCTTAATTCTTAATGTATTTTTCTGCTTTTTTAATTTAGTTTTGAATATTTGTCCATCGGATTTTAACCCTTTTCTATCAAAACATTTTATTAATCAGGAGAACCCTCACTGAAATAAAAAATCACCTATTCAGGTTTCATGCTGCGAGACATGAGCACTCCTCTCCAGCAGGTGTCGCTTCAGCTCCGTGTTGCAGACAAAAGAAGAGCAGGCTGGAGTTTCTTTGGGGAAACTGCGCCCCCGTCCGGTCAGGCTGCGCAGGTGCGGCGTGAGCGCGTGACCGAGGCGCGTTCCTGGTGATGAGCAGCTGACCTGTTTCCTGCGGTCGCCTCCCTGTCGTTCTCTGCAGGTGTGCGCAGTTTTAACATGACCGCAGAGTTTCTGCGCGACATCTGCGTCTCCACGTGGCGCGCGCCTCCTTCCAGCCGCTGATCGGAACCGGATCCATCCGAACATGGCCGTGCTCTGTCCAGGACGCGCTTCGGTTCGGTTCGGCTCGGTCCTCCTGATTCTCCTGATCCTCAGCGGTTCTTCCTGGACCAGAGATGTCCCCACAGGACGCAACGACACCAGGCCAGAACCGAACCGGGAGCGTGACGGCCACGACCAGGATCATGGAACCAACGCCACGAAACACAGGAAGGCTTTCCCCGTCCTCGAGTTGAACTACGATTATGTCCGGATGCCGTTTGAGATTTCCCTGTGGATCCTGCTGGCGCTGCTCATGAAGCTGGGTGAGTCACGGAATCATTCAATTAAACAAAGTTCACTTCATCAGGAAGGAGCTTCTGTTTACACCGCGAAAGTAGGTAGAGGTCAAAGGTTATTTCTATAGACAAGGCAGTCCAAAGTGCTTTGCACCATAAAAACATCGCGCAGTGAAACCAGCAGCAAACATGACAGTTTTATCAAACATATTGATCAATATTCCGGTTATTGGTAATCAAGATCAGGTGTGTTATCCTTGATCTGAAGTAACTCGGTGTTTCTGTAGTTTTGCTGCTTTCTGGAAGTTTGTTCCAGATTTGTGGTGCATAGAAGCTGAGTGCTGCTTCTCTATGTTTGGTTCTGGTTCTGGGGAATGCGGAGCAGAACCCGAACCAGAACCAGAAGCCCAGCAAGGCTGAGCTCAACAAAGTGAGGTGCTGCAGGTGTGGAGGTGCTGGTTTTCAAGAAAGCGTCATATTGTCTGTTATATATCCCATAAATTGTTATTTGTGAAACGGCTGTAACCGTTTTATGGAAAGTTCCAGTTCCAGTTTAATTACACGTTTCCCCAAAACCAGAACCTTCCAGAAATCTTCTGTAAGGCGAACCAGAATATTGTGGTGGAGCACGGTGTTGGTGGTGTGATGGTCTGGGCTCCTTTGCTTCCTCCAGGCCTGGTCGACTTCAAATACGGCCACGTCTGATTAATAGCGACTGTCATCAGGCTGTTCCACACAGGGCCACATTGGTTTATATAACGAATAAAACCAACCAATTTATTGGATGGAATAATCGATCAGTAAAATAACCTTTAGTTGCAGCCCTAAATGTTAGACAGTGAAAGTAAAAGTTAATGCATCTTTTTATTAACGGGGCAGTTTTATGCGTTACCCAGGCATGTAGTGGCATTTCAGAGCATAATCTAGTAGCTATTACCTTCAGTTGTTATAGAAATATCAAATAGAATTTTTACTTTGCAATTTAACGTCTTGAAATTGGGCCTCTGTCTCTTTAAAAAAACTTCTGCTCTTTCTGTAACTCCGCCTTCAGGAAGTCATCGCAACATGGCTCCTTTATTAGCCCTTTAGCAGCAGCAGCTCCTGTAATGAGCTCAGCAGTTCCACCAGCTGTTTGCTAATTACTTCTGGCTAGTCTGAAGGAGCTGAGGGGGGAGCTGCATCTCGAAGGTGGGGGTGGGGGGCTCGGTCCACCTAGACAAAGAAAATACATCAGTTTTAAATAAACTAGTGTTTCTGTAGTCCAGCTATTATCTTTTTATATATGTATCTGCTGAAAGTTATTGATGTTTTATTAAATATACGCCTAGCTTAATCCACCTTTGCTAGCACTGTTACTGGTGTACATCCCTAAAATATTTAAAATAAACAAATTTAAGCCTGGTGGCCCGCCAGACTTAAAATACCTTAGTGGGAGACACTGGTAAAAATCTGGTTTTATATATTCCTGTTTTTCTTCTTCAGTGCGAAATGATTTCAGTCCAGATGTGTAGATGAATTAAATGGAGGGATTTTCCCAAATCTGGCAACCCAAAAAATGTGTTCACTTCTTCTTTCTCAGGGGTGTCCAGACTTTTTGCCCTGGTGGCCAAAACTGATCAATTTAAACTACTGGTGGGCCACAAAAGTCAATAAATAAGAAATAAGAAATTTGGTTGTGATTTATATATAATATATATATATAGAGAGAGAGGATATATATACTACAAGCAAATGGCAACCTCGATGAGGTCACAAGCAAAGGAGCCACAGCCAAATACCTAGAAACGAATAAGGTAAGTTCTGAGAAACCAGCTCAATGGCAGGAACAAGATAATAAACAGCTACGCCTTACCTGTAATCAGATACCGTGCCGGAATAATTACCTGGCCAATGGAGGAGATGAAGGCCACGGATGTTAAGACTCGGAAGCTACTAACCAGGCATGGAGGGTTCCACCCCAAATCCAGCACCCTGAGACTGAACACGAGCCGTAAGGAAGGAGGCAGAGGACTAGAGAGTGTCAGAGCCACTGTCCACGATGAAACATCCAAGATCCATAAATACATCAAGGACAAAACGTCAGCAGACGATGTGCTCAGCGAACGTCTCAGGCAATGGGGACCAGAGGACAAGATGCTGGAGGTCCATCATGGGAGGACAAGCCTCTACATGGGATGAACCCAGGGGTGAAAGTAGTTTTAAATTCTTGGGGGTACTATGACAAAAAAAAATCACATATATTTAACAACATGCTCAATTTTGGCGCATGTTGTTACATGCTCAACGATTGTCTTTTTTTAACTAAATCTTTATACGCAGCAAAAACACAAAATCTTACCAAATATTTGAGTAGTTTCTAGTTTAAATAGTTTAGTACAGTCAAAATACATTTTCAGCAAAATCTATAAGGATCTTTTTTTAAGTCAGTCATTGTAATATTGATGAAAAAGTACTAGATTATTCCACTTATAACAGGATAAATTATATTGTTTTTAGTGAAATAGTCTGCCTCATTTCAAGCGCACTAAGATATTTGCACTAAAAACTATAAATACTTGGTAAGATCTTGTGTTTTTACAGTGTCATTAAGCATCAAAAACATAAAAAAACAGAAATTTTCCAAATATTCTGCTTTGGAATTTAAATTTGTTGGCCAAATTTTTACTATTCTTGACTTCTGGTCAAGTCCACACAAAATCATATCAGGGGCCACAAATGGCCCCTGGACCACACTGTGGACACCCCTGATGTATTTAGTACTCTGCAGTGTGCGTATTGATCAGGCGGAGATGCAGTGAGGCCGAGTCTCCTACTGAGCATGCCCAGTCGTGGCTTATCTGTCGGTGCAGCCGTTGTCTCGGTGGGTCGGACCCACTTCCTGTCCTGACGCGCGGCCCGATAACAACCATCTGAGCGTGCAGAGCGAGGAGGAACGTCGCTACGCTGACCTGCGTCACATGACCGCAGACCTGAGGCGTCCTTCAGCTGCATTTCTGATTCTGCATGATGACGCAGACATGGCTCTGCTGCTCTGCTCAGTTTGTCTGTGTCTGGCTGTCCCTCTCAAACTTAAATTAACTTAATTAATTAAATGGACTTTGCGTTTTTCAATGTCTAAGTGACAATAAATAAATAAAAAATAGAAATTGTAGACGAAAAAAAAAGAGTAAAAAATATCAAACATTTAAAGGCGTTTTGAGCAGTTTGAACGTTTAAATCAGACAGACTGGTTGTTGTTTTGGTCGTTTTCGCTGTCGGTTTTTCTCCACGTCTGTAATTTCCACTTGGTGATTTCCTGAGGCAGCTACTGATACTAATGATGCTACTGATGCTAATGATTCTACTGATGCTAATGATGCTACTGATGAATCCTGATACTACTGATGCTAATGATGCTACTGATGCGACTGATGCTACTGATGCTAATGATGCTTCTGATGCGACTGATGCTACTGATGCATCTTGATGCTACTGATGCTAATGATGCTACTGATGCATCTTGATGCTAATGATGCTTCTGATGCTAATGATGCTAATGATGCTACTGATGCATCCTGATGCTACTGATGAATCCTGATACTAATGATGCTACTGATGCTACTGATGCATCTTGATGCTAATGATGCTTCTGATGCTAACGATGCTTCTGATGCTACTGATGCTACTGATGAATCCTGATGCATCCTGATGATACTGATGCATCTTGATGCTACTGATGCTAATGATGCTACTGATGCATCTTGATGCTAATGATGCTTCTGATGCTAATGATGCTACTGATGCATCTTGATGCTACTGATGCTAATGATGCTTCTGATGCTAATGATGCTACTGATGCATCTTGATGCTAATGATGCTACTGATGCATCCTGATGCTACTGATGCTAATGATGCTACTGATGCATCTTGATGCTAATGATGCTTCTGATGCTAATGATGCTACTGATGCATCTTGATGCTACTGATGCTAATGATGCTTCTGATGCTAATGATGCTACTGATGCATCTTGATGCTAATGATGCTACTGATGCATCCTGATGCTACTGATGAATCCTGATACTAATGATGCATCCTGATGCTACTGATGCTAATGATGCTACTGATGCATCCTGATGCTACTGATGCATCCTGATGCTACTGATGCTACTGATGCATCCTGATGGTACTGATGCTACTGATGCTAATGATGCTACTGATGAATCCTGATGCTACTGATGCATCCTGATGCTACTGATGCTACTGATGCTTACACGTTTTTTTAAATGCAATGTGCTTACTTGTTTTTACAGTTTTGGATTAATTGCTCTGAATCTGCTTTTATTTCAGCAAACATCCTTTTTTTGAGTTTGTAATAGTTAATGATTAATAGATTGCTAATTTTGTTCACGATTATTTGAATAATCTATTATGATTAATCGTTTCAGCCTGGCTAAAACAGACTAAACTTTACCAAAATGATTTCTACTGGCTAAGACCCAGAATATCAGTTTTTATGACTTTCTTCTTCAGCTTTTGGAGATTATAAAGCATCGCCTTCTAGAGTCTAACGAGCTTCTTTATGAACTGAATCCCATTTTTGTTCTCCCAAAAGGTTTCCACATCATTCCCAGAATTTCCCACGTCGTTCCAGAGAGCTGCCTGCTGATCTTCGTCGGTCTGCTCGTTGGCGGCGTTATCAAAGCGATCCAAGAGAAGGCGCCGGTCATGGACACCAAGCTCTTCTTCCTCTACCTGCTGCCGCCCATCATCCTCGACGCCGGCTACTTCCTGCCCATCCGGGCCTTCACCGAGAACATGGGCACCATCCTGGTCTTCGCGGTGGTGGGGACGCTGTGGAACGCCTTCTTCATCGGCGGGATGATGTTCGCCGTGTGCCAGATTGAGGCCGCCGCAGCCGCCCATGTTAGCCTGCTGTCCTGCCTGCTGTTCGGCTCCATCATCTCGGCCGTGGACCCGGTGGCGGTTCTGGCCGTGTTCGAGGAAATCCACATCAACGAGCTGCTGTACATCCTGGTGTTTGGAGAGTCGCTGCTTAACGATGCGGTCACGGTGGTAAGATGGACACCTCACTGCTGTCACAAGCGTGAGAAATTAAAAAAATCATTTTGACCTCAACATGTGGAAAGCTCGGGCCTTTCTGCTTGACTCAGCATTAATTGTTGAGTTAATTTATTTTTCAATTAACTGATTAATAAGGTGCTTAACAGAGTCTGAAAGTAACTAGGGTAAACTACATTTACTTAAAAATACTCATAGTCAAAGGTTTTATTTGCCATAAATAAAACATTTTTATATTTTTGGCAGTTTTAGCGTATTTACTGCTCTGAGTGTTGTTCTTTCAGTAAATTGTCTTTTTTTAAGTTTGTATTCTTCAGTTAACAATTAATCGATGACTAAATTAGTTGATGATTATTTCTACAATTGATTAATCGTGATTAATCGTTTCACCTCTAATTTTCTGATTTTTCAGATGTAATATTTTTAGCTTTGCACAGATTTTGATGCAGCATCTACCATTCGATGTCCCTCCTTACAGGTTCTGTATCACCTGTTTGAGGAGTTTTCCCACGCAGACACCGTTACCGTTGGCGACGCCTTCCTCGGCGTGGTCTCGTTCTTCGTGGTTTCGCTCGGCGGCATCCTGGCGGGTGTCATCTACGGAGTCCTGGGTGCCTTCACGTCCCGCTTCACCTCGCACTCCCGCGTCATCGAGCCGCTGTTCGTCTTCCTCTACAGCTACATGGCGTACCTCTCTGCAGAGGTCTTCCATCTGTCCGGGATCATGTCGTAAGTGGAGAAATAAGACAAAGCCATATTTTAGGGAAATGTTCCGTCTCGTTCAGGTTTAGTTGTTTCTGGCGGCTCGGTGTCGCATACCGCAGCAGAGGTCCAGCGCTCAGGCTGAAACATTCTTTCATGTCGGTGTTAAGCTTTTGAGAACTTCATCACCTCCTTTCTCTCAAACAGTTTGATTGCCTGTGGCGTCGTCATGCGGCCGTATGTGGAGGCCAACATCTCCCACAAGTCCTACACCACCATCAAGTACTTCCTGAAGATGTGGAGCAGCGTGAGCGAGACGCTAATCTTCATCTTCCTCGGGGTTTCCACAGTGGAAGGCCCTCACAACTGGAACTGGATCTTTGTGGTCTTCACCCTCCTCTTCTGCCTCCTTTCGAGAGTGTTGGGTCAGTTTAAACAGTGATCCAATCAATGATGGCTGAAACGATTAATCAAATAATCGTGATTAATCGATTGTTTAAATAATGACACAATGTTACGGTCTAGACTTTTTCAACTTGCTTAAAGGTTTGGTAGTCTAAAGACATTGAAGAAAGTCATAAAGCTCTCATTTTTCTGGGCTTTAGCAAGTAGAAATCATTTTGGTGTCGTCTGATTGAATGGGCTGAAACGATTAATCACGATTAATAGCTGTATTATTTAGTATAAATAAGCTAAATAAGCTATTTAGCTAGTTAAGTTTAGCTAGTAGCTGTTTGGTTTTAGACATTTTCTACATATGAATAACAATGTTACTAACTAGCCAAATGAAATTTTTTATAACAGTTATATTGTTATTTTGAAAATAAAATCAAATTATCTACTATTCCACATTTTAGTGACTAAATATTTTTCTGCTTTTATTTTCTGTGAAACTGATTCTGTCTGGCTGTCTGTGTATTTCAGGAGTCGTTGGCCTCACCTTCATTATAAATAAATTTCGTATTGTGAAGCTGACCAAAAAGGACCAGTTCATCGTGGCCTACGGTGGCCTGCGAGGTGCAATTGCCTTCTCTCTGGGATACCTTATACACCAGGATGAGGGCAGCAAAGACACGAGGGGCATGTTCCTCACCGCCATCATCACAGTCATCTTCTTCACCGTCTTTGTGCAGGTGTTGTTATTTAAACGTTTGTTTTTAGGTTTTATTGGCTCTAGTGGCCTTTATTTAATGGTTAATTGACAGGAAAGTGGGCAATGAGAGAAGGGGAAGACATGCAGCAACATGGAGGGCTGGTGATGTCATCGGCCAAAATTATAACTTTTAATAAACGGAGCACTCAGACGATTTGCTGGATTTTTTTTACGTGGGTGGGGTGTCGGCTTCACACAGCTCAGCAAATGTTGCCAGGCCAGGAATCGAACCTGCGACGGCGGCGTCCAGGACTAGGGGGTTGTGCTGAACCCCTGCGCCACCACAGCACAACCCAAATGTTTTTACCTTTAGGTCAGCTTGTCTGTAAATTCAACTGGTTTTGGTTCCCGTCCTCAGGGGATGACCATCAGGCCTCTGGTGGAGCTGCTGGCAGTGAAGAAGAAGAAGGAGAGCAAACCGTCAATAAACGAGGAGATTCACACTCAGGTGGGACTTTCAGCCGTTCATACGAACCAAATCGACGTGTAAATAACTGGATTTTAATTTAAATCTCTTCGATAGTTCCTGGACCACCTGCTGACAGGAATCGAAGACATCTGTGGACATTATGGACATCATCACTGGAAGGACAAGTAGGACATTTCAAATTTTTACCCTGTGTGTTAATGTCTGATGAACAAATAAGGTATTAAAATTAAGTTTTAACAAACTTCCTGAGAATTGAAAACCAAAGTCAGTTGCTCAGCCTGGCAGCATCATGCTGTGGGACCGGAAAACTCCCCAAGTCCTTGATGAACACAGAGCAAAGCTTGTTAGAAGACCCGAACATGCAGCCACAGGTTTAGATCAAAGCAGATTTATAGTTTACGATGGCCTAGTCAAAGTCCAGACCTAAATCCAACTTGGAATCTATGGCAAAACTTGAAAACTGATTTTAACAGATGTTCTTCATCCAATCTGACAAAGCTTTACCTTTTAAAAGCTTTGTTTAATGCACTCCATTAATGTTGCTGCAATAAAAATGCGCGCCACACTTTTCAGAGTTTTATAAAATCTAGATATTTTAATATTTGATATTTGTGTGTTTGAATATGGAAACGTTTTATTTCTGACTGCGTGCAGCCGGTTTTACTTTGAGGTTTGTGTGAGAAAGGAAAACGCAGGAAGTGGTTTGTTGACGCAGGAAGTGCAGAAAAAGGCGACGCCACGTCGGTAAAGACATCATGTTTGTGCTTTTGGCAGTTTAAACGCATCGTTTCCTGAATCACTTCAAATCAAAGTGAGCTGTGAAACTGGCTTCAGCTTCAGGAGAGTTTTATTTTTCTGTTTCAGGATGAATCGCTTCAACAAGAAGTACGTGAAGAAGTGGCTGATCGCAGGCGAGCGCTCCAGCGAGCCGCAGCTCATCTCCTTCTACAACAAAATGGAGATGAAGCAGGCCATGATGCTGGTGGAGAGCGGGAGCGCCGCCAAGCTGCCCTCCATCATGGCCGCCGCCGCCGCCGCCCAGTCAGTCTCTCTCTTTAGATTCATTTCATCTGGTGAATTATCGTTCATCTTTTTCATGCCTTTTTGTTTAATTCCAGTTACACCAGTTTAGTGTGCAGAGCTGTAAAAAAGTGTTTAGTCAGCAATTCCTCATACCGGACAAGCATGAGGCGACGGTGGAAAGGAAAAATTCCCATTTTAGCTCCAATCTGAGCGAGCAGCTGGGGTTAGAGTAGAACCAGACCAGGAGTACTTTCTATTTTTACAGGAAAGTCCAAAAAACTTTGGATGAGGAGAAACGTCTGTGTTAAAAAGTCCCAAAATATATGGGAGTTCTGGTTCAGAAGCAACAAACTTTGGGTGAGGAGAACCTTCTATGTTAAAGGAAAAACAGAAACACAGAACCAGGTGTACTTTCTGTAAAGCTCCTCTGGTCCGGGTGTACCCTCCATGTAAAAAAGCTAAGAGCTAAAAAGTTAGAATGGGCCCAGAAGCTTTGGGTGGGGAGAACCTTCTACGTTACAAACATGACAAAAAAACGCAGAAGCTCTGATCCAGGATTACTTTCTGTTCCTTAAAGAAACGCGGAGCAGCAGAAAGAACCGACACCAGAGCGAATGATCCCCAAGATCTCAAAGACCCGCGAAGCCGAGATCCGCCGGATCCTTCGGGCCAACCTGCAGAACACGCGGCAGAGGGTGAGGAAGAGCGACGACGACGACGATGAAGGTTCTCACTTCCTGTTGCAGCAGGAAGTCACCTTTTTTTTTCCCTCTCTCTCTCTGTCTCAGCTGCGCTCCTACAGCAGACACGACTTCTTCATGGACCCGTTTGAGGACAACATGAGCGAGGTCCGCTTCCGGCGGCAGCGGGTCGAGATGGAGCGGCGGGTGAGTTCCGGTTCATCAGTACCGAACCGGTCCATCAGAACCTCCGCCCGTAACGCTTTCTGTCCCCTGCAGATGAGCCACTACCTCACCGTCCCGGCGAAGCGCCAGGAAACGCCGTCGGTCCGGAAGGTTTGGTTCGAACCAGGTTGGTTTCCATGGAAACGGGACACCTTCAGACCGTCAGAAACATTAAAGCTTTTAATGCTTTTTTTTTTTTTTTACTGACATTTAATAACCTCCACAGGGAAAAGAGGCATTAAAAGTTAAAAACAGAGATGCGCGATATATCGGCACGAACATCGGTATCGGTCCGATAAATAAAACTGGACCGATATTAACAAACGATATTTGTCATTACCTAATCTAGGCCGATAGGTCTAGGTTTCTAGAAACAATAGTGAAATATATAAAATATTGGTAAATATCGGTAATCGGCCCAGATTTTCATATCAGTGCATCCCCATGTGAAAAGCTTTAATTAAAAACTTAATCATCTAAGTTTATTGACAAATATAATTTCCCAAGGAATAATTTGGGTTTTTTTTTTTACAAAACAAATAAAAATGTTTAACTGCTTATTGTTATTTTACTACATTTATTTCGCCTCTTTTCAGTAAAAGGTTTTCCCTCCTCATAACTTTCCCGTCTCCATCTCTGCGAACCTGAATTTTCCGACAGTCTTTCTTCGTTTCTCACTCAGGTTGATGTTCTCTAAGAAACTAAATAGTTAAACTTTCAACACAAATTATTCAACTTTAAGTCTCTTCTGGAAACAGAGGCGTCGTTGCAAAGCCTGTCCACTAGAGGGCGCTCTGGATCACATGATCTAAATCTGTTGAAACTGGTTTTGAAATACTTTTTTAATTAAAAAATGAGTTTGTCTATGAGAAACTTTAAAATATTTCAGCATTTAAACATGAACTGCGGTTCTGATCCGATAAATTATCACAACCAGGAACTAAATTTTAATTTGATGCAGATTTAATTTATTTTCCCATCTTGTTGTAATTCTTATTTTCTTTTATCTTCGTTTGATTTAAATGTTTTTATATGAATTGCTGTTATACGATGCACCTTTCAGACCTTCATTGTTTTTTTATGCTTGAAATTAAATTGAATAATTTTGTTGCTTTCTTTAATCGTTTTAAACTTTTTACTTAAGAGCACAAAGTCTACACCTACAATGAGAACGAGAACGCCCGGCCGTCCGACAGCGCCGCCCTGCTGGACGAGTCGAATCGGCACGCAGACGGCCAATCAGAGAGGCAGAAACCGACTCGCTGCCTCAGCGATCCTGGTCCCAATGAGGATGAGGAAGGAAGCAGCTTCCGCCCGTCATGATGAAGGTTTCCTCTCTGGACTGGTTGTTTTTGATGTGTGATATGAGGTGACGCATTTCAGTGTTTTCAGCACCAAACGGACTCTTCAGGGTATTACGAAGCACAGAGGAAAGATTATCAATGAAGTAAGTTGATCGATCAGTCAGTTCATTTTATAAAGACGATTAATAAAAGAGCAAAAAGGAAACACCTGGAGGGAAAAACGGAAAGAAGGGAGGGATGGAGGAATTTACTGCATATAATCCATAAATATCCAGCCTTAGAAGAAATCCCTGACCTGGATGCAGTTTGGTCAACTCGCAGATCAGAGGTGGGAAGCGAAGGACTCAAAATGCAGAGATGAAGCATCTGGGATGGCCACAGGGGGGCGCTTCAATCACTCCGGATCAGATAGCCGGTCCTGGTTTGTCCTGGAGACGTCCTGACTCTAAACACCTGCTGCTCCAACCGACTGTCGGACGCTTCAGTGACTCCAGACACTGTTTGTAAAGTTACACTGTCAAAAATTAACAGCAATAGTTTGGATTATTTAGCCTGTCATGAAAAAAATGTGGATTAATTTTTCAAAGTCATATTTTCACCATGTTATTAATTTATAAATGTCAACGTTTCAAACTGGATATTTAATTAGCGAGCTAAGGGTTAGTTAGTAAATATTTAGTTTGGAACCAAATATTTAGCTGCAAGCTAACTATTTAGCTCCCAACTAAATATTTAACTTGCTAACTTGTTTGAATCTGATATTTGTGAATTAATGAATGACATGGTGAAAATAAGTCTTTGAAAAGTGAACCCCCATTTTTTCTGATACGGTTGAATAGCTCAAAATATCGCTGTTCATTTTTGACAGTGTAACTTTCCAAACTGCACCGCACGTGTCACTGCCTGACGGTGAGATTACATCACTTCCGCCCCCTGGTGGCTGGATGTGGACCAAACTATGTCCCGCTCCTCCTGAGTAGCAGACCGTTTATTTCACTGTAAATCAGTTACTTTTGTGTATCTGTCTATCATTTCTGCTGATTTTGTGTATAAAAGCAGCATAAGTTAAGTTGACCACATCAGCGCAGACACCAAAGGCTGCTGTGCCGATTCTTTAGTGATCATGTTTGACTAATTATGCGTTTTACAGCAAGCTTGTGCCTTATTCAGTTGCATTTCATTTATCTTAATATCAAGTGAACAAAAACCTCAACATATTTTTCCATGTAATTAAAAGATAAATATTGTAAAGGTGACCGTTAATCACCTCCTGACTCATCGTGTTGCCTCAGGGACTCAAACTTGTCGGATCCCGACTGCTGAAGGAAACTCCGGTTTGGAGATTCAAACAGGATGTGATGTTTCATCAACTTCCTCCTCACTGAGCTTTAAAGCGTTTAATGCCTGCCTGCATCTCTTGTGTGTTACAAGCTTTTATATTTTGTGTTTCAGACATTTATCACATGAAGAAAAACTATAATAAAATAAATTCACCGTTAATTTGGCTCAGTTTGTTGTTTATGGTGTTGAAGTTTAGAAAAGAATTAAAAACCATCCATTTATTACAGGAACTTTATTACCAAGTGAAACATGTAAATGAATATTTAAAACTTTATTTTTGTTAATTATGATGATTTTTCACTTGCAGATAATTCAAACATGACATTGAAAATTAGGATATTACACCAAACCATTAAAAAACATTTTGATGCACAAATGTAGCCATAATGATTAGTATGTTTAATATTTGCTTAAAGGTTAGTTTTCAATAAAATTATGCACCAAATTGATGGCTGAATTACAGAAAAAGAAAGTGTTAGGTTTTACTTCATTGTTTATTCTCATTTTTCCATATTCTGTATTTATTTAATTTATATATTTCTTTAATATTTCATCATTGCACTTTCTCTCCTGCTTTCTCCTTTGTCCATTAATTTACAGATTTATTCTGATTAAATCATATAGGTTTTTATTTAAATAAACAATAGCAAATACAGAAAATGGAAACAATTTTCAAAAATGTGATGCCAAATTAAAACTTATTAAAAGAAGAATCTCAAAAAATGAAATAGAAAAGGAAATAAAATGGAAAATTAAATGATATTGCAAATAAATTAATACTGTTGAAAATAAGTTAGAAAATTCACTTTTTTAATTATTTTTTATGTAATATTCTGTGCAGTAATTACTCTAATAAGCCATTTATTAATGTCTATTTTTGCCAATTTTGGCTGGATTGGTCCTCCATAGAGGAGAACATGCAAACTCAGATGTTGGTGTTTGAAACGTTGGTAAAAAGTGCAATAATGACGCAAGTTGGGCTGCTGGAAAGCTCTGTTCTCAAAGGAAACACTACTGACACACAGCAGGGAGCCAAAAGTCCCCAACCTGGCAACCCGCTGTTGATGTTACTTTGACTATAACCTCTGAACGCACAACGCAACCAGTAGACATGGACTTCAGCGGCACCTGGAAAGTTTATTCTGAGGAAAACCTGGAGGAATTCCTCAAAGTCATTGGTAAGAAGACGATTAAAATGCCTTTTTTTTTCCATGCACGTCCTTAAACGCATCTTTCAGGGGCGCCAGAGATGGTGGTGAAGATGCGTAAAGATGTGAAACCAGAGCTGGTGATCGAGCAGAACGGCAGAGATTTCACCTGCACCGTGAAGACTCCGTTCTGCAGCCGCGTCAACTGCTTCAGCGTCGGGAAGGAGACGGAAATCTGCGCCCTGGACGGCAGGAAGGTCAAGGTGAGTCAAACCTCCGCCAGCACGGAAAAAACGGGAGACAAAGAAAGAGAAGAGTTTAAAAGTCAAACATTTGCAAGAAGGAAACTCAAAAACATTTTTAGATTGATTTCAGAAATTTTGTAGAAGAAACAAGAACACGTCTGAGCTTAAAAAGTGAAAAGATTTCCAGAAGAAAACCCAAAAACATTTTAGATTAACCTCAGAAATTTTCTAGAAAAAACTTGAGGATTCCCGAGTTTCAAAAATATTCAACTTTTTAAACTTTATAATTTCCAAAAGCCAAAAAATTTCAGAGTTTTTTTTTGCAAATTTTCCACTTTTTACACTCGGAAATTGTAATTGTTTTTCCCTAGAAGATTTCTGAGTTGTTTTCTGGCGGAAATTTACTCCTTTTTTGTTTGTTTCTGCAGTTTCCCTGTATGCATCAGATCTGATCGAAATGTGTTTGCAGAAAACTTTGGATGTGTTTATTTTTGCCTTATTCCGACGCAGTGCACCGTCAGGGAAGAAGATGGGAAGCTGATCTGTGAGACGTCAAAGTTCACATCTGTCCGAGAAATCCAGGGAGACGAAATGATCGATGTGAGGAGCCAACGTGAAAATCTGAGTTTTATTGTTCTCTTTTATATAAAGTTATGTGTTTTTTCTTCTTCTGCTTCCTTTTTTCTCCAGACGATCACCGCTGGATCTGTAACTTTCATCAGCAGAAGCAAACGAGTCTGATCAGCACATAAACAACCTGATTAATCTCATTTAAAGCCATGGATTTTTATTTTTGATCAGGAATCTTGCAAAATAAAATATTTAAAAAATGTGTTCTGTGCAGTTTACTAAACTCTAGATTAACTATTTTTCAGCAATAAATGCTGCAGCAGGTGACTTGGGGACAATTCATTGAAAAAATTATCCATTTTGCAATGAATGGATTATTTATGTCATACCTCATAATATTAAATGTGTTTTTTAATTGTTTCTTCCAGTTAAGGGAAGACACAATATTGCCCCCTGCTGGTCAGGAGGAGTGAATGCTACCAGTCAACTACTTTAAAATAAAACAACCCTTAGTCTGTTGGGGGACAAGTAAAGCCTGGTGGTGCGCCAGGCTGATAAAACACTGGGCAAACCTGACATCTGTCTGTAGCTCTAGTCGGTCTCTGGGCTGCTCTTGGTCTGATCCCTACAGGAGCCGTTTCCCCAGCAGACCGTCTGAACCGGAGACATGAAGCCTCCGGCGGCTCCGAGGATCTCTGGGACACTCAAACCCTCCACCACGATAAGGTGGCAGCCCAGAGGGGACAAACCAGAAACACTTTATCTGATCTGGAGAGAGCCAGTACTGGTCTGGTATTAGACCAGTAAAGGTGCAACACCAGAGCGTACACTAACACTCTCTGGTGTTGGTGTGGCTCCAGTTAATACTCTCAGTCAGTTCCTGAGGGTTTTAACTGATGTAAAATGGCTGCCTTCAATCAGCCTGGTTCTGGTTCTGTTGGCTTCCTCCTGTTCCTTTCCTTACAAATAGAGATTTTAATCTCAATTATTAAGTTTTATGACCTTTAAGGTCTGTGAGTTGGCAGTTATCTAATACGGAAAATTTATGGGAAAATACTAATACGGGAAAGAGGGATAACGGGAGACTTGATAAGTTATTTCAAGCCATTTGCAGGATCATCATAAAAATTTTTTTAAATTACTGAACATTTTTGTTTACAAGTACAAAGAAAAACAAAGAAACAGAACACAATATATTATAAAGTATGCCAGGGGTGTAGCTTTCAACAGTAAATATATTGGTATGAAAAACAAACAGAATAGAGAGCAGATATTACAGACATGACAGATTAAAAATACTCAGAGATCTACAACATCCATATGTGTTTACAGATTTTTTGTTCATACTTTTGGAAATAGTGGATAATAGAGTTCGATTTCCTTAAACAAAACTAAAAAAAAAAAAAAAAAAGGTGAAGATGATAAAAATTTACATTTGTGAATATGAAATTTTCCAAATATAATAATTAGATTGATTGCCAGTCTTTGGTCTGCATTAGTATTCTTACCATGAAAGCCAAAAATAACATGCTCTTACCTCAGGGAACATTTAGCATCAATATAACAATTTATAAAGTTATTAGTTCTCAGTTCTTCACAACAAAGGACCAATTTAGGGTTATTTAATCAAACACCGGTGGGGGCGCTGCGGAGATTCTGGTTGTGTGGGAAAAGAAGAAGAAGAAGTAAACGGCGCTCTATAACTGCGCAGTCTCTCTACTGGTAGTTATTCCATTCGGTTGGTTTCGGTTAGGATAAGATTAGTTTTTTTTCCCCCTTCTGCTGATTGTGTTTCAGTGTATTTCCGGATACATGAGGCCACCGAACACGTCTCTGTTTGTCCGGAACATCTCTGATGAGTCCAGGTGAGTTTTCAGGAGCTGATTCAGGTCCGGGCTAGCGGCAGTTAGCTGCACGTTAGCTTAGCAGCTAAAGATAGCCGCGTGCTCGCTGACTAAAAATAAACTAGAGCGGACGTGCCTACAAAAGCAGCTTTGTTTTCAGATTTTACCTGCTGTTACATTGTGACTTATTGTATTTAAAATCACCCCTGTGTTATTTTAACTAGTTTTAATTTGGAATGGAGCTAACAAGCTAACATGAGCTGATGAACAATGGTTTGAATGTTTCTGAACTTAGAATCTGTTGTAACTGTATTTAAACGACTCGATAAAAATGGCAGCACTTCCGGTACTGCACCAGAAATGAGTGAGGGACCGAAATATTATACTTAACTCAGGGTAATATATAATTTTATTTTTTTTTTTATCTGAAGTGAAAGTAAAAAAGTTGTAATTCAAGAAATGACTTAAGTGGGAGTAAAACGGTGTTTGGTAAAAACTGATCATAACACCTGAATTAATATTTTAAAATAATGTCGCCATGCAACCAGTTATACATTTATGTGCAAATTATTTTAAAGGCTAAAAATATCAAAACTGTTCAAATAATTACAAATGAACACATTTTAAGCAGAAAAAGCACTTTCCAATCATTTATTTATATAAAACTTGTACTTTACTGCAAGCAGTAGTTTTATATTTTAAATTAGGGTAATGTTAAGTGATAATATATTGTATTTTCTAAACCAGCAGTTTGAGCCAATAGTAAATAGAAACAGGTCTCACTTTAACCTAAAATGTAGATGAATTTCTGGTTTAATTATTATTCTATATTCAGTGGACTCTATTATAATAATAATAATAATAATAATAATAATCCAGTCAAAGGTACGATGTATAAACTACTTCTAAAAGTTTTTTAAAAAAATATATACTCATGTAAATGTAACTAGTTAAAACCCACCTCTGGTTTAAACTAGTAAATTGAACATTATGCCTGAAAATGGCATTTTTTAATTCTGTGATCTGTATTTCTATTACCTGGATTTTGAAATTAAACTCACTAAAACTGTATAAACTACAGTTTAGTGTTGCAGCTGGTGGCAGATTTTGTGTGGAAACTCCATCAGTTACTATTTTCTTAAAAAAATAATAAATGTGGCAACTACCTTTGAAATGTTTTGGTAAGAAAAATATTAGTACTGTAATTAAAACTACATGTTGATTAGCAGTAGTCACTCATGAATAATTCAATTTAAAATAAAAATCAAACGTTCCGTAACCTGGTCTACTCAGTATTCAACTTGAATCAATCAACTTGATCATAACACCTGAGTATTAATTCAGGTGTTTTGATCAGTATTCAACTTGAAATGTCTTTATTTTTTAAATTTTGCCTCAAGAATGTCAGGTTTCACTGATTTGATGTGGTTTTGGTGAGCAGGGTTTGGATTGGATGGACGGAGCAGCTTTCAGGTCTAAAATGAACACTAGGGGGAGCTAGTGATTGCATCAGGAGTAGGCAGAGTCATCAGTCTGTCCATGAACTAGTGGTGGCGATGATGTTTTATGTTCTTTTAATGAGACGTGAAATGATACGGCAGCCTCATGTGATGAAGAATTCACAGTATTTTATTGTTTTGTAGCTATATACCATCCCTCCAGTTTTTCATGAAAACATAATTTTTCAGTTATGAAAACACAAAATCAAAAGATCCCTGCATTTTTTTTATCACGTTGAAGCATAATAGTCGGTTTATTTTATTGCTAAATTTCTGCATAAATGATCAAACACACATTGAAGTGATTCTAACTCCCGCCTGCAGGGGGCGGCATTTCTTCCACTACTCTGGTGCCTCAGCCCAGCTTATCGTCCGTGATCCATGTGAATCCTCATGCGACCATTTTTTATTCTATATGTAGATTTTAGACGAGGTTCAATCAGGGAAAAAAATATTATTTTAAAATAGCAACACGAAATCAGAGATTTTAAAAACGGACACAAACGGAAGTTGAAATCCTGGAGGGACGGAGTAGCTTTTGTTTTGCTGAAGGACGTTGGAGCCGGATGTGTCTGAAAGCCGCAGCAGACGATATGGACCGTAAAAAACTATTCACAGCAGTTATAGTCACACAAGTCGCAATAAATTAATGATGAATTAAAACGAGCTCAATAGTTTCCATTTGCATGATTTATTGTTTTTCTCTCTCTACCAGAAACTGGATGATCAAAGTTTCCAGTTTGGTGTTTTGGTCTCAACTAAACCTTTTTCTGAAGAAGTTTTGTTTACATAAACTTCATAATTCATTTTATTTGTTTGTTTTTTTTAGCTCCTGTGTTAAATGTTCATTAGAACATAAAGTTTATTGATCTTTGAAAAGGTGAACTATCAGTGTTGACCATTATCATTACACTAAATGGTCTAAAAATTATGATCGATTAATTTCTGTTTCATCATCCAGCAGAATTTGTTGACAGGCGTAAAACAGATGCTGTTCTTGGAAAACATTAGTCTCTTTGGGACAGCAGTGATGTAAACTGTGATTTGTGTGAGAAAATGCATGTAATCATATTTTCAAACTTATTGACACGCTTTTATTGGTTAAACAGTAGAATAAAATATTAATAATTCCATCAATACGGCAGCTTCAGGGGTTTTTAACATCATTAACGGGAGTTTGATGGTGTTTCAAGGTCCTTGAAAAGCTGATCACCTCCATCCAAACCAAAGTCTGACCTCAAACAGCAGAGTGTGCTTTTCTGTTACTTTAAATGTTGAAACGTTTGTTTTAACTTGTGTTAGACGCTTCCTAACCGTTAATTTGCAGAGAAGTGAATGTGTTGACCTGTCCAGGTAGTTTAGCGCTGAAGTGAGCAGCTGCTCTGTAGATGATGCTGCAGCAGAATGAGCCATCAGCTGAGTCACGCTTGTATTTGCGGTGTTCAGGCCTGAGGATTTGCGGCGTGAGTTTGGCCGCTATGGGCCGATAGTAGATGTCTACATCCCACTTGACTTCTATACACGACAGCCAAGAGGATTTGCATACATTCAATATCCTTTCCCAACGCTAACCGCTCACTTCTCTCTGCACAGAAACATCTGCTCTCTGGAGTATTTCTGATTTTATTTCTGCTAAATATTCTGACTGAATATCTAACATTGATATTTTTCTGTTATTGCTTCAGAAAATGTAAAAGCATCCGGTTGTGGAAGCAGCCACAGAGTTACAAAGACCCGTGTAGAGTAGCTGTAAAGACACAGAGCCCAGAGGGAGGGAAAAGGTTGAACAGAAAGTAAAGCATGAAGAGGAAAAGGGAACCAAGACAAAGCTTGGAAATGGCGGGAAAAGAAAAGAGGTTTAAGAGGAAAGAGCAAGCAGGAAATCCAAGTCTCTCTGGGAGTCGATTAAAGAGTGTAAAGATCAAGATCAAAGTCAAGCATGGCCAAAGGTAACAAGTCCGAATTATTTTGTATCCTCCCAAAAAAAAAAAAAAAAAAAAAAAAAAACAAATCCGTAAATCTGACACCAAAAATCAGCTGTTAGATGCTTTTTAATTTTGGTCTAAACAATCTGCTGAAAATGTTTTATTTTTTATATTGTCCTGATCCTGAAACGCTTGCTTCATCTTTTATCTCTACAAAACAAACAAACCCAACCAATCAAGTGTTTGTTTTCTCACTTTGCCTCTTCCTTTTATCTGTGTCATCGTTTTTGACCTGGTCAGTTAAAGTTCATGTTCTGTGCTGCCTTCATATCCTGACTCTAACGTTCCCAAACCAACCAGGGGATCTGGAAATGTTCCCGTTTGTTTTTCAATCCAAAACGACAAACTGAAACCTTAACCGCTCAGCATATTTGAGGATGTGAGAGACGCTGAAGATGCTCTGCACAGCCTGGACAGGAAGTGGGTCTGCGGCCGCCAGATCGAGATCCAGTTCGCCCAGGGAGACCGCAAGAGTGAGAGTCCGCCTTTCCTTTCTGTCCCGCTTTTAGGGAACCGCTTTTTATTTGTTGCGCTTCCTGGTTTTCCTCTCCAGCTCCCAACCAGATGAAGTCGAAGGAGCGCCGTTCCCCGGGACGATCTTCTCGCTACGACGACTACGACCGGGACGGCTGGCGCAGGAGATCCCGCAGCCGCAGCTACGAGAGATACCGATCCCGCAGCCCGTCGTACGACCGGCGCCGCCGGCGGTCCGAGAGTCCCAGAGAGTGAGTCGAGTTCCGCGGCAGGACGACTGCAGCGCTGGAGCCATTAATCACAATAATCAGTAATCAATTAAACACCAACTGAAGCATGAAAGCATTCAGAGCAGCAAAGAAGCCAAAACTGCACAAAAATAAACATTTTACGTTTCAGATCATCTGGAATTAAAGGCCCAGGAATCTTAACGAATTTAAACTTTGAATCAAGTCATAAATCTCATCATTTTGGTCATTTGTTCGTAAATCTGTTCTACCAGAAACGTTCTGTAAAAAAACATCCGATTAAGTACATTTAACTACTAATTATTAACCAGTTAATCAATAATCGCCTGTTCAGATCTACGTTTTACTGACGTTAGTTTTTTAGCTTCAGATGAATCATCTGCCACAAAAAAATAACAAAAACGTTTAAAGGCCGCCGTCTTCCACAGGTCCATTTACATAGTTGTTTATTTAAAATTAATATTTCCCCTTAAACTGTGTCTCTTCCCTCCTTCAGGGAAGAAATCCTGAATATTCCGGGGTGAAAGAGTGACGTTGTTTTGTTTTTAAGATCTCGTGGACGGATGTACGGAAGAGGAAGAAGCAGGAGCCGCGAAGACGACAGGTTAGATTCTGTCGGTTTTATGAAAACCCGTTACGCCGCCGTGGAATTTGAGATTCATATTAACCATCAAAATTTGAGTTTCAAAAGTCAAAAAATTTGTAATTTTGAAAGTCAAAATTTATTTGAAAATTTTGACTTTCAAATAATTTAACATTTTTTAATTTAAAAATTTAGATGTTTAAAAAGGAATAAATTTCCACCAAAAATACAGATATTGAGATTAGTCTGTTTTTGATAAAACGTCTGAGCTCAAAAAATCAAAAATTTGAGAAACGTTTCTGTGAAATATTCCAGAAAAAAGTAGACTTGGTAGAAAGTCTGAAATTTTTAGATTAATCTCAAATTTCCAAACTTTAGAAACAAAAATTTAAAAAAAAATTCTTTTTTGTTTTAAATATTTCAGATTAATTTTTTTTCTCGCAAGTTCTCGACTTCTTAAGTTCAGAAATTATTCTGGAAACAAGTTTCAAATATATATACATTTATATATACACAGTCATTTTTTCTTTTTATCAAATTTGACTTTTCAAGCTCAGAATTGTCCACGTTCCTGAAAATTTGAGGTCAACTTCAAAATTTTAGAGTTTTTGTGGGTAGAATTAAAAAATAGATCAACAATAATAAACCAGGGCAGGTTTCCCACCATTATTGGATGTTTATCTGCAGATGATATTTATTTGGACCGGCTGGCTGCTCTCTCTGCCTGCAGGTACCGGCAGCGGCCCCGTAAGGAGTCCAGACGGAGGTCCCGGTCCCGCTCCGGGTCTCCGCGGGAGGCCATGAACCCGGCGGCCGCCTCCCACTACACAGAGGAGCCGCCGCCGCCACGCCACGCCCCGTCCCACTCCAAGTCCCGCTCCATGTCCCGCTCCCGTTCCCGCTCCCGCTCCTGGGCCGGCCGGAAGTCCGGCGGCCGCTGACGGGCCGATCTCCTTTCATATGAATGTGATGCCGTTTGTAGGAAGCTCCATGTTTTTCCAGGCCGCTGATCCTTTTGGTTTTATAAAAATATTTCTGTCTTTTTGTTTTGTTTTCTCCCAGTTGAATACAAAACACTGGTTGGTGCGTTTTGAGGTAAACCTGCCGCGGTTCAAATGTTTCTACTCGGTTTCTGATTTTTCTGCAGCAGCTTTTATTTGCTAAACTAAAACATTCAGTATTGCTGCTAAACCCAGCAGGTGTTTTAATCCTGTTCGTCATGCAGCTGACGCTCAGTCATCAGTTTAATGTGAGATTCGACGGCGCAGCAGGGCCATCGCAGGTAGGAAACGACAAAAGTACATTTACAATAAAACATCTCAGATTTGTTTAAAAAAAAACAATGTTTTTGCCCTTTTTGTTGGAAATGTACCTGTTTTTTCCATTTTTGATTTCCGAAGGCCCTGCTGCTCTGTGGCGAGACGCTCAAAGTGTTAAACATTTTTATTTTTATGCTGTTTTCTTCTAGTTTGTGTTCTGAGTCGTGCCTCGTTTGCTCCAGTGTCCCTGCATGTCTTTTTCTCCCCGTCTGCGTCTTTATTAGGAAGAAACTTTTATTTTCAGTAATAAATCGACGACATTCAATACCAGAGCTCCTGTGTTTGGCCTCAGTGTGTGAAATCCTCCCCTCGGAGGAAAACCGCGTGTCTGGAACAAAATAATCGATTTCCTGTTAATGGAGCAGCAGCCGGAGGAGGAATGAAATTAAAAACACAGCAGAGAGGCGGCCATGTGTGAAATCGGACGCGTCTCATTGATCCGCTGCTTGACGAATGAACGTGCAGGTACTGCGTCACTTCCCGTCGCCTCGGCGGGAACCAATGAAATCCTGACATTTCTTTACGTCCCGCCTGCAGCTGGACTGGCGCGTCTCAGTGAAGCAGAAATATTTTGATCAGAAAAGTGGAGATTGGACCAATTAGAAATGATTTAAACAATCACGGAATAACCGACTTGACCCGACAAAGAAAACTGTTGCTTAAGAATCTCCACAAGTTGGAATATGATGAAAAAGTTGCATTTTGTTTCTCATTTCTAAAAATAAAACTCGTATAGATCCATGACATCTTTTTTTTATTGATCAATTTGATAATGGCTACAAAGGCCACGCTAAGAAAATAAAAATTAAAATCACTACAATAATTAATATTACAAGAATTAAGTCAGAGTAATACGAAAAAAGTCATATTACGGTAAAGTATTAATAATACGAGATATTACTTTTCTCGTTATTTTCTTGCTAAATAAATTCTTAATACAAATTGGATTTTCCTTGTGAAATAAAGGTTAAATAAAAATGCTATTTTATTTTTTTTCTTTGTGGCCCAAATACTTCGTCGTATATACGGTAGTTTACAGACAACCTCCGCCCCCAACATAAAGAAAATTTATTATTGTGAAAAGGTTAATTATAAAGTTAAGTGGAAGAAAAAAGTGTGCATGGTAGGGAAAAGTTGGCAGGAAGTTTCTGAGCTCTTCATGCTTCTTTCTGCTGACGGATTTATGGAGATGGTGCTTTTATTTCCTAGCAGGACTTGGTACCGACTCGCCACTAACGGTACCAGAACCGGGTCCAATAACTTTGGTATTCCTGCTTGATTTTTAATCTGTGGGACATAAAACATATTTATTGCTGCATAATGGCCAGATGTGTTTTTAATAAGCGCTTGGGTGTTTTTTGTTTGTTTGTTTGATTTTAAGACCCAAATTACAAAACAAATGTGAATTTTGCATAATGGGCTCAATTTAATCCATGTTAGAGTCTGGATTATAATCCAGGTCGGAGGTTCTGTCGGGTCCTGGTTTTTCCACCCATTCGCCTCATCTCAGACGAATCAACCCGGTTCGGGGTCTTCTGGGTTCAGCCAGCAAATGGCGGAGCTGGCTGCACATTTTCACCTCTGGTGACCGGCAGGCGGTCGGTTCATACAGCTGCGAGGGAAATGGCAGCAGAACCGGGCCGCGGTATCGATCGTTTGGGTCCTGAACAACCAGAGCCGGCAGGGATCGATCCGTTTTAGTCCGGTTCTGAACCAGCACCGACCCACAGCAGCAGCGGGATAATTCTATTTTATGTCGAGGTGAGTTTCAGGTGAGAGTTGACACTTTTGAAAAGATTTGAATGCATTTTTTCATATTTGAAAATTGAAGTGTGCTGGAAATGTTTAAGTTATAGAGACGCTTTTCTGGTGATATTTTCTATCTGCTTTTATATTAAACTATTTACTCTGTAGGCCGATTCTTATTAGATCTTCGCATATCTTTGACTTGATGTTCTACGTTTGTTTAAAGCTCTATGTTTTTGTCACAATACTAATAAAATCAGAGCAACGCCACAGTATTGATTGTTTTGGTCTTTCCATTAATTAAAGTTCAGATAACCAGAGCTGACAGGAATCCGTTTCAATTATCGTTTTATCAATGCGTTGTTCATGAATGCATTCAAATTATTAAGTTCATATAAGTAATATTTTTTTTTAAGTTGTACTGTAATGTGAGATCATTTTTAAATATCCCCTCTGTCCTGGGAACATATTGTGATTTCCCAGGATTTTTTATTATTAATATTACTTTTTAGAAGGAATATTTTGTGAAGTTATCGGTGGTAATTTACATGTAGAAACACTGTCGTATCGAAAATACCTTGTTGAAAACGGAAGTACATTCTCCAACTGCTGGAAGCGAACGGCTCTGGGTGGCATTTGTAAAGTTACTCTTTATAAATGCAAAAGTCTGACATTTTTAGATTAATCTCAGAAATGTTCAACTTTAGAAACAAAATAAAGCAGCCCTTGCTACTTGAAAGCAATAATTTCGACTATTTAGTCTGTCACAAGAAATAAAACCTTCATGTTTTCACAATGTTATTTATTCATTAATAAATGTCAGTTTCAAGCTAAATGTCTAATTAGCATGCTAAAATTAGAGCTAAATATTTAGTTTTAATCTGAGTATTGGCTCTGACCTAAATGTACAGCTAATATGCAAATTCACTTGCCAATAACCGAAAGTGGACTACCAAAATAAAAGGTGGGTCTGGCATTGCTAATTTCAAACTCATCGTTGTTTACTACAGCGTTTATTTTGATAGTCAACTTCCAGTTATTAGAAAGTGAATTTGAATATTAGCTCCATATTTAGCTATGAACCGAAAGGTTTGAGAAGGCCCTTGCTACTTGAAATGTATAACAGAACTAATTATTTAGCACACTGGTTAGTTTTAAGATAAGTAGTTTCAAATTACACAGAAACTAAGTGGTTAGTTTGAAGCTAAATGTTTAGTTAGAATCTGACATTTATAAATGAGTGAATAACATGGTGACATTGTGACTGTGAAACATTTTTCTCTTTCGACAGACTAAACAACTCAAATTATTTCTGTTAATTTCTGGCAAAAATGTTCGCATCAGTAAATATAATGCTGTTAGTTGACAGTAATCATCTTCATTTTCACAAGAGAGCAATGTCACGTTTGGTGCCGTGTTATCCAACCAAACGTCCTTTTTCATATGATGGCTGAGCATGTTGGCTGTATCCATTAGTTACAACCCATCGATCCTCTCTTGGTCCACCAATAGAAGACTAATCTTTGAGTATTTATTGACCTGCCACCAATCAGCTCACAGTGATGCAACATCTTTCGAGTACAGGTAAAGGAACCGACTGATAGCTTCACAGAGCCTTACTTCAAACTGTACTTCACTCCACAGAGGTCCATGTGTATTTGAGGCAGACATCCGCCATGTCTGCTACTTTGTACTATCCAATTGGATTGTGGGAAATTAAGTTATGTGTCATAAGAAATGTGGGCAATTGGCATGCTAGGCTATGAATTCCCAACTCTATGTGGACAGCAGAGTCCGCTCGACTCAGAGTACACACAGTACGTATGTGAGTTTTAAGAGGCAGGAGCTGAGCAATGTACAACTGTTCATCTCCGAGTCCACAAAAGGCATCATTCAATTTGTGCCTCTTAGTGGAGTTCATATTGACTGGTCCACATTGTGATATTTTAAACTTGTCCATATGAGCAATTGATGTACGCTCACAGTCTGCATCTTTTCAAGTCTTATGTGTTAACAGTTCTAAATGCGTGTTTCTCTTTCAATTCCAGCCCTGCTAATGTAAAACAATGGGAGACTGGAACTTCCTTGGTGGGATCTTGGAGGAGGTCCATATCCACTCCACCATGGTAGGCAAGATCTGGCTTACTATCCTATTCATCTTCCGGATGCTGGTGCTGGGTGTGGCTGCTGAGGATGTGTGGAACGACGAACAGTCCGACTTCATCTGCAACACGGAGCAGCCTGGCTGCCGTAACGTCTGCTACGATCAGGCCTTCCCCATCTCCCTGATCCGGTTCTGGGTGCTCCAGGTGATCTTCGTGTCCTCGCCCTCCCTGGTGTACATGGGCCATGCCATTTACCAGCTGCGTGCTCTGGAGAAGGAGCGACACTGCAAGAAGGTGGCTCTGCGCCGGGAGCTGGAGGCTGTGGATGCAGAGATGGTGGAGGTGAAGAGGAGGATTGAGAAGGAGATGAGGCAGCTGGAGCAGGGGAAGCTGAACAAAGCCCCCCTGAGGGGTTCGCTGCTGTGCACCTATGTAGCTCACATTGTCACTCGCTCAGTGGTGGAGGTCAGCTTCATGACAGGTCAGTACATCCTCTACGGACACCGCCTGAACACGCTGTATAAGTGTGAGAGGGAGCCGTGCCCCAATGTGGTGGACTGCTTCGTCTCCAGACCCACGGAGAAAACCGTCTTCATGATGTTCATGCAAGCTATTGCTTGCATCTCACTGTTCCTCAGCCTACTGGAGATCATGCATCTGGGCTTTAAGAAAATCAAGAAGGGCATCTTGAACTACTATCCTCACCTCAAGGACGACCTGGATGACTACTACGTTAGCAAGTCCAAAAAGAACTCTGTTGTGCATCAGGTGTGCGTTGGAACTTCAGTGGGTCGCAAGAGTACGATTCCCACTGCTCCCAGTGGATATACATTACTGCTGGAGAAGCAGGGCAATGGACCCAACTACCCCCTCCTCAGTGCTTCCTCTGCCTTCGTCCCAATTCAAGGGGATCCCGGTGCAAAGCCAGAGAGCCACAAGGACGTCAAGGAGGGAGTGCCAAGCCCCACGGAGCAGAACAGCAACTCCAACAACACCAGCAGTGAGACACGCTCGCCTCCTATGGACAAACAAGACGAACCAGAGGATCTCTCCTCACCCCACCATGACGACCTGGAGTGTGGGAGCTCAGAGTACCCCACCCTGCCTGTGGCAGACACCTCCTCCTCCACCACGTTGTCGGGCATAGCAAGGAAGACACGGCGGCTCAGTCCACCATGGAACTGCTCGACGGTGGTGGAGGGGAACTGTTCGGACAGCGGAGATTCCTACCATGGAAACAGCAGCATGAAGCTCCGCAGCAGCTGCGCCGGCCCCAGAGCCAGGATTGTCTCCAAGTCGGACTCGAAGAGGCCGAGCAGGTCCCAGAGCCCAGACTCTGTGGGGGAACTGAGCTCAGTGTCTCGACACAGCCGGGAGAGTAACAGTCCTGTCACTTCTTCACCGAACCGAAGAGTGTCGGCGGCGAGCAGCGGGAGCAGCAGACGAGCCCCGACTGACTTGCAAATTTAAATTGGACTTAATTTAAATGTGCTAAAAGTCCTGATCCAGTCCTTTCTTTATATTTTTCTTCCAGAAGTCCCTAAAATCTTTAAAGTGTTCTTGTTTAATTGTTCTCCAGGATTGTGTTTGGACTTTGGCTGCTTGTTCTGTCAGTTTCAGAGGAATGTCTTTTTGTTTGTTGAGGTTACTTCTCTCTGAATAATCCACCCCTAGATTTCTGAATGCAACAGCAGTCTTGATCAACAGTTCTTCAGGATTTCTGAAGGTCTTCTAGAGTTTTTCTGTGGAGGTTGATTTGATTTCTGACCACCATCAGAGGAATATTTTTAAAGCCTGCAATTCTGACCTATAAACAAGACTCTTAAACACAAGGGTTGTTTGGGCTTAGACTTGTTTTTTGAGGATGTTGCTCCAATTTGTCAGCTTAGTCTAAAGAAATCACTCAAATATCAAGGTTTAAAAGACAGAAGACAAGATTTTAGTACCAACTAGGTAATTCCCAATAGCTCTTGATGAAAGCATTGGCATACTGTCAATGATCAACTGAAGGATGATGCTTTCCTCAGTCAGGTCTTTACCAGATTAGTCCTCTTGTTTGTTTCCTACCTTGGTTTGGTTCATTTGTGTCGATGTGAACACAGCAAACAAGACTTTTAAGTTAAGTAAACAAACTACATATGTGAAAACACCCTGAGCCTAAAAAATGTCTGGGTACCAGAACGGGATTGAAACTAAGGGATCCAAAACCCAAAGGAGATCCCTGGAAGACCTTCAGGAAACCACAGTGGATGATTAACTAAGAAGTTTTTCAAGATTAAAGTAAAGTCTTGACTGAAGGTTTCAACAAACACAACTAGTCCTCAACCACTTTAAAATCGATCGCTGCACATCACTGACAGTTTACCGTTTTGATGGCAGAGGAAAGTTCAGACCACAACCACAGAACTTTCTTTTTGTACCATTTCCAGGTCAGTTTCAGGCCAACAGATCGACTTCAGCTGAACACAGACTGACGGACCACAGGGGAATGGAAAACCAACTCATTGATCTGTGATGTTTCAGGCACCATCATTCAAACAGACACTTTCAGTTCAGCGGTCTGGTCTGAATTTATCCAAACTTGGTTCAAACGCTCAGAAATAAAAAACAGAAAAGATGTCTGTTTTTCTCTGGACAAGTTTTCTGTTGCTTTCTTGCAGTCGATGTGAAGCGGACCCTGTCTTGTTACAGGGTCTTAGCGCCGTCAGTCACCCTATGTTTGATATTGCTCATAACTCTCTCCTTCTCCCCCCTTTGCTCTCTGTTACACTGCAGTTAGCAAAGCATACTGCAAATGTTAAGGCTAGTTAGCATAGCCACTGATGACATGGGATAAATGGTTTTCCTGTAACGCTAAGTTTCCCAGGGTGTCATTTATTCTAGGACCGCCTCTGGTTCCAACACTAAGATCTTGTCTGATTTTTTTTTTTTTTAATAAATATTATTTTTCTACTTAATGCTCAGAGAAACAGCTGTTATCTAAAATAATCTAGTTTTATGTAAAAAGTTGAGACGATGCAAACATGGCAGAAAATAGTTTTATTCGGGAGTAGCAGCTGGTTCTTATTTAACAAAAATCAACAGTCTGTCTTCACTGTAATAACGAATAATCAAATACATTCTATACAAAGAAAAGACAACTTTAATGTTCTTTTTATACCACGCCCTCCGGCTGCTGTGGAGCTCCCTCTTCAGGCGACGGCTCATACTGCAGCAACTGCAGGACGAGGAGAAACGGGAGGTTATGACGCTTTCAGCTCTGGACACACAAACAGAAACACCGACAGCCGAGCGCCTCACCTTGTTCCTCAGCTCTTTGTTCTCCTCCATCAGCAGATTGAACTTCTGCTGTAGATCGGCCAGCTCTGCGTGCAGAACCTCGGTGTCCGTCGGATCTGCACACACCACCCCCCCCAGGTGGACCTTTATGTAGCTGAGGTGCTGGTTAAGGTCCAGTTACAAATCGCAGCAGGCTGAGGAGGTTTAGGAGATTTACGACTCTTAAAAAAAACATCTGAACTCAATTGAAACTGCAGAATAGATCAGAAATGCCTTTTATTGACCCTGTAGTGCAAAAAGTTGAAACAGTTCTGCATAAATAAGGTTTGTGGTAGGGAATGGTTTCAACAGCAAATCATCAGAGACGGTAAAGATAATGTTTTATTATCTGTGTGCTGCTGTGTAAATGAAAAACAAACTTGAGCAAAAAGACATTTGAGCTCATAAAGTTTGCAGCTTTCTGACCTGAGAGTGTAAAAGATTCGATTTGTCTGAACTTGTCTGACATTAGTTAAATTCTCTAGAAATATAAGCCACGTTAAAAACTAAGAGTTCAAGAGTCACAAGAAGATTTTGTTTTTCCTATTATCATGTTGCAATAAATCAATCCATCGCATGATAAGTGAAAATGTGCTCAATAATTTCATTTGCATTATTTTGTTGTTTTTCTTTTTCTACCAAAAACTGGATGACAAAAGTCTTCAGTCTGGTGATTTGGTCTCAACTTACCATTTTTTAAACTTCATCATTTATTTTATTTGTTGTTTTGTTTGTTTACTTTAGATATTTAAAATGCTTTGAAGTTCCAGAGTTAAATGTTCATTTAGAGTTTATTGATCTTTGAGAATTACGCCATTACCATTATATTACTAGAAAATCGTCTCAAAGCAACAATATTTTTGTTAATTAAATGCAACTGGAATCAGACGAATCAGACGAGGCTGGGCGATATTTCTTAAAAAAAAAAAATCAAAGATTTATTTCATATTAAATTCAATTTCCAATTTTAATCAATTTACTTTTCCTAGAATTAAATTACAACTGTAAGAATATATATTCAAAAACTTTATTTCAACCCTCCCACTCTGGCAGCTGACCTGAATTTAACTAAATACAAGCTGCAAAACAAGATGGCCGCCCTGGGAGAGCTGACGTCACTCTGAACTACATAAACCCAAGGAGTGTATGATTTTCCAAAAATTAAATATTCATCAATAGAAATTTTATTCAATCAGTAAAACTGATTTACTTTTATGAATGGCCAGCAGTGATTTAATGTAAAATAACTTTATTTGTTGGATATTTTTATGTATTTGGTTGAAATTAATTCCAGATATTTTCAGACATTTGTCTTTTTATACAAACTGACTTTGATTAAACTTCTGTTTATTGCAGCCAAGCCACTGAATACGTACTTCACAGAACTACAAACACTTTGGTTGAACTTTTATGTTTTTAAGTAGGTTTATTTTTTTTTATCTTAAAAGAAAAATGTTATTTCAGTCTTTTGCTCCTCACTGCATGCTGTGATAATAAACCAAAGAGATATTAGCAGAATAATCCAGTTAAACTTGATATACAGGAGACACACTGCCTCTCCTGTCTTACAGCTATGCTGAATTTATTTAGATAAATTACTTTTCAACAGGGAAATAAGAGGGCAGACCTTTAAATACTAATTTAAATCAGGAACTTTACAGGAAATTAAGCTTAAATATTTCTCAGTACAGTTAAAACAACCTGAACATCAGAGTGACAGCGCCCCCTATTGGGTTATAGAGAGATTAGAATTGCTGGGTAGATGTCTGGTACATGGCTGCACAGTGGTGCAGTTGGTAGAGCTGTTGCCTTGCAGTAAGAAGGTTCTGGGTTCGATTCCCGGTCTTTCTGCATGGAGTCTCCATGTTCTCCCTGTGCATGGTGGGTTTTCTCCAGGTACTCCGGTTTCCTCCCACAGTCCAAAAACATGACTGTCAGGTTAATTGGCCTCTCCAAATTGCCCCTAGGTGTGAGTGTGTGTGTGCATGGTTGTTTGTCCTGTGTGTCTCTGTGTTGCCCTAAGGTGTCAACCTTAGCTGGAGAGGCAGCAGCACCTCCTGACCCCACTGAGGGACAAGGGTGCATCGTGTCCCAAATTAAACACAATTTGTGTGAGAACAAAAAAAAAATGTCTTTAAATTACAGAATTTAAGATCCAATCAAACAAATCTGTTACTAAATACAGTCAAAATGTTTTGAAGATTTACAGTGAACATAAAAACAACAACCCCAAACTTTCTGGGCAGGAAATCATATTTTCCTTAAAGTTTGATTAGAAATAAACATCACGGTTCAGGCAGGAGCAAGACCAAGTCTCAGTCGAGATATTAGAATATAAATACAACATTTAAACAATATGTTATTTAATTTAAAAAAGGATACTCAAGTGCATTGTCTGGTTTGTCAGGTTCTTCATAAAGAGCCACAAGCACTGCAAGATAGAAACTGATAAATCAACACAGTACTGAAACCTTCATGTAATAACATTTAAATACGGCTGAAAGTTTGTGCAATTACACAAATGTGGTGTTTAATAAACTGTAACGCTTTGTTTTATTTTGTTAAAGGTTCACGTTATATTTTGTTAACTGTGTAAATGAATTCATAGCACAGATTTGTTTGAAATATTGAATTTAGAACAAAGATTCATTTTCAACCATTTATGCCCAAACGGATTCATATCAACACAGGCAAGGCTGTGGGAGAAAAATGTTAAAACAAAATGCTATTATTTTTAACGTTACAAATCACAACATCTGTGTTCTTGCAGCAACTTTCGCGCATGACTGAAGCAGTTAAACTAACAAGTGACTGAACTTCCTGTCCACTCACCGCTGGTTAAAGAGTCCAGAACTCCTGATTTCTCCAGGTATCTTCGAAACTGTTCTCGCTTCGTTTCTGGGGCCTAAAGCAAAAAATCAATAGAAGCTGTTGTAATTCAACGTTAAAATACCCGGAAACCTCGGTTACAGAGGCTCCAGAGGCTTTAAAGTTGACATAAAAGCTGAATATAAAGCAGGGGAGGTCTCGTGGTGCGTTCACGGCCAAGCTACACACGATGCTAACCAGTTAGCTAATGCTACATTAGCATAAAAATGAAAACATACAGCAAACGTAACAATGTAAAAAAATATATATATATACATATACGTATTAGCGATAAAACAGAGCAAGACCCCCGGGATTTACTCACCCTGAAGCTAGCCATGAATGCTGCTAAAACTGTTTGGTTTAAGGTGGCAAATATGAGACAGTTCCAAACTGAGCCTCAACCGTTAGCCTGTGGTGCTTACCCTTCCGCCTACAAACAAGTGGTCTGTTGCCATAGCAACACCAGAAAACAAAAACATTTTTCGAAAATAAATAAATAGAAAATATAAATAAAATTAAAACTGGAAGAGAAAAGTGGCTAAGAGCTGTCAGGGTTACTGAAATTACGGAAGCATTTTTAAGTAATTTATTCATAAAAGACAGTGTAGGGTAATTACATTTATAATACTATAACGCTTTCTAGGTCTAACTACAGAACATGATATACTATTAAAAACAGAATAAAAAATATATTCAGTATATTTATAATAATTGTGTTTTAGATTGGTGTATTTAAAAAAAAACAATAATATTAGAATATTTTCAGAAATATTGGGGTATTAAAAAATCATGTAAGCCGAATATTTTCTTGTTATATTTCGCTTGCTATAGACTTTCAAGTGTTGAAATACACTTTAAAAAGTTAACTAAAACGCAGCAAAAACTTTAAATTGTGACGATTGTAAAGAGAGTTTAAGAATCATTTGAAGACGTTTTTTTTTTTTTTTAATATATGACAAAATACTACATTATTAAAACTACAAAAAACCGCTTTTGTAATTTAATTTATTTAAAGTGTTTATTCACATCTGTAGAACCACCGCTAGCTGTTAAACAGATGAGCACAAGGAGCCAATCACAAGCGTCAACGTCATAATCCTTCGTACAGATTGATAAATCATTCCTACCGCACTCACTTCCGGGTCTCAAACAAGGCGTAGCGCTTCTCGATGGTTTGTAGATCTGTTTTCCCCGAATCGTTGTTCCTCATGTGACTTTGTTGAAAAACAAGCAGCTTTGTTCAGCTTTTGTCTTGCCGGGAGAAACTTTATATTTATTCGCTTGATTAAAATTAAGAAGGTAAGATTTAAGTTTGTAAATACAGTTACAGGTTGTTACTTCCTGATACAGTTACAGTGAAGTTGTATACTGCGGTTACCTGTACTCTTCTCAGATCAGGTTTCGGTTTTTAGTGTCTCTGACAGCGATGATAACTGACGCCCTTCATGTCTAATTTTTAGTTTAGTTTTCTGTAAATGCATTACTTTAATATGTATATTAAAGTTATCTATTTTAGGCCAACATTTCCCAGTATTCTGTGAGTTTTTTTGATTTAAGGAACAGAAGCTTAAAGTTAACGTGTTAACATTAGTTTTGCATTTCACTAACACATAAACACTGAGGATAAAACTCACAGTTGGGTGATACGGTATAGTTTAGGCTTTTTTATGCTGTGATTTTACAAAATACATAGTTTTTTATTTAAAATAAATCTAGTTTGTGCATGTTTAGGTTGACGACATGACCAAACTCACACTAATCCTGTTATTCGGTTGGCATGAAATAGTAAATATTAAAGAAATGAACTTTAATATTTTAACCAGGTTTCTCTGAAGCATTCAGGTTTTGTATTTTGTTGCTGCCAAAGTTGTTCTTATGATGTCACCAGAAGTAATAAGGTTATTTTAGGTAAGTTAGATTTTTTCATGATGAAATAGCAAAATAGAAAAATAAAGCTAAAAACTGACAATTAAATGTTGTTTTTTAGGTGACCTGAAGTGAGTCGGTTGATTTTTACAGACGGGTCTGAAGTGAACCTTTAATCCTGGTATATTTAAAAACATCATGTCGGGTTTCTCTGGGCCCTTTACAGCGTCACGAGTTTAAAATACAGACCAGATAACCAAATGTTTCCAAGTCAGAGCTTTATTTTGCTATGTCCTCCCAGTTTCCTCTTATTTTTGCTAATTTGTCCTTTTCGCATGAAGTTCATCTGAATGTCAAAGACAGAATGATTCGGTTCAGAAACTCATTGATTGCTCCTGGCAGGAATCCTCGTGATGCATTGGTCTCATACTTGCCGGGACTTGCTTTAGTCATGTGAAAAATGATAAATATATGTTTTATCTCCGCTTACAGAGGCATAGATAATCATAAACATCTGATAGTGAATTAAGTAAACTACACAAAAAGTTTCTTTAGATTAAAATATAAATTGCTGCAGTTTGATGTCTCTGATTCCAAGAAGTTGGACCTTTTTCTAATCTTTCAAAGCCGTCTTGGTCAGCAGTTTTTCAAGGTTTTTGGATGTATTTTTCAAAATGTTTTTTCAGTAAATTATGAAGAGCTCATCCTGAAGAATCTGTTACGTTCTTCCACAATTTGTCCAAATGTTTTCCAGCAAACCAACTTTCTTTTCCTTCAGCAGTGGAGACTTGCGCAGTGAGCATTCGTAGAGTCCACAGTTGAGTTAAGCACATGTTGTTTTTCATAAATAAAAATTCTCGCAGGTAATTCCGGGTCTTTCTGAAGCTCTTTGTGAGGATTTCTTAACTTCTCTGCTTCTTCTGTAAATCCTTCCTGCTTCTTAATAAACAACAGTGAGGAACCTGTTTTACACTTGAGGTTTAATTTGAACCATTTTACAAACTCATAAACACCCAATCATTTTCCCCTGATGTGTAAAAACAGCAAAAAAGAGGATGTACTTTCTTTCTTTACCATGACTTTATCTACTTCCTGTTTCGCTCCAAGACATTTCAATAGTTCCTAATTACAGCAAAGTTCAATTAGGAACTTCCTCAAAGTCGCGGCGCTTTGTAACAGCAAAGCTAAACTAAATGTCAGGCTGTTGTCAAGGCGGTTCTGACCCAGAATGTTTGTTTAATTTGCAGTAGATTTTGCATAAAAGCTGAAAAATGTGCAGAAAACAGCTTGTTTTTGTTGATGTTGCAGTTGCACATAATGAGGCTTTAAAAGTGAAACAGGCCCACAGCATCACCCAACCTCCACCGTGCTCATCATTGACTCACCTGGAGTTTTTGTTGTTGGAAAGTTTAGTCTGATTCAGGTGAAATCCCTGGAGAGTTGAGCAAACTTCACATGTTTGTGACAGAAGAGTACCAGTGGTAAGTGTCTTACATAACAACTGATGGTTGCTATGGAGACTTGGTGGCCAGGCCTCTCACAATAAACAATTAGTCGAATAATAAATCAAGATCAGCTGGTCATATATATCTAAAAGGGCAGTTTTGTTTACAGACTTCATAATCCATTTTATTTATATTTTTGGTTGTGCGTGTCTTTTATTTCTGTTTTATTTACTGTTTTTGTTGTTTATTTTATTAAAAATACATTCGTGTAAAGGACAGGTGTAAAACTCCAGTCCTCCGGTGTCCTGCAGCTTTTAGATGTGCCTCTGCTGAACCACCAGAATAGAATAATTTGGTCATTATCAGGACTCTGGAGAGCTGAACTACACAGAGGAGGTAATGAAGCCGTTTCATTCCAGCGTTTTGTACCTGTGGCACATCTAAAACCTGCAGGACAGCAGAGGACTGGAGTTTGACACCCGTGGTGTAAAGTGTTCCTTATAATATGAAAGTTTATGAGTCTTTGAAAAGACAAACTTGCATTATTATGTCGTTAATATATTATTTAGAATGGTCTCAAAATAACTAATTTTTTGGACAGTTTGTTGTTGTCACAGGCCTGTTGGTGGCTCTCATATTTTGATGCAGTGATGTTTGGAGATGTTTTTGTGTGTGATGGAAGATGCTCTTTGCTCCTCGTTCTGCCAGTAGCTACTATTTTTTTTATTCCCCCCCCCACTGAATAAAATTAAAAGTTGTATTTCTCTGCATTTTTCAGTGATGTTGTGCTACTGGATTAAAGTTAGGTTTGTCTTAAAAGCTTTTTACATATCAATGGTTGATGCATCTGTCTTCATGACCGAGAAAATGTCCGCAGATCTTTATATTTTCTGATGAAAATGCAGGTTTTGAAAGCAGCAGTCTGCTGTTAAACTGTGAGCTGAGCTTCACTGGATGCCACTTGTTGTCTATCAGAACGAGTTCAGATTACTGAAACAGGAAGTGGTACTGTGAATCATCAAACTGCCCCAACATTTCTGCAGAGTTTCAACAATAATCCCGATCAGCTGAAACTCCGTCACGCGTTCATCTCGCTTCCTCTCTGCTTTGTTGACGTTTTAATGACTCGTTTCCAGCTCAGCATGGCTCAGTGACAGCGACCCACCGACCGAACCAGTCCGGCCCAGACGCCTGCCATGCCGCTGCCCAATGGCCACTCCATCAACACCGACGAGAGCGGAGACACCGAGGTTCTCCTGGGGAAGGACGCCGGTCAGTTGGTCGCATCTTCATTTTAATGTTAGTGTTAAAGCAAACAGCAGCTTTTTTCTCCAAAAGAGAAGCTGAAGATGGAGCTTATTATTATTATTATTATTATTATTATTATTATTATTATTATTATTATTATTATAACATCTTCCTTTTTATTTTTTCTTACTGGAAATTTGCTCAGATAAAACAACAACGATAATAGAATATATATACAAATAAATGACTGAATAATAAAAAAACTCACAAGAAATGTATAGATAGTATAAACATAAGTATTATTTCTTATTATTTAATAATAACACATTATTAAATAACAATATTTCATAATAAATGTTATATTTATTATTTTATTAATATAATAAAATAATAAATTTTATATTTATAGATATAAATGATACATATATTTATTATTATATTTAGTAAATTAAATTACTAATTTAAATAGTAATTTAAAATAAATGACTGAATAATTAAAAAAAAACTACAAGAAATGTATAGATAGTATAAACATAAGTATTATTTTTTATTATTTAATAATAACACATTATTAAATAATAATATTTCATAATAAATGTTATATTTATTATTTTATTAATATAATAAAATAATAAATTTTATATTTATATATATAAATGATACATATATTTATTATTATATTTAGTAAATTAAATTACTAATTTAAATAGTAATTGAAATTATTATTTAAATTAGTAATTTAATATTAATTTAAATAAGTGAATATTTTCGAAGCCATTACTTTGAAAGCGACACACACAAAAAAAAACCTGTTTCAGTTTTCTAATGGACAAAGAGCCTAATTTTTGGAGACGTGGACATCTCAGGACATCAACTAGGCCGATGGACAATGTGCCTAAAGACACAACTAGCTTAGAGCTGGTAGGTCCAAACATCACAGCAGAAACTATACAGAAAGACATTTTCACAGATTCTGCAACAGAGAGGATGAAAGGTTTAATTTTACCAAAACTCTGGTGAACAAAGCAAACGGGAGTCATTTGGACTTTTATAACATCCGTTCCCGTCCACAGTTCCCCCTCGGTGCTGCTCGGCCCGTCTCAGCCTCGCCGTCCTCCTGTTCCTGGGGATCTCCGTGGTCTACGGTCTCCGTGTCAACCTCAGCGTCGCCATGGTGGCCATGGTGAACGTCACGGACCCGGCCGGAACCAGGAACACCACGGCGGAGCCGGCGTGTCCGCTGCCGTCGGGACCAGAAAACGGCAGCAGCGCCCTGCAGCATCCGGACGGGGTGAGTTCTAGAGTTCCTCAAACTGCGGCTCCCCCTAGTGGTACGCGAGGTATTGCATGTACGCGTCAGTGTATTTGCTTTGACGTCAGCTCAAACTGCGACGGTCGCAGTTAGCTTACCAAACGATTGTGTTTAAAAATAACAATGAATAAGTGGCTTAAAGATTAAGTATGTAACTTTTATAGAATATATTTATTTACATATTTGTTTGGCACGAGGCAGATAAACTGAAAAAGTCGAGCTCCTCTGCCTTCTCCCAGTGCTAACTAAAAACAACCAATCAGAGCCAGGAGGCGGGACTTGGCGCTGTCAGTCACAATCTCATATGGAGCTGCTACCTTTTCCCACTGTTCATTTTTGCAACTTGGCTTGTTTATAATGCTCTGCTCTCAAGTCGGCACTGCTCTAGAGAGACGTTTGAATGGACTCTGGTGTTTCTATCCCTGTTGACGGCTGATTGTGTCCCTACAGACACCCCAGTATCCCTGGGACTCAAAGACTCAGGGCTGGCTGCTGGGCGCCTTCTTCTTCGGGTACCTGTGCACTCAGATCCCAGGCGGCTACCTGGCCGGTCACTACGGGGGGAAGATCTTCATGGGTATGGGCGTGTTAGGCACGGCGGTCCTCACCGTCCTCACGCCGCTGGCTGCTGGGTGGGGGTCACGCTGGCTGTTTGCCCTGCGGGCCCTGGAGGGCTTCGGTGAGGTAGGTCACCTGGTTCTGTGTTAGTCTCTTAAAGGAGCGGTGGTACATAGGACCATTTTATAGCACAAGTAGCTATGGTACCTTCAGTTGCTATACTCTATAAATATCAAATATGAGTAAAATGTTTACGTCATAATTTAACACCTTGAAAATGTGTTTCTTTAAAAACTTCTGCTGTTGCTGAAACTCCGCCTCCAGGAAGTTATCACAATATGGCTCCTCTGTTAACCCTTTAATGAGCTCAGCAGATGTTTGCTAATTGCTGCTGGCTATTCTGAAGGAGCTGCTTTGTGAGGTGGAAGCTTGTTAGCTCGTAAACTGCTAACGAGGGGGAACTGTGTCCTTAAAGGCGGGGCTAGATCCCCCCAGGTGTTTTGCGCATCTGAATGGTTGCCATGGAGATTAAAGGATTTCTCAAATAGGCTTGAAAGAATCAAGACAAAAACATCTGGTTTGTTACCTCATTATTACATGAAATAAAGCTGAAAAAGGTGATTTTTTTCCAAAATACCGGCCCTTTAACAATGATTTAAAGGGGACATATCATGGTCTTTGTACCTCCATTTGCGTTTTTCCGGCTTCTAAAAACAGAGACTTTAACTCAGATGTCTTTTGAGTTAAAGTTTTTAGATGTCTGGAAAATGAACCGTTTCAAAGTGTAACTTCATAAATCAGAAGGCACTGCGCCGTTACCTAGCAACCCCAGCAAAACCCATCCTGTTACCTAGCAACGCAAACAGAACTCAAACACGTTTGGTCAGCTGATTTTACCGCTGAATGCGCTGTGGGTGCTGGAAAACAGAAGTGTTTTGTTGTTGTTGTTTTTAAATTTAAAAACTTACATTACCACTGCCACACATATTTGCAATTCATCATTTGTCTTCAGGGCGTGACGTTCCCAGCCATGATGGCGATGTGGACCCGGTGGGCGCCGCCCCTCGAGCGCTCCTTCCTGATCTCCCTGTCGGGTTCTGGGGGAAGCTTCGGCGCCTGCCTGGCGCTGCCGCTCACCGGTTACATCTGTGAACAACTGGGCTGGCCCGCTGTGTTCTACCTCTGCGGTCCGTGGCAGAAACACACAGGAATCGCCACCATTCAGCTCCTTTTTTATTAACGCTTCCCGTCCTCGTCTCTCAGGAGGCGCCGGGTGCCTCTGGTTCATTTTCTGGTGCATTCTCGTGTCCGACGACCCTCGAACTCACCGTCGGATCAGCGAACAGGAGAGAGATTACATCATAAACTCTATTGGAGCTCAGGTGAGCACCGACATCCTGGTTGTTTTGTTCAGCTGTATGTGTTTGAAACAATCGTGATTAATTAGTTGTTCAACTAATCGTCAAGTAATTAAGTAATCGATTAATCGTTAACTGGAGTATGCAGATTCAAAAGCAGGTCAGGTGCTGAAAGAAAATCGTACTCAATGCAGTAATTAAGCCAGAACTGTCAAAAAATACTAAAAATAATTTATCCTTTGCTACAAATGATCAAATGTTCACTAAAGAAATTATATTATTGCATTTTAGGCAATAAAATGTATATTTTTTATTTTTTTTAAATGAATTTGATTATTTGTTTATTTGTATTTTTTTTTATAGATTTTTAATATCTTATTAGGTTTGCAACTAACCAGTACAGTAATCAATTAACCTGTCTGTTATTCTGACGACTAATCAAATATTTTGATGATTAATCGAGTAAAAATGTTACATTCTGGAGATTTTTCATTCAACCAGTTAAACCTTTTTAAACAAAATTAGGAATATAGTCAAAGATGCAAACAGACAAACAATTCTGTTCTTTTTTTAAATAAAAAAACATTTTATTGCCTATTATGCAACAATAAAGCATTTTAAATGCAAAATATACATATATTGTTTAACAGTTTTGGCTTACTTACTGCTCTGAGTGTGTTGTTCTTTCAGCAAATGACTTGTTTTGAGTCTGTATAATCCAGTTAATGATTAATCGATTACTAAATTTGTTGACGATTATTTGAGTAATCGATTAATCACAATTAATCAGATTAATTGTTTAAATCTTGTAGTTTAAAACATAAGCTGAAGAGGTTAAATAAAAAGTCTGCAGAATGGGCCATTGTTTAATCTAATAGATTACTAATCTGCTTTTCAATCTAAGTGTTGGAGAAACTTTCGGCCTGTGGTTTAAAGGAGAAGTGAGGAGTTTTACAGTTCCTGTTTCTGCTTTTTGCTTCTCAGATCTTATTGTTTACATGTAAAACTCATTTTTTCATCAGTGCTAAACACTTCTGCTGTGTGTTGTTTTTCTCACAGTTTCCCAAATACAAGTTAAATTTGTCTGTTATCATTTCCCTTCAGGGCAAAGGTCACGGCTGGTCGCTGCCTCTTGTGTCCATGGGGCTTTCCGTCCCGCTGTGGACCATCATCGTCACCCAGATGTGCTCCAACTGGTCCTTCTACACGCTGCTCACCTCCCTGCCCACCTACATGAACGACATCCTGCACTTTGACCTGCAGTCTGTGAGTTTCTGCTGCTCCGTCGCAGAAACTCAGATTAAAAAACTACAACTTACCTGTTCAACCAAACTCAAAAAATATGAATATCGTGAAAAAAGGTTTGTTTTGCCCCTCATTTCAGAACGAGGAAATGTTTATTTCTTTTAATTTTGGTAATTCTGGCTCACAGAGAATGAAAACCCACAATTCAGTATCTCAGAAAGTTGAGTGGAAGGAAGAAATCTACCAGCAATGTGGCTAACTGCAGCCTTGGCAAGACTATGAGGCAGAATTCATTCAAGAATCTTGGCGTTAAATATTTCTTTAAGTATTTCACTCTGTTTGTGATGAATCTATATAATATTTGAGTTTCATTTTCTGAAATGAGAGACAGAAATACGGATTTTTTATTTTTAACTTTTTATTGGTTTAGGGCGACATTCATGCTGGAACCGCCATGGTTTAGCTTTTTCTATTTTTTTGGTCTAGAAAATGTTTTTAGTTTGATCTGAGGAACAAAAATTGAGAACTTTCTTCTAAAATCCTTGGTGTCTTCGGCCAAGTTTAACGGCTCGGCTGCGAAAGTTTCTGAATGTTTGTGGCACAACTTGAATGATATCAAAATAAAACTAATAAACGTAGTGAATGAAAGAAAAATACGTTGAGTTTATTAGGACCAGACATTTTCCATTGAAGATCTTAAAAATGTTTTAAAAGTGTTCATGCTCCTTTTTCTGCTTTTTCTGATGAGAGGATCAGTGACATTAATATAAATTAGCCTTTTGCGTTCTGCTCTGCATTTTGCTATGGTTTACAGATTGGATTTACTGTGTTGTAGCATTTAAAATTAACCTAATATAATTAGATTTTCATTTAAAACGTTCATCTTATAATGAGTTGTGAAGATTTCATTCCGTTTCTGAGTTTTGTGCTAATAATTGAGTGACTTGCGTCTCTGTGGGCGTCAGAACGGCTTCCTGTCGGCGCTGCCGTACTTCTGCAGCGTTCCGGTCTCACTGCTGTCCGGCGTGGCTGCTGATTGGCTCATCATGAGGCAGGTGTTCAGCATCACCAACGTGCGCAAGATCTTCACCTTCACAGGTCAGTGAGGTCACTCTTTCAGCCTGAACAGTCGAGCTGCTGGGTTGCCATGGAGATGCTCGTCTCCCTGCAGGCCTGGTGCTGCCGGCGCTCTTCCTCATCGCCGTCTGCTACGCCGGATGCAGCCACGTCCTCACCGTCACCTTCCTCACGCTCTCCACCAGCCTAGGAGGGAGCAGCTCCGCCGGAGTCTACGTCAACCAGATCGACATCGCTCCCCGGTGGGTGCCCGTTGCCATGGCAACCACTTCAGCTCAAACATGGAGTCACGAGCTAACAGATTAGCGTCTGAGCTGGAGATGTTGCTTTCCACAATATTCCTAAAAGAATAAATATGATAATTTTATTACAATAAATTAAAAAAATGCAGTTATGCATAAAATACTTAATGTCGTGTGGAGCCATCATTTCAGGCTAATCCATTGTGGTCAGTGGGCGGGGCTAACAGTTATAGTTAAATGTGATTGGTCTGCAGGCTAACCAATCACAGCTGAAGTTATTTTGTCATGAATAATATATAGTTATACAGGAAATAAGAGAGTTTTAATTAAAAATGATCACATTTATTTATATAATTGCGTATTTGATCAATTATTGACACATTTGTTTACAGCTGAGCTCTCAGATGTTTAAGCATCTATTGGTTTGTGGTTCTTTTGGCCCTCAGGAGGCCAAAAGAACCACAAACCAAAGGCCCAAAGGAGGAGCAGATGTGTTGCCACGGTTACCCACTGCTGAAGTTAGCAGGTTTAGCCGCAGGGAAGAAGCTAGAGGGTCCAGTAATCTGCAGAGCCGCCTCTTCATCAGGACGGTGCAACAGAAGCAGCTAGCAGAGCGTAGCTAGCATCGGCAGCAGAGGACAGGGACAGGCTGGAGCCAAGGTGTTTACTGAGGTGAATCAGTTTTATGGAGTCAACAGTTAACGATTAATCGTGATTAATCGATTATTAAAATGATCGTCAACTACTTTAGGAATTGATTCATCGTTAACTGGAGTATACAGACTTAAAAAACAAAAAGAACGACAGTCAGAGCAGAAACTAAGCCAAAAATGTATAAAAATATATACATTTTGTATTTAAGATACAAAAAAAATAAAACATTTTTTGTGAATATGTTGAACTCAAAACTCCTTAATAGGCAGTTTTAGCCTGGTTCTTTGAATGTGTCACCTGATGTCGTATAAAAACAGCTTAAGTGGTAGAAATAATCTGTAGAATAATCAGTAGGCTAATCAATTAATCATCAGAATAATTAGTAGAATAACTGATAAGTCATCAGAATAATTGCTAAAACATTAAATTAGTAAATTAATAGTTGGTTGCAGGCCTAATCCTGATCCGGTTTGTGTGTGAGAAGAAAACTGGATCATTTGATGGCAGCAGAAAGCGTCACAGCCAACACAGGAGGAAAACTTTAGATTTTTATCTACATATTTATTGTTTCGTTTCCTGGCAGGTACGCCGGGTTCCTCCTGGGAATCACCAACACGTTCGGGACGATCCCGGGTGTGGTGGCGCCGATCGTGACGGGATACTTTACAGAAGATGTGAGTCTCCAAGAAATCAGGATGCTGAAAAACCTCCAGCTTTTCTTTCCTGACTGGTTTGGTTTCCGTTTGTTCTGCTCTAAACTTTTTCATTCCTAATGTTTTCTTTTCCTCTGTTGGGTTTATTGAGGCTCCCGCATAAAAATAAGACTTTTTTTCTTGAAAGTTTAGCTTCTGAGTCATGAAAACAGCAAAAATAATTGTATAACCTCCATTTTTACTGTTGTTAATCATATTTTAACTCCAGAGGTGTCTGCAGTGGCATACCATGTAGTCTGACCTCTGACCTTTCTGCAGCACACCATAGCAGGCTGGAGGAAGGTGTTCTGGGTCGCCGCTGGGATCAACATCGGCGGCGCCGTCATCTACACGATATTTGGCAACGGGAAGATCCAGGCGTGGGCCGTCGAGGAGGAAAACGGTGAAGAGGAGGAAGAGGAGAGGGCAAGTTGAAGAAAAACCAAAGAGAAGCAGCGAAGCTCAACCTGGTGAAGGATTCAGGGCAATTAATCCACAGACTGACCTCAGCGTACAGTTTTCACATCTTTTGCAACATTTTCTTCTTGTTGGAAGTTTACATCGCTTTAAAAACTCTTTAATTCATCTCTGATTTCTTACTTTTTTGCCTTCTAGTGATTCAGATTTTCCTGTGGTCATTGGAGGGGGTCTTGCTCAGTATTTTGACTTTGGCTGATTTTTCACTCCGTATCAGTCGAGTTTTGGTTGCTAAGCCTCGTAGCTTCGACATGTGAATCATTCAGGAGTAAAAATGGATGAATCAGCACGACCATGACGCACAACAGACTATTTAGCAAGTACAAGTTAAACCGTGTTGCTGTGCTCAGAGTGGAAATCGGCTAACTTTCGTCCTTCAGTCAACCCAGAAAAACCCCAGAAATTCAACAGAAAATAGGATTTTAGGTGATTTCAAACTACGGGCAACAATATCGGGAAAAGCTTTGAATAATTTGGTCCTGAATAATACTTTAAATTATAATAAATCAGAGTTAATCCAGTTTATTGTATAAACTGTGAAACTTAAGATGATTCATGGCTTCAGTCTGGCGTCAGATTTCCTGGATTGTTCTTCAAACTGTTGTTGTCCAGTTTCTTATTTAAAATCTGGGATGATATTTGATATTAATGTTGCTGTTCTGCATCAGAGTCAGTTGCTGTGTTTCCATTGCAAATATGCACAAAACTTTGTTTATATTCTGCTAATGTTGAAAAAGCACAAATTTTTTAATTCTGGTGTTTTGATTCTGTAAGAAACACAATTAAAATCACACGTGAATAATTTTATTATTACCTGAGATGTATTAATATCTCAGGCGTCATTGAGGAGTTGGAGAGATAAACCTCGGATATTTGGAAGCGGCTTCATTTATCTGTAGCATTTTGGTAAAACTGCAGGCATCGACTTTACAGAAAAACAAACTATGGATTTAACCATTCCAAATTTTGCAGGATGATAAATTGTTCCAGAAGTTATTGTGATATTGTTTTAAGACCATTTTTAAGTAATATAATGGTAATAATGAAGGAACACATTCTTAAATATCAATAAGCTTTAAAATCTGATGAACATTTGACACTGGAACTCGTTAAATATCCAAAATAAATAAATAAAACACCAGAAACAACAAATAAACTGAACTATAAAGTCTCTGTAAACAAAACTGTCCTTCAAAAAAAGTTCCAGTTGAGTTTGATTAGTGTTTTAAGGCTATTATCAGAAATATTGTTTTTATTTTTTTTGTTTGTTTTTTATTTTTTAGAAGTTTATCTTCAGATCTGATTGGCTAAAAAGTGATAAAAAAAAAAAAAACCTTTGTATATTTAAATACTCGTTTCACATCAAATTTTTTATTATCTTATTTAGTTTCTCCTGTTTTCCAGAGGAAAATATCTCTCTCATCCCGGTTTAATTTATTTTAAATTATTATTAAAATTCGAGGTAATGTCCCACAGCGCCTCCTAGAGGTTTACAGTGAAGTAACAGTCTGTTTTTACCACTGTTGACTCCACAGACACAACAGCAACGATTATGTTAAAACATGTTGCCAAATAAAAATCCAGTTGCACTTATAAGATTTTTAAAAACGTCTGAAAAGAATAAAACATCTTAATGTGAGGAAATGCAGATGCTGAGTGGAGTTGTGGTGAAATCTGGCAGTAACCGGATCGTCTGAACCGTCAGTCAAATGGCTGCTGAACCGTTTCTGTCGGTTTGGTTTCAGACACACTGAAGCTGCAAAGATCCTCCACTGGCTGCAGATTTAAAGTTTAATTAACCTCAAAAACGGTTCAGGATTTAGTTTGTTTAGATGCTGTTTGCTTATTATTAAGAGTTAATGGTGATTCATTTTTAAAGCATGTTGTTGTTTCTCTAATTTAATCCACAATCTGTTTGTTACATTGCTTTTGGTCTTGGTACGTTTTATTTTTGTTTAGTTGTTTAACCCCAAACTGCACATAAGCTGCTTAGAAACGTCTCAGTGTCACTGAGAACAAGACGAAGTTTTCAGTCTTCAGTTTGACCAAATGTGTGAAGTAAAAACTGGATTTTAAAGAGTCGTTTAAAACTGAGTGAAACTCCTCAGACGGGACCAGATGAAGCACTTTCACCAGGCGCCTCATGTTTGAGCAGCAGCAGCACTTAAACTGGAGGCACTTTTCACTTCAACATTTTAATAACAGGATAAATGTAATGTGTTTTTTACATTACAAATCCAAATGTTTTGTTTTTATAAGATAAAAATATCATAATCTCTGCAAATGGCTGCAGAGAAATAAGTTGCACGTTGATGTTTATAAATGGGTGTAAAATGTACTTCGGTGATTTGAAAAAAATATGTAAAATGTATTTAGTTTTTTTAAAAGATGGGATTAAAAGAAGGATTAAAATTGCTGAGGATCTGCAGAAATTCTCTAAAATGTGTCTGGACTTTTCTTTTGAAATGTTTTATGTACATATTTAAACATGACATTTATACTCTTACGTTTCAGAAACAGATCCAGTTGTTTAATTCTGGTCGTAACATTTTAATAATTCACACAGTTTGAAGGCAAATGATCACATTAACCTGTTTTTATATTAAAACGTGCGGTTTGTAGAGACGTCCTTCAGGGGAGCAGTTACAGTAAACAACCACCAGGTGGCATAATACAATAAACATCAGTTTCTGTCATTATTTGTGCAAATTGATAGCAACAATAATTCTTATTTGAAGCTCCTTGTATTTCTTTTTTAATTTTTATTATTTGGCATGAAATACATTTCTTAATGACATATTTTACAAATTAAGGCAGTTTCCATCATATAAGTAGTATTTTGATAGTTTTATTAAAGATCTTCAATATTGTACGTGTATTACAGATTAAGTAGTTCACTGTTATGTTTTAAGTTTTAAAAAAGGTGCAATAACATAAAATAAACCCCAAATTATCTACTACTACACAAATAATTTAAATATAAATTTGATTTTAATCTAAATTTTTACCTTGAAAACTTTGCATCAGAAAAAGATTTTTTTTTTTTACTGTTTATTCGAATAAACAGTATTCTGGATGAACAGGATGTTTTGTTTCTTAATGAAGGAACTTCGTCTCAGCATGAAGATTATTTTAATATATATGAATTTATGAGTTAAAGGAGTAACAATACAGCTTAAAATAAAATAGAGGAGTCATCTCTTCTTATCACTTATCTCTTCAAATTGAATCACCTGAACCTTGTGAGTTTTCAGCTTAAAGCAACATGTCATATTTTTGTTTGAGTGCCTCCAGAAAACACATATTACCTTTAAACTCATCAGCTTCAACAGACGACATTTGTAAAAGATTATTTAAAACCTTAGGTGAAAAATTTAGAGTTTGCAAAATGTATCTAGATTCATTTTTTATTACTAGTTACGACATTTCCTTTTAAATACACCTAATTTTAAACCCATTTACGTAAATTTTTATCATTTTATTTTCCTGGACTGACACCGGGCTCGCAGTGGGATCAATAAAAGCCCTTTGACCTGTGGGTCACCGCCAGGTGTTCGGTGGTTTCAGTGCACCGCTAGAACTTGCATCAGTCGCCTCACGGGGTCACCCGGATGTTGATGACGTCAGTCGTTTGACGAGAACACAGCGGTGCAACATAAAATGCCGTCCTACAGACAAAGCGGTTCCTAGCATGCTTTAAGGAGGCTTTTTAACAAAAACATTTAAATTTTGGCTCCTAAATTTGCGTTAAAAATTAAATATTTATTAACTGACGCTTTTATTTAACTTTATCAGTGTTTATTTCGTTAAAAGAAAGAATCAATGTAGCATGTTGCTACATTCACACAAATGTAGTGAGAATTATCGCCAGTTTAAGAGATTAATCTTCACGTTTTGTAATTTTCCCGTGTGATTTGTTCAGGTGTTTTTATCCTTGTTCTTCTTCTGTAGTAACTGGAGCAAAGTAATAATAATTTGCTTTAAAATCTGACCTTTATTCAACTCCAGTAATTTCAATATTTAAGTTTTGTGATGTCACTGGAGATATTTTTGCTCCATACTTCTACCCCCTCTTAAGACAAAGTTTTTTTTTATCCATAAATTTAACTTTTTTAAAAAATCACAGATAAACTAAAAAGCTTAACTTATAAAAGTCTTCAAAAACTCTTAAAAACTACAAATAAAAATAAATTTCCCTGTCAATTATTTAAAAACATTTATTTTACATCATCTAACGTGGAATCATGATATGAATCAGGGAATATCAATTCTTCTCCTCACTTTATTTTATTTTTCCAAGCCTGGAAACATTTCCAAACCTATCCAGACTGACTGAGAGCTCTTCGTTGAGATAAATAACATCACAAACACCTGAACAAGAAGTTAGTCAAGCAAGCAAACTGTCTTTTAAATTGTTTTTTTCACTCCTAAGTTTTTCAAGTTGAGGTTATTTCTTTCATCTGCTTTGTGTTTATTTTACTTTTACTATTTTTAAACCTTCTGGGATCTGATAAATGAAGAACTGCTGGAATTCACTGAAAATCTAAATGGCTGTTTCAGCATCATTGATGACTAGAGATGATCTCGTGAAGCTAATTTAACCACTTTTTCTTTCTGAATTTTGTAAAGTCAAATATAACTAAATAGTAAAAATAAAAATTAGGCTCTGAAAGGAAAGTAGAGAAAAAAGAAACACCATAATCATCTTTTGCTGTGATTTTTCAAGTAAAATGTGGAAATACTTGGAGTTTAGGAATCTTGTGTTTTATTTGATGAAACTTTTCAACACATTTTGATTCACAGCTGAAAAGAAACATTTAACTGGAGTTCAGTCCAGGTGATTCCGACCAGAACCGGCATTAACGCTCCGAACAGTCGAGCTTTACAGTGGCACTCCTCTTGTTTACAGGACGATCCAGATCATGGCTTTGACATGTAAAAGGTTAAATCTGAGGCAAAGAGGAGAAGTGGCTCCTGCAGTGTGTTGCTAATGTGCATTATTTGCGTCGACTGCCCCCCTGCAGCTCTGCACATGTCACCATGCAGGCTGCTGACGCTGCAGCTCTCTGCACAGGAATGACGCCGGGGTTTCTGAACGCTGGCAGAACCCAGAACCAGTCTCCACTCAGGTAAACAGCAGTAGCTGTTTACAAGAACATCCTGTTTTTGTTGGTTGCTTCAAAACTTTGCTTTGCATTTTCTTGCAGTTATCTGAATTAAAAATTCAATTCAAAAATACTTTATTGATCCCAAAGGGGAACTAAATGTTGTTGTAGCTCATACTAATTAACATTTTTAGAGTTGTTGCAGATAGTGATGATTAAGCTCAAGTTCAAATGAAACATTTTCTGTTCAAAACAATCGTTACTATAGAGTTTGTTGATTCACCAGGTATTTGTAGAAATTGTTCAGCAAATTTTGAAGGAGGTATCCAGTAAAGTTGCAGTTTGTGCATTTTTTTAACCACAATAAAATAAAAACAACTGCAAAAACACATGAAACATTTTGGTCTAGTTTCTAGTTCAAACATCTTAGCAGTTGAAAAAAAGACAAAAAGAAGATGTAGCAGCTTATTTTAAGTACATAATTAATTGATATGGATGAAAACGTTCTTATTCCACTGGCAGATTATTTCACTTACAGTGTGGGAAAAATAACCTCTTATAAGAGAAATAATCTGACAGTAGTAGTACTAGTATGTTTTCATCAATACTAAGGAATTATTGACTTAAAATAAAATGCTATACTTGCTGAAAAGTTACTTTTAATTTAGATTCGTCTTATTTCAAGCACTGAGATATTTGCTTTGGAAACTAGACCACAAACTCTTGGTGAGATTTTGTGACTTTGCTGTGCAGCCTGAAATGAAAATGGATGAGTCTGATAATCCAGCTCCCTGTTACCATGACGACCGTCCAACATGACTCATCCCCGATGTGCCGCTGCGTCTTTTCACACCGTAACGCCTCCGTGTCTCTGCTCTGATCGCTCGGCGTTCTCCTCCTTCACAGCAGCAGAGTTTTCACGGCTGCAGGTTGGCATGATGGGAAGCCGCCATCACACCGGGGTCACGCCTCACCTGGAGAGAATCAGGCAGGAATCAGAGGAAATACTCAACATCCATACATTCCTTCTGTAGAGATGGTTTTGAGCTGTGGGGGTTGGGGGGGGGGGAGAACCCTGAGAGAACAATTTATCACCAATTATTGACAGAAAATAATTTGTTTAATTTCTTATGTTCATGACAGAATAAACAGGTGAGTTTATAATGTCTTCAAATGAGACTAAACCTACATTTAAAGGTAGTTTAAAGCTCAAAAGACAGTAAAATCCATCTAATGTCAGTTGTCAGTGTTGTAATCTAGATATTTGTCTAAAACTTTGACCTGATGTGAAAAATAAAAACTTTTTTGTCTTAAAATTAAACTATTTTTTAGAATTTGACCATCATAATTACTGATTTATAATTATGATTTTTGCATAAAGCATGCTGCTCACACCTGTTCAGGTCTGATCAGTGACCCAACGTGACCTCAGCAGAGCGTGAATCATGTGTATCATGGGAGCAAAGGCTGGGAGACCTTTGCATGGTAGCTGATAAAACGTTCCTCCGCTCTGCTGGGAAACCGGGTCAAGTGCTGCTGTGTTTCCACTCTGACCCTCCCAGATTCCTGCTCCACCCTGCTGGGCCTCAACAGGCTTTTATTGGTGTCAGTCAGAGTTTGGTACAAACTTCTGACATTTTCCTTCTGACAACTTTGTATTTCTGATGATGTAATTTTTCAACCTTAAAGGGGCAGGATTATGTGCTTTCCAGGCACACATTTATAGCATAATCAAATATCGATGTTACCTTCAGTTGCTATGTGCAACATGGGCAACCACCCAGGGCAGCATATTGAGAGGGGAGGCATGAGACCCCATCATAGGACCGCCTATGATCAAATATAACTTAAATTTTTTTTTGACTTGACGCCTTGAAATTGCGCGCTTGTCTCTTTAAGAAGCTCCTGCTTTTTCTGGAGCTCCGCCTTCAGGAAGTCGTCACAACTTGACTCCTCTATTAACCCTTTAACAACGTTTTACCAGCGTTGAACTGAGGACACATTTTTGACAACTATCCTGACATGAAACCTGATTCTTTTGCATCAGGTTACATTATTTACAGTAATTTCACCAATTTTATGTCAAAATGTTGCACTTACTGTACTGTACGGTATTGTTTATCTGCTTACATGCACATGCTGCAGCTAAAAGCTAAACTCTCCAGTCTTTGCCTCACCTGGTTCCATCCAGAAGGTGAGCTCAGTGACGCCGAGCGCTGGACGGTGAATGTAACTCTGTATCTCATCCATGACATGTATGGCTTTAACATTTGATCATTTTTCAGCATTTAAAGCCTGTTTATATATATTTAACTAAGTCTCATTGTTTCTCAAGGTAATTTACTTTACAGCTACACCTGAATTTCCTCCCTATGGGACAATAAAGAATATTTTTATTGTGTTCGGTTAACAGGAGGTGGAGGATTCCTTTCTTTGCGTAGAAAACTTTCATCTGTAAATAAAACTGCTTTTTTGTTTTTACTCAGGTTAATGTTAAAACATGTTTGAATATCTGAAACATTTCCTGATTCTGATTTTAAGATGAGTTTCAAGTATTCAAAGTTCAATAATGGTAAAAAACAACATTTCAACCTGAAAACCCTGTAAAGTTAGAACAAAGATTGTTCTGAATGACTGTTGGATGCTCCTGCTACCGCCTGAAACCCCTTCCTGGCCCTCTGGGTGCTGGACTGTTTTGTTCAGGAGGTTTATTTTAGTTTGCTGCGAACAGAGCAGGAGAACCTGCTGAATCAGGCCAGGCTGCATTTTTATATTTTAAAAGACTGTTGCTCAACGTGGCGGAAATGTTTTGTTCTCATGATTAGCGGTGTCACTCCTTACGTTTCCTTTCAGCTTTCCAGCCTGACAGGTTTGGTGCACCCAAGTGCAGCCTGTCTGGACTTGATCTTCAATGGGCTGAAAGCAGCAGTGATAGAGTTAAACTGGTTTGCATGCTGATGAGTTCAGTCCAGGTTTCAGCCCAGCTTCCCTCCTGCAGAGTCACTTTTAATTCAATCAGACCTTGAATATGCATCTGCTGGCTCTTACTGAAGAACAATAACACTTTTTACACTCTGTTCCCTCTCAGACTGTTTGAATGCAAATCTCTGTCCTCTGAATTAATCTGATGGTTCAATCATTCCTCCCGGTGATACCAGTGGGGGATGTGTGGTGTAAATCAGTCTGAAAGCTGTTAAATATGAAATGTTGCACTTAAAGCAAGTCAACTTTTATATCTGACTCATGATGATAATTATTCCCAACAGTTCTGAGTCCCTGCAGGACAAAAAAAACAACAAATTTATTTTTAAAATAAACTTAATAAACAAATGTTTTCTGTACTTAATTTATAAAATATTGCCCCATTAGCTTTGGGCTTCCTCCAAAACACAAATCAATACTTTTATGCTTTTTTAAAAAGAAAAAACATGCATTTTTCGTCTTTGTGTAACTTTATATAAAACATGTTCTATTTTCAAGCAAAATTGACATATCAGTATTTGACAGTTATATGGGTTGTTATTAGTCATTTTCTAAAAATTGATTACAGCTTTTTGTTTTTTTTAGTAGATATTTAAAAATATATAGATAAAAAAAATGCTGCTTATATTGTTTATACTGAAAGCGTGGATATATTTTAACCGCATACTTTCATCTTTACGTGTCAGGAGTAAAGTGGATGTGTTGTTTTGTGTGTGAACTCCTATGCCAGCTGAGGAAACACCGCCATGCGTGTTTTAGTCTGCATCCGGCTGGCGTGGTGACGTTTTTTACAGGAATGCGCGTGATTTGCGGAGTTTTGCGCGGAGGGAGGATGACGGAACCTCCAGGCCGCCTCCCTGCAGTATAAAACCTCCCAGTCCGACTCCAGTCTTCCTCTTTCTGTTACCTGGCTAAGGGGCAGCAGCTTTGGCCGTGAAAACCCAGAAACACCGGTGAGTTAAGCTCTGATTCATTCATTTACCAGAAATCACGGCGCAGGCCTCGATGCAGTGTTTTACCCGCTAATGAGAAAACGTCTTCGGTTTATTCCTAACTTAAGTATATCGGAACTTTACGTTTACTGTTATGTAACCCGTTAAGTTTTTCACTTAAATTGGATGTTAAACGTATGGAAAATGTTTAACCGCGTTAAATGTGAGAGGAAGGATTTTTGTTTTTGTGGAGTTCAATAGTTTAGGATTAGAAAATGCGCTAAAAATGGAGAGTATGTAGAGAAAATGAACAAAGGAGGCAGAGAAAACCCCACATCCGAGGATGCTTCGTTGGCATCTGGTCGCTCTCCTCCAGGGAACAACTGGACGGGTTTCCCAGGAACAGGTGTGGGTGTCTGGACCAGGATGGACTCTGGATATTTGGAGGTCTTTGTAACTTTATCCGACGTGGCCCAGGCAGTAACACGTGTCTCAGGCTGGCCTGGGGCCCGCTGCGGCCTAGCAGCCTCCGCCTTTTAGCAAAGCAGTCAGCTAAAGAAAAATATCAACGTAATGTAGAAATGCGGGCTTTGAACGCGAAATTTCTCATGTTGACCCGATTTAAAGACTTTAATAACAGTACATACGCTTGAGTAATGACCGATTAAAACCGGCTTAAGCCTGTTTTGCTTCGACCGACGCCTCTGTTGGCTCATTTAGCTCTTAGCTTCCGTATTAAACGCTTTAAGCTAAAATGGCTAATGTGGTTTTTGCTTCTTTTAAACAGAAACTAAGACAATGGGAAAGGAAAAGCTCCACATCAACATCGTGGTCATTGGCCATGTCGACTCCGGCAAGTCCACCTCCACCGGCCACCTGATCTACAAATGCGGAGGAATCGACAAGAGAACCATCGAGAAGTTCGAGAAGGAAGCCGCTGAGGTGAGAGAGGCTTTTATTTTATTTTAATCCAACTTTTAAGGACGTCTTAGACACGTCCAAGATGGCGGCGTCGGCATGCCCAACTGCCCGGCACGAGGGGTGTAGATGTAGCTGTGTGCGCGCACGCGGGGTGGGGCCTCCCGGCGGCAACTGCTAGTGGTGACTGTGCATTTTATCCAGAGTAGGCCGCAGACCATTTAACGGAAACTGGAGATTATGGATCTGAAACTTAGAATTTATAAATACAAAAGTGCTCCAGTTCAAATTTAACATTTAAAAACGCATTTTTAGTGGAAGTTCAGAACCCTTCTTTAAAAACCTACATGCATAAACAGTGAAACGGTTTCAGTTAGATGAGCTGAATGACCTTTAAATTTTTAATTTATCAAGTGTTTAAAAATGTATTTAAATAGTTCAGAATCAATTAATACTGTACCAATAGAGCTTAAAAATAATGAAGCTAAAGTAAAATGTATATGTATGGTTAAGTACTCTTGCATAAACATTTACAAGATGTCAACTGTATACAAATTGAATGATTACCTGGAGATGAATTTAGAAAAGTTGTCTGCTACCATTCAGCTCAGATAGTTTTTATTTATATAGCCTAAATATTTAAACAAGGCAAAAATAACACTTCGCATAACTTATTGATGCCATAATGGGTCGAGTAATTTACCTGTATTTTAAAGGATTAAGTTTTCTTAAATCCTTTAAATGCATTTTAATTTCCCTGACAAATATTTACTCAAAAATTGAAGTTAAACCACAACTTTTCTTTTTTTGTAAGATGGGAAAAGGCTCCTTCAAGTACGCCTGGGTGTTGGATAAACTGAAGGCCGAGCGTGAGCGTGGTATCACCATCGACATCGCTCTGTGGAAGTTTGAGACCGGCAAGTACTACGTGACCATCATTGATGCTCCTGGACACAGGGACTTCATCAAGAACATGATCACTGGTACCTCCCAGGTAAGAACCCACAATATTAGATTGACTTGTTTAATTTTGGAATGTTTGAATCTAAAGTGACTCTCAAATTTCCAGGCTGACTGCGCCGTCCTGATCGTTGCTGCTGGTGTTGGTGAGTTTGAGGCTGGTATCTCCAAGAACGGGCAGACCCGTGAGCACGCCCTGCTGGCCTTCACCCTGGGTGTGAAGCAGCTCATTGTTGGTGTCAACAAGATGGACTCCACTGAGCCCCCTTACAGCCAAGCCCGTTTTGAGGAAATCCAAAAGGAAGTGAGCACCTACATCAAGAAGATCGGCTACAACCCTGCCGCTGTTGCCTTCGTCCCCATCTCTGGATGGCACGGAGACAACATGCTGGAGGCCAGCACCAAGGTGAGACCTCGGAACCAAATGGGAATGTTGTTTGGGGGTTACTGAAGAAGAAAACTAACTCTTTTGTGTCGGTGATTGTAGATGAACTGGTTCAAAGGATGGAAGGTTGAGCGCAAGGAAGGCAATGCCAACGGAGTCACTCTCCTGGACGCCTTGGATGCCATCCTGCCACCTTCCCGTCCCACAGACAAGCCCCTTCGTCTGCCCCTGCAGGACGTCTACAAGATTGGCGGTAAGAATCCCTAAACGAAGTTTGTTTTGCATAATTTGAACTTCACTGCATTCGATGGTCTAAATGTCCTTCCCCCCTTCATCCCAGGCATTGGAACTGTCCCAGTCGGTCGTGTTGAGACTGGTGTCCTGAAGCCCGGCATGGTTGTCACTTTCGCCCCCCCTAACCTGACCACTGAGGTGAAATCCGTGGAGATGCACCACGAGTCTCTAACTGAAGCCGTGCCCGGTGACAATGTTGGCTTCAATGTCAAGAACGTCTCCGTCAAGGAAATCCGTCGTGGATACGTCGCTGGAGACAGCAAGAACGACCCACCCAAGGCCGCCGATAGCTTCAATGCTCAGGTTGGTGCTACTCATCTGATGCATAAACAAGACTCTGTTTTGGTGTTGTAGGTTTCTAACTCTGGACTCGTCCACAGGTCATCATCCTGAACCACCCAGGTCAGATCAACGAGGGTTATGCCCCCGTTCTGGACTGCCACACCGCTCACATTGCCTGCAAGTTCAAGGAGCTGATTGAGAAGATCGACCGTCGTTCCGGCAAGAAGCTTGAGGACAACCCCAAGTTCGTCAAATCTGGTGACGCCGCCATCGTCAAGCTGATCCCCCAGAAGCCCATGGTGGTGGAGCCCTTCTCCAACTACCCTCCCCTTGGTAAGAGCCTGCCTCTGACTTCTGTCCGGTTCTACAGCTAATGTAGTATTGGTATATTGCAGTATTGTCTAACACAACCTAACCTGCGTTCCAGGTCGTTTCGCCGTGCGTGACATGAGGCAGACTGTGGCTGTCGGCGTCATCAAGGCCGTTGACACCAAGGAAGTCTCCGGAAAGACAACCAAGGCTGCAGAGAAGGCCCAGAAGAAGAAATGAATGGTCGTGCAGGACATCAAACAACAAGACGTGTGCCGGCAGCTGCGGGCCGCCCCCTCCCCCATCTCCTCGTACCACCCTGGGTCATCTTCTCCGAGGCACAGCTCTCTACTCAAGGACTGGCTTATGCTGATTAAAACCCATCGTAAAAGTTTCCGCAGGAAAAAAGAACTCTGGCATTGTCACCCACGTCAAAAGACAGTGCCTCTTCTCAGTTCAGTTTGAGTTGGAAATGGTTTAGAACTGTATCTCAATGTTAAAAAATGCCACAAATTAATTGGAAAGAAAGCTGCTGGTAACTAATAAATAAATGTTTCTGAAAAAATTGCAATTGGCTTGTCTGGCATCCTTTAGCTGGGGGTGGATGGTCAAGTCTGAAGTGGGGTGCAGCTGTTCCTGACCATGCTGTCCACTGAGACGCGTCATCTTTCCAGCCAATGGCACCCCTTGGTTTGGGAGAAGGAACCAACCAAGAAGCAGCGCAGCCCTCCCTCCATGTTCAGTATAAAAGCTCAACTCTGGTCGGGTTCGGTCCTTTTTTTGTCTCTTCTTTAACTCGGACCTTTTGGTTGCTGGGCTAAGGTTGGTGAAAGTCTGTTTTTAACTGCATGCTGGAGTGAAAATGAGGCTTAAAGTTAAGTGGGAGTTTAAATCAACTTTGACAGGATGGTTTAGGAGGTGCTTCGTTTTGGAGGAAAACTTGATTCGTTCTGGGAATTTAAAGCTCTTCCATCAGCATAGAAAAGACTGAATCAGTTTTTAATGTAGACTGAAGGGGAGAAATGTCTTTATGTTCATGAACACGCCTAATGGCGCGCGTTCACATTACACAACATGGCGGCGGGCTGTGCGCAACATGGAGGCCGGAGACCGGCGCTAATACAGCACGTGGTGCGTCACTTTCCGGTGTCGGGAACGAGCACGTTTCCCCCCCTAGAATGGCTGGTTATGGCATGACGTTTTAACATAAAATTGGTTCCAACTGGATAAATGCATTTCACATAACTTGTTTTGACTGTCCTGAACGGTAATTTTCAGTTCACAATGGCTGTCAAGCATAGAAACTAAAACTATTCCCAAGCTGAAAATGGGACCTTCTCAAAAGCCCTTCACATTTCAAAATGCTACACTATTTTTTTCCAGTCAAAATACTTAATACAGTAATATCATTCTGACAAGTCACAATGTTCAAGATGTCTGAAATAAAGCTTAAAATGGTTTTCAAAATTTACATTTTGACAAATACCAGCAGTGTAACTTGAAAGAGTTTATATATCTAAAAAAGGCCTTGAATTATGGTGTCATATCTTTGAAATGACTAGCCAGAATAAAAGAGATTTGAAGCCTTTTGTAGACATTTACCTGACATGTTGTGGATATCTTGGACTGTAAATCTGCAATTTATTCTAGACAGAATAAGATATTTCAAACAGGTATTTTTCCAATCAAAAATATATAGAGAAAAAGTCTAATCATACACCAATTTCAAAGATAAGCGTGGTAAGGGCGATTTATGTTAAAACGGCCTGCTTTAGTTGTCTTAATAAAGCTAATATTTATTACAGAAAAGTCCTCTATGACGTAATACATGTTGCTCAGCTGCAAAACCCTTTTAAGTTTGTAAAACTCTTTGAAAAATGAGTAACTGGTCATTGAAATAGTTTTAATTTTGAATGAATTATTAAATGGCCGCTGCTTTTAGGGAAAATTTGAACTTAAAAGTCTGAAAAATGTTAAAGCTGCTCCTCGTTCATTTGCAGCCGGTGAGTAAAATGGGAAAGGAAAAGATCCACATCAACATCGTGGTCATCGGCCACGTCGACTCCGGCAAGTCCACCACCACCGGCCACCTCATCTACAAATGCGGCGGCATCGACAAGAGAACCATCGAGAAGTTCGAGAAGGAGGCGGCCGAGGTCGGTTCCAGCAGCAGCACTCGGTTCTGTTCGGATTCTTATCACTGTGGCGGAGCAACCTTCTGTGGTGGAGGCTGCCATCTAGTGTCTGAAATGTGTACTGCAACTAAGATGGGCTAAATATATAAAGTTAAATTCTCACAAGAACGTTTAATATTAGAAAAATGCATTTTGTTCACTTGCAAATAAATATATGTGATGACGTTTTAGGGCCACTGTGGGTAAGAAAAGAAAAGGGAGCAGTAAATTTCCACTAAAAGCTCTTTTTTTAGAAAAAACAAGCACATTTCTGAGCTCAAAATGTCAGAAATTTGCTAGGGGGAAAAAACCCCAGAAATTTTGATATTCATCTCTGATTGTTTTTAGTTTTAAAAAAGGTGGTTTCTGAGCTCCAAAAGTCAGAAATGTGCTAGAATGAACACAGTAAATGTTTTTAGACAAAACATGGAAATTTCAGAGATTCAAAAGCAGATTTATTTTCCAAGAGCTGAAAATTTTTGACTTTTAAAACTGAAATTTCCAATTTTTCTGAGATTAATAAAAAAAAAAAAAAAAAGTTTTTTCTAACAAATTTTCAACTTTTCACACTTTTTTGTTTCAAAGTTTAAAAAATAAAAATTCTGAGATTATTCTCAAAATTTCTGAGTTTTTCCAGTAAATGCTTGACTTTTCAGACTGTTTTTTTTTTTTTTTTGAACCATCAGAGCGTTTATAGAACAAAAATGTATTATTCCCTTTTTTTGTCTATCTACAACGGCCCGTCATGAAAATGCGCCCAAGATTTAACGCATTAAACTTCAAAATGAGACTTAAAGTTTTTAGGGGTGGGAGCTGACCTGTTACTTACATTAGGTTTTGGAAAAATCTTTACTTCTTGGAGTATTTTTACTACAAAGTACTTTTGGCTTAAGTAATATGAAATGTTAGATAGTTAGATAAAAACAGTTGATAGAAATGGGTGGATTATTTTGATATTTTACGTTGCAGGAGAGGATTTTCCTTTCTGCCAAAACAACTCAAGTCCATTTTTCTTTTATTATGTTTCTCTGTTTTTAAGAGCCCAGAAATGCTAATGCACACAGCACTTGCAGTAAATAACTGCTTTGTTTGTTGATTGCCAGGTGTTTGAGAACAATCCATACTTTCAGAATCTTTAAATAACTCAAAACGTCTGATTTACAAAACAGCATCACCGTTCTCATTGTTAAATGGGTTAAAGTTTGAGAAACGCTGCATTAAAGGGATGTTCTGTTCTCAGATGGGAAAAGGCTCCTTCAAGTACGCCTGGGTGTTGGACAAACTGAAGGCCGAGCGTGAGCGCGGCATCACCATCGACATCGCTCTGTGGAAGTTTGAGACCGGCAAGTACTACGTGACCATCATTGATGCTCCTGGACACAGGGACTTCATCAAGAACATGATCACTGGTACCTCCCAGGTAAAACCCACTGGCTTCATGCTGAGACATACTGAAGAGTAGACAGCCCGGGTGCAGGAAGTACAGCCGCCATCTTGGTGAGGTCGTCCTGCCTATTTGGCTAAACCAAAACAGTAGAAGATGCTGCAGCACTGCTGGACATTTTAGTTTAAATCAACGGACTATTGGCACCAGGGATTAGGGAATAACTTTTCACAGATAAAACGAACATATTGTTGTTTATATTTTGTGAATGTAATATTACTGTACTGTATTTATTTCCACCAACTAAATGCTAACTAATATTAGCTATATTATTTGGTGTAATACTGGGGTTCAGCCACAACTTTGATGGGATTTAGCAAATCTTAAAAAGTTATTTTAGTTATATAAATTTGATTTAGATTATCTCACAGACAAAAAAAAAAAAAAAAAAAAAAAATATATATATATATATATATATATATATATATATATATATATATATAAGGTTGTGCAAGGAGGCCCCTGAGACAGTCCAGCACATAATAGCAGGGTGCAAGATGCTGGCAGGGAAAGCGTACATGGAACGACATAACCAAGTGGCAGGCATAGTGTACAGGAACATCTGTGCAGAATATGGACTGGAAGCCCCGAGATCAAAGTGGGAAACACCCCAAAGTGGTGGAAAACGACCGAGCTAAGATCCTGTGGGACTTCCAGATCCAGACAGACAAGATGGTAATGGAGAACCAACCGGATATTGTGGTGGTGGATAAAGAACAGAGGAAAGCCGTTGTGGTGGATGTAGCAATACCAAGTGACTACAACATCAGGAAAAAGGAGCATGAGAAATTGGAGAAATACCAGGGCCTCAGGGAGGAACTGGAAAAGACCTGGAAGGTGAAGACCACAGTGGTGCCTGTGGTCATCGGGGCCCTCGGGGCAGACAGTCACCCCCAAACTGGAGCAGTGGCTTAAACAGATCCCAGGAACAACATCAGACATCTCAGTCCAGAAATGTGCAGTTCTAGGAACATGCAAGATACTGGAGGAGATACCTGAAGCTCCCAGGCCTCTGGTAGAGGACCCGAGCTCAGAGGATGAAACAGACCACCCGCGGAGGGTGAGAAGGGATTTTTTTTATTTTATATATATATATATAATCAAAAGTAAGACACCTCTGATGGCTCACATGCTTCGGTACAATACATTTGTATTATATACAGGTAAATATTACTTTATAAACACACAATATAAATATTTGAGAGAATGAATGGTCTTTGAAAATTAATTATCATACTTCAAATTAGAATATTCTACTTGTATTTTTCTATTCTGTCACTGTTAACCCCACTAAAATATCTAAATATACGGAATCAAATACTAATCCAATTCATGCAGCCATGGTAGCTGCTGTGTGAATAAGGTTTGCTGCAACAAAAGGAGTGAAAATCAGTTTAGTGTTCAGCGAGCTATGATTCGTTGCGCCGCCAAACAGATAACACTGAGTCCAAGATGGCCGCCGTATGGCACGTCCATGCATGCGGAGTCTGTTCTGTGTTGTCTGTCGCTTCGGCTGTTTGGCATATTGAGTGACTGTAACTTTCCAGGCTGACTGCGCCGTCCTGATCGTTGCTGCTGGTGTCGGTGAGTTTGAGGCTGGTATCTCCAAGAACGGGCAGACCCGTGAGCACGCCCTGCTGGCCTACACTCTGGGCGTGAAGCAGCTCATCGTCGGCGTCAACAAGATGGACTCCACTGAGCCCCCTTACAGCCAGAAGAGATTCGAGGAGATCACCAAGGAAGTGAGCGCCTACATCAAGAAGATCGGCTACAACCCCGCCACCGTCGCCTTCGTCCCCATCTCTGGTTGGCATGGAGACAACATGCTGGAGGCCAGCGACAAGGTGAGACGCAGAGTCCAAAATCAGACTAATTCTCATTGCGATCATGTGAACCAAATCCTTTTTTTCTACTTGTAGATGAGCTGGTTCAAAGGTTGGAAGATCGAGCGTAAAGAGGGCGGAGCTACAGGTGTGACCCTGCTGGAGGCCCTGGACTCCATCCTGCCACCTTCCCGTCCCACCGACAAGCCGCTCCGGCTGCCGCTGCAGGACGTCTACAAGATCGGCGGTGAGTAAAACTGGTGCAGCTAACGCGCTAATAACAGAGCTAATGGTTTTTGTTTAGCGCTTTCGCTAACTTTAACTTCAGCTAAACACCTTGTTGGTGTAATGCCTTAGCGATAGCGAAACTAATGTTTATGATTAGCACTTTAGGGTCATATAGTGCAACTAACTTTTTAGTTAGTATATTCACCACTGTATATATGTGTCTATAATATGTCAGAAAGTATTCACGCCCTGTTCCATTATTATTCTAAACATAATGAACAGCCCATAACGTCAAGATAAAATAACATTTTCAGCCATTTTTGTAGATTTTGAGGGTTTTCTAACCTGAAGCACACAGCTCACACCCAGTGACTTTCCTCTCTCAGGTATCGGAACCGTTCCCGTGGGCCGCGTTGAGACCGGCATCCTGAAGCCCGGCATGGTCGTCACCTTCGCCCCCCCCAACCTGACCACTGAGGTGAAGTCCGTGGAGATGCACCACGAGTCTCTGCCCGAAGCTCTGCCCGGCGACAACGTCGGCTTCAACGTCAAGAACGTCTCCGTCAAGGAGATCCGCCGCGGCAACGTGGCTGGAGACAGCAAGAACGACCCGCCTCAGGCTGCGGAGAACTTCACCGCTCAGGTGAGCCGCAGAACCCGTTTACTGACGCAAAGCAGAACCAGAACCTTCTATCTCACAGGTGTCAAACTCAAGGCCCGGGGGCCAAATCTGGCCCGCCGTAGCTTTTTATGTGGCCCTCTGGACTCCAAATTACATCAATAGGTCAGTCCAGTTTTTCATAAATCTGCAAAAATCACACAAAATCAAAAAATGTCCACATTTTTGTCCTGATTTTACTGCTAATTTTTTCAAAATTGGTCAAAAACATTGAATCCGTTACTGATACAGCGAGTGACAGAATCACATTTAACGTAAATACTGTAAAAAAAAATAACAATTACAAATATTTCTTAATATTCACCACAAAATCTGTCATTTTGATTGCAAAAATAAACACTAAAATAATCAGAAATCCAGGAGTAACAGCTATTTATTAATATTTTAACAGTTTTATTGGTTTTATCAATAGATTCTGGTGCAACCGGCCCTTTAAGAACATTCAGATTTTTGATTCGGCCCAAAATAAAAATGAGTTTGACACCACTGTTCTATCTGGATCAGATGCAGCCACTCTGCTTGGTTGTTAAATAAAAAACTATTTGGTAAAAAGTCGACTCAAGTACTGAGTAACTGATCAAATTATCACTCATTTAATATTTAGAGACCAAAATGAAAATAAACAATAACAACAATAATATAAAACTGTAGGTGGACTTTTGGCTCACAGAGGGAATCACTCTGACACTGAGTGATTCGCTCATTTAGGAGGTCGGTGTTTGTTTCTTTAGCTGACGAGTCGCTCCTCTTGCAGGTCATCATCCTGAACCACCCGGGCCAGATCGCCCAGGGCTACGCCCCGGTTCTGGACTGCCACACCGCTCACATCGCCTGCAAGTTCAGCGAGCTGAAGGAGAAGATCGACCGTCGCTCCGGCAAGAAGCTGGAGGACAACCCCAAGGCCCTGAAGTCCGGCGACGCCGCCATCATCACCATGGTGCCTGGGAAACCCATGTGTGTCGAGAGCTTCTCCCAGTACCCCCCACTGGGTGAGTCAGGGGTCGCGTTGTTTACGTTTCCAGACACATAAACTGGTGAAGTCACTTTACTGATGTTAAAAAAATTCAGGTGGAATCGGCGACACTGATCTGATACCAGTGGAGAAATTCAACTTTTGGTTCCATAAAGAACCCAACATGTCTGGGCCAATTTCGATATGCGATGTTAATATTTCTGTTTTGTTGCCAATATTTACCAACACTATGTAAATATAGTTTCACCTTTCGGCCGATATTACAGGTCCACTGGCAGATAATTTTACGTATAACAATAATTTATTTTCCTTGTTATAAGTTAGATAATCTGCCACCAATACTTTTCACCAATATTAAATAATTACTTACTTTAAAAAAAGCTCCTATATCTTGTTCAGAAGTTATTTGTAAGTTAGTTTTGTCTTATTTAAAGTGTACTAAGATATTTACACTGGAAACTGGACCAGCAGTAGTTGGTTAGATTTTGTGTTTTTGCAGTGTAGTGTGTCAGCAGCAGCTCGTCTTGCTTGGGCGTTACGTTCCTACGCAGTCACCACCAGGCGGAAGAAAAAGTAGTTCCCTTCAACCCGTCTCCTTCAGAAAAGATCTAAATAATTGTGTTACTTTCTAACATGTTTTTGTTAAGATTCATTATCTCAGATGACTGGATATTGAAAGTATTGATCCCTGGACTTGAGAATCGAAAGCTCAGTATCAATCCACACATCACTGGTGACGTTTCCTTTCCCTCTCAGGTCGCTTCGCCGTCCGCGACATGAGGCAGACGGTGGCCGTGGGCGTCATCAAGACGGTGGAGAAGAAGGCTCCGTCCGGCGGAAAGGTCACCAAGTCTGCCCAGAAGGCCGACAAGAAGAAATGAATCTTCATGCAGGACGTCCAGCAGAAAGCCGCGGCTCCTCCTCGTCCTCACCACCCGGCGCCGTCTTCTTCTCTCAGGCACAGATCTCTACTCAAGGACTGGATTATGCTGATTAAAGCCCATCGCAAAAGTTTCCGCAGGAAAGGAGGCAGATTCTCCGCCTTCGACTGGAAGCTGTGGTGTTAACTCAGATGAAGCCAAAACAATAAAAATATCACAGAATCAAACACACTTCTCCTGTTTCTATGTGCTTTTTCTCTTAAATCGGTTTATATATTTAAATATTTAGCCAGCAAACGTAACTTTGGTTTAAAGCTAAATACTCAGTTTACAAAATAAAATAAATCTTGCAAGACAGCTATTTAATTTGGAGTTAAATATTTATTTCGAAGCTAAATATTTAGCTTTCCAACTAGCTTTAGTTCAGAGTTAAATATTTAGTTTGCTAATTAAGCATTTATTGTACTATTTGGATTATATATTTAAATGTATGATTTATATTTAAATATAAAACTAAATGTTTAAATATTTAGTTTTAAACAAAATATTTAAATTTTTAGCTAACTGTTTATTTTGGAGCTAATTATTTAATTTGTAAGCTAAAGATTTAAATATTTAATTTAAATATAAGACTATATTTTGTATTTAAATATGTAGTTTTGTGTTTAGTTTATACTTAAATATTTAGTTTTGGCTAACTAGAGCGAAGTATTTAGTTTGTTTTAAGTCATAGATTCAGTTCAAAGATAAATATTTAGTTTGTAAACTAAAGATCACGCTTGCTAATGAAAATATTTTATTTGAAATGACAACTTCCATAACAAATTAATAATGTGGTGAAAATATGACTTTGAGAAATGAACCGTTTTTCTCTATTTCTGGCTGAATAACTCAAATTATTACTGTTCACTTTTGATTGTGTAACTTTACAAATGGCACCCCATGTGTACGAAAAATTTAAATTTCTATATTTTATTTTAATTTTGAGTTTAAAACAATCAAATAAAACAGTATTTGAATCAAAAAGGTTTTTCTAAATTTGAGAAAAGTCAGGAAAGAAACCAAGAATTTTGCAAACTGTATAAAGTAACCAATTATTATGCATTGTTTAGAGTGAAAGAAAAGCCTAAATGGATGTTAAAATAAATGTGAATGGAACAAGTTTGAGGCATAACTTGTCCACAAGAATCTTTATTTTAATGACATTACAGTAAAGTGATGGCATATTCTCCCCAGAATGATTTTTATTTTTGGCATTTCAGTGCTTCCGTACACTATAGTTACAGTTTATGGTTTCCTTTATGACGCTTCCTAGTAGATGAAAGTGAAACCTAGTCAGCGCTTCCAACCAATCACAACAGAGCTCAGGTTCTGCTGGGCAGGAGACGCGGTTCGGTTCCAGGTCCGGTTCAGGTAACAACATTTTCACAGCAGAACCCGGCCCAGGTGAGATGCTGCCTTTTTTCATTCGTTATTTCTGTTGAATCCAACACTAATGTTTTTTTTTGTTTTAAAAAAAAATGATTTTAATGGTTTTTAAGGAAATCAGCCGATGGTTAATAAAGTTCCACTGGAATAGCTGGATGTTCTGTAGTTTAGCTGTTTAGTTAATCATCTAGAAATAATATTCGTGTTGTGATTGGATTTATTTAAAAAGCAGGTCATTTACAAGCAAAGTCATAAAACATCCCGGCATGTGATCCGGAATAAAGGAACATATTCATCCCCATCCGTTTTGTTCATCATCCATTTCCACATTCCAGTCTGAAAGGAAATAAATTAATAAAGTATTTCAGGAAAACTTTTGTCACTTCCTTCTCCCAACTCAGGGAATGTTTGAATGTTTGAACTCAGGGAATGTTTGAATGTTTGAACTCAGGGATTGTTCCGGGACTGAAGAGCTCAAAGTCTCATTTTGTCCCATCCTTCCTGCAAACGTGCATTAACCCTTTCACTGCCGGGGTTTATCTGTAGTTAAATTAAAAACAACATTAAGCATTAAGCAATAAAGTACTGAATAAAGTAGAATATTTGAATCAAAGCTCAATACTTTATTATTATTATTATTCAGACAGGCTTTTTTAATTTTTTAATTTTTTATTTTTTTATTTCTGATTTTTAACAAAACAATGAGCATCATACATAGACATTCAAGTCATACTTTAGACAGTACTTTGTAGAATAAACATAAACTAATAAATGACAAGAAACAAAAATAGAACAAGACACATACAAACAAAAATCTAGCAATTAATTCCATAAGTACATGGATACAAAGTAGATAACAAAAAAATAAACAAGCAGAGGTAACAGAAAGAAAATAAAATATAAATTAAACAGAAAACAACTAAAACGGGGCACTTAAAGACAGGCTTTTTAATATTTAAAACATGGCGGACTGCTGATTTCATTCTGGTTTCCATGGTAACCGCAGTCTTGGTGTTCAATGATTCTGTTGGAATGGAGAGCTGGGTCGGGCTCAGGTCCAGACTGGTTTGAAGTCTGACCTGACGACCTGGGGTCTCTCTGTGTCAACAGGTAACTTTTCATTGACAGAACTCACATGTGGGGGACCCCAGGGTCCGATCCTCGGGCCCCTTATGTCCAATATCTGAATGATGTCATTCACTCAGTTTACAGCAAGAAATCAGACTAACTCTCAAAATCGATACGCAGCTCTACGTTACGATGTGCCAGGTGACTCTGCACCAGGTGACTCTGCACCCATTCGAGCACCAAACAGATGCTGAGAGCAAATCAATGTCTGCAGGCGCCACGACTTTTTCCAGCTGATCAGAAACTAAACTGAAGTTATTATCTTGGGAGCTGAAGAGGGACAATCTAGAGTTATAGCTCTAGAGTCAACACACAGCTTTAGTGATTACAGCTGGAAACCAGAGATCAGCTGAAATCTGGGTTCGAACCTTCAAATACACATAAAGACAGTTACAAAGTCAGCCTTCTATCACTTGAAGGGATTAAATGACTAACGTCACAGCGAGGTCCGGATCGTTAATCTTTAGTCGCATTGATTACTGCAACAGTGTCTTCATAAGTCTGTCTAAAAAAAAAAACCAATCAGGCAGCTGATCCAGAACGCCGCTGCTCGCTATCTCACTGCTGCTGCCCGTTTTCTGCTTCCTCTGCAGAGTTTTCTCTCTGAATATTCAGTTTAAGGCTGAGACGACTGAAGGATGGACACAGAGGACAATCAGTCTGAGGTCGTCTCTCCTGTGAGACGAAGGCCGAGAGTTCAGCAGCAAGACTCAGGTAAAACGGATGATCAGCCCAGGTCTGAGGAATCGTTTTCCGGCTCCAAGATGGCACTTTGGACCGATGTAGACAGAAACCAAAGAAATGAGGAGTAAACTTTAGACAAAAAACTAGATCTTGAGATTTATCTAAGAAATCTAAAATAAAAAATAGACATTTTCTGAATTTTAAAGGTCAAAATTTTTCTAGGACAGGGGTGGGCGGTCCTGGTCCTGGAGGGCCGGTGTCCTGCAGCTCTTGGACGTCTCCCTGGTCCAACACACTTGAATCCAACAGCTTAATCACATCCTCAGTGCTGTCAGGTTCTCCAGAGTCCTGCTAACGACCTCATTATTTGACTCAGGTGTGTTGAAGTGGAGACACATCTAAAAGTTGCAGGAGACCCTCCAGGCCTGGAGTTTCCCACCCCTGTTCTAGAAAAACACTTTGACTTTTCAAACTCAGAAATTTCCTTGTTTTTTTGTTTTCTAGAAAATTCTGAGATTTTTGGCAGTAATTTACTCCGTTTTTTCTACCTGCAATGTCTTTAATTTGGCATCGCACTCATCACCGTCGCCCTGCAGTGGAAAGCTCCCTGTCGGTGGAGGAACCGGTTCCCATCCCTCCCCGTCTGGCCCACTGGATCAAGCTGCGGGCCAAGGAGCTGAAGATCCGGCAGAAGGACCGGTCCTGGGCCGCCGAGGTGGTCAACGACTTCAGGGAGAACCTGCTGAGGTTCCTGAAGAACAGCAGCGACCAGCCGCTGTTCCAGTCGGCCGACTTCCTCACCACAGGGAGCTACTTTGAGAAGGTCAAGGTGAGGTCAGGGGGAAACGGACCAGAACCTGCAGCAGTTTGACGCTCCGGTTCCACCGACTGGAACTTACAACAAGCGTAAAAACGTGTTGGGAGTGAAATAATCTGCCAATGAACTAAGAATTTTGCAACAACATTAAGGATTTATTGACTCCTACGTCTCACTGAAGAGTCATTTGTCAATTAGTTTTGTTTTATGTTCTAATATTTCCACTAAAATACTTGGTAGGATTTTGTGTTTTTTTCAGAATAACTGATAGGAGGAATAAAATCATCTGGATGTTGTCAGGTGGGCTGCACAGTGGCGCAGTTGGTAGAGCTGTTGCCTTGCAGCAAGAAGGTTCTGGGTTCGATTCCCGGTCTTTCTGCATGGAGTCTCCATGTTCTCCCTGTGCATGGTGGGTTTTCCCCAGGTACTCCGGTTTCCTCCTACAGCACAAAAACATGACTGTCAGGTTAATTGGCCTCTCCAAATTGCCCCTAGGTGTGAGTGTGTGTGTGCATGGTTGTGTGTCTCTGTGTTGCCCTGCGACAGACTGGTGACCTGTCCAGGTGACCTGTCCAGGTGACCCCGCCTCTCGCCCGGAACGTTAGCTGGAGAGGCAGCAGCACCTCCTGATCCCACTGCGGACAAGGGTGTAAAGACGATGGATGGATGTTGTCAGGTTTGGAAAGTGAATCCGTTCAGAGTCGGACTCTGTTTCTCCCTCAGATCGACATCCCTGATGAGTTCGACATGATGCTGAAGCTTCCGGTTCCCTCTCGCTTCAACACCACCAAGCTGGACGCCGGCCTGTTCTACCGGATCGACCTGACCCGGCCCACACGAACCCCCATCAAGGACTTCCTGCTGGACGACAGACTCACCCTGTCCTCCAGTAAAGTCCTGACCGAGATGTTCCGGCTCGTCCGAAAGTTCCTGAAGACGTACAGAGGTCTGTGGTTCTGCCCTGCTCTACCGCTGAAGTCTGAGGATCTGGGTCAGAATGTTGTTTCTGTTTGGTTTCCTTCTGCATGGGGTTTGCATGTTCTCCTCCTGCTTGGGTTCTCCAAACTGACTTTACGTCCCAGTAGCTGTGTTTCTATTAACCATAAAATGGTGCAAATTGAAAGTATGAAAATAAATTTTCTTCACAGAAACACAGCGATTTAGAAAAAATTTTCTTTTTTCTATAAAAAGTTTATGGCATGTGGTGTTTGTTCAGCCGTATTAAAATAGATTTAATTCAGAGAACTGCCATGAAAACACCTTTTCCACATCAAACGAGTCACATGATCAACAACCAGGTTTTTACTACTGGCAGAAATGTTGAAGAAGATGACAGGAAGCAGTACGAGGACGAGGATTGTCTTGTCTTGTCTGGACAATGTGCAGCTTTGCTTCGAGACGCAGCTCCTCTCAGTAAAGGCCTGAGTGAGGAGGAGTCGTGTTGTGATGATTTCCTGAAGGAGGAGCTTCAGAGAGCAGAAACTTTTAAAGAAACGGACACAATTTCAAGGCGTTAAATTACAAAATCAAATTTCTTTGAAGTTATATTTGATATTTATAGCATTTTTATGCCAGCTGACGATGACCCAGTTAGTTGGTTGTGCTATAAGTGGCTGGGAAACAAAATAATGGAAACACCATGATTGTGTTTTTTTGATATTAGCAGAACAAAGATAAATATTTGCCGCCATTAGCTGGTGTGTGTAGGGTTGTGTGTCCAGAGTGTGCGCCGCCTCGCGCCTGCTGGTCGGGTCCAGGCTCTGCATGGATTCTCAGGTCTGGACAGTCGAATGGACGGATGTTTGACCGTTTCTGAAAGGTTCTGACTCTGGTTTGTGTTTCTCTCCTGTCCAGTCCCGGATCATCGCTGCCGGTGGGAGTTGAACAGGAAGAAACCCAACTCTCCCGCCGTCACTCTGTCTCTGTGCCGGAGAGACAGCGGCGGGGAGGAGCTGATTTCTGTGGACGTCGTTCCGGCTCTGGAGGTAATCAATAAATCTACTCCTTCAAAACATTTCAGAACGGAAAGTTCACTTTAATTCATCAGGTGATTTATTGATTACTGAGACAGGCTCACTTACTAGTAAAACCTTTCCAAAGTGTGGATGATTGTCTCTTCACTCCTTTATTAAAGGAGTTAATGCTCATAATTTGGTGTCAAATTTCTATACTTTCTCAAACAAAATCCTAATAAGAGACAATGTGTCTTAAAACATTCAAAGAGCAAGAATCACTTTTAAATTCAGTTTAGACTGAAGCAGATTTGTGGGTTAGAATGGCCTAGTCAAAGTCCAGACCTGAATTTAACTTCAATTCTGTTTCAAAACAACACTAAAACACACCAGATTGTGCTGCTCAGTCAGGAGTTACTTGAGTAACAATTTCTCTGAGTTTGAAATGTTTGCTGCGGTTTCTGCTCGGAGGTCCAGAGCTGGCCCCCTGCGGTGCGAAACGGCCCAGATGTGGACAAGTGGCTGGGAACGAAGCTCCGGCAGGAAATCAAGAGTTTTCCTATTTACTTTGTTCCAAAAAGACAGAAAGGACGGAAACTGAGTGAAGACGCCAAAGGTGAGAAGAAGACTTTTTATGTCAGTACAAGTTCAGATGTTTGGCTTTAGCACCACCTGGTGGTTTCAACTGGAAACACAATTTATTCACCTGACCTTTTTGGACAAGGTCATGTGTCTGGCCTCATGTTTCATATTTTAACCTGACTAAAAGAATAATTTAATTAGCTTGGATCAAACCAAGGGTTCCCAAAGTGTGGCACCAGGCCGTTTGTGGCCCCCAACTGCAGCTCAAAAACGGTACAAATGTGGCCCTCCAGAGGGAACTTTAGTCATTTTTTATCATGAGAATTTTAATTACGTATTTAATTATTCTTTAGTGCATAATAAAAAGTGTTAGGAAGAAAGTATTTTCAATTTAATATCTTAGTAAGAAGGTCTAAAAATGACTTTTTATTTAAAAAAGAAGGAATACAGCACATTAATTCTTCTATTAAACTTTGTTAAATACAGTGTTGGACTAAACATTTGGATTCACTGAAAATGTTGGTGGTTAAACGTGTAAAGTGACATGAATCTGCTTCCTGATCTCCACCATCTGGTCATCCTGCTTTTCTTTTGGCTGTTTTTCAGAAAGCTGGAGGATTTCTTTCTCCCACATTGAGAAGAAAATCATCACGTCTCACGGCAACAAGAAGACCTGCTGTGAGAGCAGAGGCACCAAATGCTGCCGGTGGGCTCAAACTCAGCCCCACAACTTTCTGGGAAATTATTTTTATACAAATCTCTTAACATTTAAAGATCCCATACGAAAAGCATTAAACTGCATTAACATTTTTGGCACATTTCTGCTCATTTACCTGCTTTTTAAAATGACAAACACGTGAAAACATGCAGTGAAATTCTGTGTTTCAGAAATGAGATGAAATGTGAACGTTTCCCCACAGACTCCTCTCATTAAAGTGAGAAAACCCAGCCCTGTTAGGAGCTCCAAATCTCCGCCATGCCGTCCACTACAGCCATCATTTAAAGTTTAAACTCATCAATCAAAGCAGGACTTTATCTCAGTGAATCTCTTTTGCAGTTTTTAAATGATTACAGCAGCACAGACAGATGATGTTACTCCAGATTCTGAGCCTGGAGTTTTTTTTAATGATTCAACCTACTGTTAAGGTTTCAGTTTAATCTCCACTTGTGTGTCTAAGTGTAGGTATTTCTGTCTTACGGTCTTCTGTGTTAATCTGCCCCATTATTTTCCAGCAAGCAGTGCCTCATGCTGCTGAAGTCTCTCATTGAGGGTCTGAAGCGGCGCTACCCCAAAGAGCTGGAGGACCTGTGTTCGTACCACGGCAAGACGGCCTTCCTGCACACTCTGTCCACCAGGTGCGGACCGGACATCTGACTCCAGGGTTAAAACGACAAACTGCGGCTCGATAAACCATTCATTCTCATTGATTATTACGCTTTTGGGGGTTATAACACCAAATGTATATGAAACAATCTGAAAAGTGTGGTGTGCATTTTTTTTTCAAGTTCTCCCAAGTCAAGACTTTCAGTTTGTCTTAAAAATGTGTCAAAGAAATTCACTGTGACCGTCTTAATTTTATTTAGTTTTAGATTTTTCTTATACTTTTTATAATTTCCTTTGTTTTGTATTTACTGATTGTATTAAGTCATTTTAATTTTTTTTAACTAGACAAATTACTCATTGTCCAGGAACAGATGAAAAATAGTCCTTTGGATAATTCTGGAGCATTTACAGAAATGAATGTGTATTGACCAGACCTAACAAATTAAATTCAAATTTACAAGAATGGTGAAAGATTTATATGAAAGGCTTAAGAAATATTAATAAACACCAATTTACAGTAAACAAGCTGTTTGGAGGGAAATCTGAAGAAATGTTTGTAAGGTGATTTATTTATTTCTGAATATTTCCTGTCAGGCATGATGATTCCTCCTGGGCTCCTCAGCAGCTTCCCGCCTGCTTCCTGCAGCTGGTGGCTGCGCTACAGGACCACGCCCGCAGAGGCTCGCTCCCTCACTTCTTCGTTCCTGAGAGCAACCTCTTTGCGACATCCGTGTTTCCTCGCAGAGCTCAGGAGTTCCTAGTCAAAGTCCTGGAGGAGCAGATGAAGGAAGGTCTGCCGCTGCTGAGGCCTCCGCCTCTTCTTCCTTCTCTGAAACCCGTCACCGTCGGAACCGAAATGAACCCAGAAGAACTTCCTGAAACATCCCACCCACTGACTTCGTCTGATTGGCTGAAGCTCATCCTGGTGTTTGTTGTAGCTGTGGTGTTTGGCTTTAAGTTCCTCTGTTTTTAACTAGGCCACTGGTGTCCAAAGTCAGTCATCAAGGGTCGCTATCCTGGTTCAACACACCTGAATCTAATGACGGTTCATCAGCTGAACTGTATGACGCTCTGAGGTTCAGCATTTCAATCAGCTGTACTGAAGCAGAAAAAACATGTAAAACTAGCTGCATCTCCATTAATCATAAAATTGAGCAAATTGGAATTACAAAAATGAATTTGTTGAATGGAAACACGTCAATTCCAAAAAACTGAAATGGGTTTTTGGTTCAGGTGGTTCCTCACCTCAACTAAGCATTTAAATTTGTATATTTCGCAAAACTAGTCGAAATGCTTTTTTTTTTCTGACCACACGAATCACGTGATCAACAACAGGATGTTACTACTGGCAGAAACGACGAAGACAACAGGAAGTAGTGGGGATGACCTTTTAATAAATTCTTGTGTGAATAAACTTATTCACATGTGACTTTAAATGTGTTTCCTATTTAGTGGAAACACCACAAATGCAAAATGTAAACTAAGTTTTAAGCACATTTTTAATGGAAACGCAGCTAGTGGCAGCAACCCTTGAGGACTGGAGCTGGTCACCCTTGAACTAGGCCAAAACATGGATGAAATAATAGAAATTAGGCAGAAGTACAGAAAAAAAAAATATTTTTTCAAAATGTTCATTTCAATTTCTTAAATTTCTGTGTGTTTTAGTCACTAATCAGATATAATATTACGAGAGGTGAATAAGACGAATCATCTTGTGAAAAGGTTTTCCTCAAAGTTGATGTTACAGGAAAAACGGGACAAGCCTGAGGATTGGATGAGTTGCTGACTAGTCAGGCTGCCATTACTGGTCATAATATTATGCCAGTAATGGCCAGTAATGGTCATAATGGCATAATATTATGACCAGTGTGGTTTTCATTTCTTTGAAAGGAAGCAGGAAGAAGGAATGGCTTAGCCAGCGCTAGCTCCAAGTTTACATACAATTTCTTAGTCAAAATGGTAATCCTGTATATGGATACGCATACATGCATTTATAAACATGCACATATCCATGTGTGCAGAAACCATGACGCCAATTAATGAATGAATCCACTATCAGTAAGTTATTCTATGATTTTCTTCAATATTTACAACCAACATAAATTTGCTTTTGGATAATTTCATCATTTAAGTTGATAAATTTATTTCTGACAACCTCCTAAAGCTGCTTTCAATCGTGGTCAGAACAAAGAGTGGTTGCATCATCTGCAAAAATTTTAATCAGAAGGTTTGTGGCTAATATGCATGATAAAGTTTGTGTCAGAAAATATTTAAAATATTTTAAATATGTTTATTTTTGATTCAGAATAACATGTTATTAAATGAAGCTTCCTTGGGAAACAAGGATAAGTGTCCTTTTATAAAAATGAAATCTTTTTCAGATTGCAGCAAAATTCTTCTTGGTCATAATATATTTAGCATAAAAAGTCATCGTCATCTTTGTATTTTAGTGCTTTGTGACCTTCTGTAAGGATTAAAAAACCGTAATATAATTATCATCCATTCATTAATCTTCATTTGCCACTACAGTTTTTATTTTTTAAAGTATACATAATATTTATTACATTTATACTCCTATTAATGGGTTAACGTTTCAATGGATTTACTTTGTCTTCAACTATAAATGCAATATTTATATCTGGCAATTATTTTTACACTGGGCTTTAGTAATAATAAATATTTCTTAGTATTAAGAAATAATAGTTTGCATTACGTATCACTATATTTAATAACAAAATAATATATTAAAGCTAATTAAGCTATTATTATGCATTGTAGTACTCTTAAATAAATATAAGAAGAATATAAGTATAATTTTAAAGTAATTAGAAGAAAGGAGAGTAGTGTGGATTTAAACGTTACTCTTTAAGCGGAACCCTCTCCTTGCTCCTTTTTATTCCGGGGGGATCACTTGAGGGCGCACACTCGGCTATAAAGCTGTCCTGCCGGAAATGTGTCGTCCTTTTCCAAGCTATCCAATATGGCGGTGAGTGTGATGTCGCATTGAACTCACACGAAGTTACGGTTTAAATCTACAATCATCGGGGTGTTAAAGCCGTTTTATCGGCTATTCACTGTTCAGACACACGGACCCAAAGATGAACTTTGTATCTGTCGCTGTATTTGTTAGATAAGCACCACAAATGTCGGTTTAATTAGCTAAGGTAACCCATGCTAACAGACTAGCCTCTGAAAACTGCTTATTTCACTGAAGGTAGTTCGGGTAAACATTCTGCTGAAGGTGTTGAAACGTGTCGCGTAGTTTCTCGACGGGATTCAGTTAATATTTGAGGTGTGAGATCATTAAATTTCGGACAGATCTGTGATCTGTTTTGATGCTAATGCTACCGGGGAGATGTTAGGACATGTTCTCCAGCCGGCGTGTGTTTCTGACAGCCAGCTCCACAGAGCTAACCAGGTGTTAAAATGGGTTTCGTTAGCAGGTTAACTGCAGCCTGGCCTAATTAGGTGCTTTAACTAGACCTGACAGCAGCTGTCAGGTGAGTTTTGCTGCTAAATGATCCTCTGTGTGTGTTTTTCCCTGCAGGACCAGGGTGAGAAGAAGGAGAACCCCATGAGAGAGCTGCGCATCAGGAAGCTCTGCCTGAACATCTGCGTGGGTGAAAGCGGAGACAGACTGACCAGAGCCGCCAAGGTGCTGGAGCAGCTGACCGGACAGACTCCCGTCTTCTCCAAGGGTCAGTGTTTGGGTCCGGACGGCCGGTTGGACTGAATGTCTGAGGCGTGTTCTGATTCTGGGCCCGTTTGTCTCTCCGCAGCCCGCTACACTGTGAGATCCTTCGGCATTCGCAGGAATGAAAAGATTGCTGTCCACTGCACCGTCCGTGGGGCCAAAGCAGAGGAGATCCTGGAGAAAGGGCTGAAGGTGAGGCTCTGTTCGGTGCTGTGGGTCCAAACTCCTAAATGGAAAATAACAGAGCTTTAAATCTAATTAAAAGTGCTGTATTTTCTGTTGTTAAACAAATTTAACATAAAAAATGCAAGTTTTTCAACTATGAGGGAAAATAGTTAGTTTTTTTCAGCCAGCTGATGGTGAGCAGCAACATGTTGGGGAGAATCTGGTTGGTTCTAACTGTAGTACTGGTTCCATCTTGGTATATCTTTAACACCAGACCAGGTCTAGTTTAAATATTTCTATATGAAAGACTGAAGTTTGTCCACGTTTAAACTATTAAATGACGTTTGAGCCTTTTTGGGAACGATGGACCAGCTGTTTGTTGTAAATATGTTTGGAAAATGTCGTGGAAACAGTTTTAAACAGATAGTTTGTTTAAATCTCTCCTGATCTAAAGTTTGTCTTTAGACTTTGAATCTTTGTTTTTGTCTGATTCAGATCCTGATCATCAGTTGTGGAACTTTGTTTTTTAGATGCCATCATTTCTCTATCATCTAGTTTTGTTACATTTCACACAGTCTGGGCCAAATGGCTTAAAAATTAATCAGATTTATTCATAATTTTTTTTGTCATAGCAGATCTAATTTCTGATTGTAGTTGTTGTTTTTTTTTAATGATAAATAACGATAAATGTTTTCAAAACGTGGCTACTCTTTGTCATCCCTTCTGTGAGGTAAACAACACAACTCTAGCAGAAAATTAAAATTACAAGAAAAAACTTGTTATAATGAGAGAAGCTGATATCGGTTCAAAGTCCTGATGATGATAATGTGATGTGTTAAAATTATCCATAAAACTTTTATTAAAGAGTATTAACTTCACAAGATGCTCAACATTCTTTTAAGTTTATTTCTTGTGCTGTAGTTCTCCTGAAATAACTTTACTCTGGTAACATTCTGATGTTTCACATCTTCCTATTGTAATAATGACAACATGAATCTGCAGAGAAAAGTTTAGTAACGGATAGAAACTGTGACTGCTTGCCGTACGGTGACGTTCCGCTCCCCTGCTGCCTCCAGGTGCGCGAGTACGAGTTGAGGAAGAACAACTTCTCCGACACCGGGAACTTCGGCTTCGGCATCCAGGAGCACATCGACCTGGGCATCAAGTACGACCCCAGCATCGGCATCTACGGACTCGACTTCTACGTGGTGAGGCTCGGACGGCCTGGTCTCACAGCAGAACATGTTACAGGATTTATCGTTTCTATGGAAACAATCCAACCTTCACCGGCGGGTTGAGCCTCAAAGGTTCACCGATCCACTTTCTTCACTTCCCAGATCTGATTCGATACAGAAAACATTTCTGAATTCACTTCAAATGTTTCTTTTTTAAAAACGCAAATCTACTAACGTACACATTTGTTAGATAACCATCAGTACAGAACAGCTTCACAAGTTTGATCAAACATGTAAAATAAAACTGTAAACGTACGTAAATAAGTGACTCTGGATGCAGCAGAGGAGGACAGACGACCCAAAGTCGATTCAACATCACATTAATTTGTAAACACATTTATTAAGGTTGAAAAAGTTTAGCTTTAACTGAACTGATGCGTTAGTTTCTGACGGGTTTATGTGGTGAACCGTCGTCACTGACGGCTGATTTCTAATCGCTTTCATCATCAGAACCGATCAGATATTGATACGGATCGGTGCAGCTCTAACTCGCCTCTCTCTCCTCCTCCAGGTTCTGGGCAGACCCGGCTTCAGCATCGCAGACAAGAAGCGGAAAACGGGTCGCATCGGCGCCAAGCACCGCATCCGCAAAGAGGAGGCCATGCGCTGGTTCCAGCAGAAAGTGAGTTCAGAGGTCAACAGGAAGTGGTTCAAACCACTTCCTGTTGGATAAAAGCTACAAAATATGGGATTAAATATAGTTGTCTTAATCCTAGACTTTGACTAGACCACTGACCTTTGCTAAGAACCGTTTTTCTCTCATTCCATCCAAAAATAACTTTAGACTCTCAAATGTCATGATTTATTTTTTTTAAAAGACATAAATGTAGTAAAATGTCTTCTTTAGGAAACATTAAAACATACAGCACAGTTTTATCTTTAAACTAAAGAAACATAACATTTTTAAAAGATGGATTTTCTTTCTTTCTGTGGGAATATGAAATGATATAAAATTTTAAAAAAGCACATTTAATCCAACTCGATGTCACAAAATCGGCTCCAACAGCAAATTTCTGTTTTTAAAAGTTTTTGTGGAAATTCAATGCAAATATTGCAGCAAAAACTGTTAAACCTTCATTTGTTATATTTTGACCATGAGCTGGTTCTGTGTCTTTTTAGCCGAAGTTTTTAGGAACCATAACGTGACTCAAAGTCAAACTGAGTTTCTTTGATGTATGAATTTACTTGAATCTTCCAGGGATTCATTTCATCTTCACATGCTGTGTTTTTTGTTTTTGGCTCAACTCTGTGGCGAATCTTGAGTTTATTTAACTTAATGTTTAAACTCAAGACGTCAGAAAACCAAAAACATTCCCTGAAGTTTCAGTTAAATCTTTAAAAAATGTGAATCTTCGTAAGGAAATATCCAACATGATGTAAAGGTTGAAGGCATAAAATGTTTCTCATGGTTCCCATGGGGTATATTTATATTTTTGGACATGTTTGAATGTTTAACGTAATAAATGATCAGATTTTTTTATCATCAGTTTTTCACTTTTGACTGAAACGGTTTTGTTTTCTGTTTCTTTTTTTCCAGTATGATGGCATCATTCTCCCCGGCAAGTAAAGGAGCTCATCCTCTCTGTCTTGTTTGTAACTAAATAATAAAATGGTAAAAAAAATAAACAAACACAAAGTGTTGTGTGATTATTTTTTAATTATTTTTAATGAGGAAGTGATGTAATCCCATGCAGCGATTGGAGCAACAGAGAAACTGAAGCTTTTTTCCATATTAATAACATTTTGTTTATTTCAGTTTAGTTTCATGTTTTTAAAATCAAGTTTTTTTTTTAAGATTTGCAGAAATGATGTTCATCCTGATGGAATTTTTATTAATTTATGATCAACTATACAAGATCCACAAAACAAAAATGGCCGATCTATAAAAGCTGCAGCCGAGATATCAACTTTTTTTTATAACTGATGCATAAAGTCCTGTTTCTTTTTCTTTGTTTTTTAAGGAAATGCATTTAAAATGACTTAAAGCTTCACTTCTGAAGCAAATAAATTAATGTGCTGCAAGTTTAAAAAATATGGTGTTCAGCCACAAGGTGGCAGCATTTTTTCAGGGTGGTGATTATTGGGGTATAACGGATGTCAAAGTTCAGGTTAAAAGGTTTATAAACGTTACAATTTCTAAAAATCTGATTTTTGCCCTCAGAGCTGCAAATGTTCCACAAACTTTGAAGAAAAAGCAACTTATAGTAAAAATCTATACAAAATCACTTATAATTAAAATTTTCATAGATTTTCTGCTTATGAACCATTTCAAAGCACAAAAGTTTTTATGTATTGCACATTAATTTCAGTATATTATAGTAACTATATGGCACCAGAATACAGTTTAGGTGCATTGAAAACTCACTTTTTAAACAACTTATTTCTATTTTAAGTCTTAAAATAGAAAAAGCATTAAATTCAACATATGCATCGTCTTCTGTGGGATGTTACTGGGCGGTGAAGGTCAAGGGTCATAAAACGTGCAGGTAACATCTGCAGACCCCACACATCCTGGACACAAACCGTTTAGATGTTGACCTTCATGTCGGCGGAGCAGGATCTCCAAACGGCTGTTTAATACAGAAAACAGAAGAAGCAAAATGCCTGGACCAGATTGTCTTTATTCAGTGAAAATCCACCAAAACAATCCAGAGATTTGATCAAATAAGTTACATCAGCGTTTGGTTTTTGCAGTAGTTTACTTCACAGACCGAAGGACTGGAGTCTCTGGTTCACTCATAGTTGCAGTAAAAATTTAAGCTTTTATTAAGGGCGTGTTTTAGATTTCTCTCATTAAGACGATCTAATTTGATCACTTTTCATGTTTGGTACTCCACATTACATCACATTAAGTAAATGAACAGGTTCACTCCTTCATTCTCAGTGATCTGCTCCATCTTCCTGCTCATCCACCTGCTCCACTCCTCCTTTCCCTTCCAGCTTTCTCTCTAAACTAACCTCCACCTGCAGCTTCCTCTGGTTTTCTGCCAATCAGCACAGATAAATTAGCTCAGCTTTAATCATAAGTAAAGAAGGAACTCTTCTGGTTTTTTCTGCTCCCCATATTGATACATAGAGAATATTTTTTATGCTTCAAGTTTAGAACTTCCTTCCTTTTGCAGGTTTTAGAAAAGCTATTATTCAGGTGTGAAATGTCTGCAGACAGAAAAGTCCTCCGACATGATCATGGTTTCCCTCCGGGTCGCGCTACGCCTTGGCGTTCTGTGCAGGGGCCACGCTACTCTCCCTGCTGCGGTTCTTGGCAGCCTGCTGCGGGTCTTCGTGGCCCGGCGTGTTGCGGTGTTGCTGCCGGCGCGTCGCATTGCGTGGCGGCAGGGTCAGGCTGCAGCAGGACACTCCCACGGTGGGCTCCGGGAGGTCTTCGGCTTTGGACCAGCTGTCGGTAGCCGGATCGTACTTCTGCACAGCCGCCTTGTAGCGCTTCTCTGCCTCGTTCCAGCCGCCCAGCAGGTACAGCTTGTCGCCCAGTGGGGAGAGGCCGGCGGTGCTCACGCCCAGTGGGAGCGAGGCGACCCGACCCCACGCCCCGCTCTCTGGGGAGAACACCTCCACTGACAGGACATCCACCCGCTCTCCTCCGGGCCCCAGCTGGCTTCCACCCACGACATAAACCTTCCCTCCAAGGGTGGCGGAGCAGTGCCAGCCACGGGGCGTCTCCATGGGGGCCTGCTCAGTCCAGGTGTCGCTCTCCATGCTGTAGCAGGCCACTGACCGGGAGTAGGCGCAGCTGATGTAGCCGCCGGTCACCAGGATGTCTCCGGAGGGCAGAGTGGCACTGGAGTGGCAGCAGCGGGGCACCTCCATGGGGGCTTTCATCTGCCAGGTGTTGGAGGCCGGCAGGTAGCTCTCAGTGGTGGCCAGAAGACCCTCAACATTGCGACCGCCAATGGCGAACAGGCGGCCATTGCTTGCGGACAGGGAGAAGTGAGTGCGGCGCTGACGCATGCTGGCCAGGTGCAGCCAGGTGTTGAAGCGAGGGTCGTACCTGATGGGTTGGAAGAGAGACAGCGACCTTTATCTGATTCACAAAACAAGTGGAGAAAGAAACTGTGGCTCTCAAAGTTATAGTACAGTATTTCCATTTCTTGGCCTGATCAACGGCTCTTAGGGTTTCTGAAGGTTGTTCTTTGAGAGCTTTGCTCTAGATCAGTTGAGTCAAACTGCAGTGATCAAAGGTTGTTGTCCTTTGATCACTGCAAAGGACAACAACCTTGTCCTTTGCAGGACAACCTTGCAGGACAAGGTTGCAGGACAACCTTGTCCTGCAAGGTTGTCCTGCAACCTTGTCCTGCAACCTTTGTCCCTTGTCCTCCTTGTCCTTGTGGAGGACAAGGGACAAATGTGTCCCTTGTCTTCCACATTTGAACTAACTGGCAAACTGCCTCAGTAGCAGGCAGTCAAGCTCTGCAGACCTCTGCTAATTGACTCATATTAAAGCAAGGTGTGCTGAAGCAGAGCGATATCAGGAATACCAAAGTAACTGGACTGGCATTTCTTTGTTGGTGTCAGCGTTTGGATTTTCTTTCACAATTGTCTTCTAAAATAGCAATTAGTTCTGATTCTTTTACAGAAGCTGGCAGATGTGGTTTAGAGGTCAGAATTAAGAAAATAATCAACAGGAAAACAGAGCAGAGCCTTGGACTGTTGATCAAGCTCATGTAAGAGAGATTACAGCAAAGTCTGAATGCTTGAAAGGAAAAGGCCACAAGCTGAGGATTGGACCAGGGTTGTGTTCTTGCTCAGACCTGCCAGTTTACCTGCTGAGGGTGCTGACGGCATGTTTGGCCTGATTGCGAGCGTCGTTCTGGTCCTCTCCTCCGGCCACGTACAGGAAGCCGTCCATGACGGCCACGCACTGGTTAAAGCTCTTCGCCGGAAGCTGGGTCAGGTGGCGCCAGGTGGCTCCTCCTTCACGAGGGTCCCTCCACAGCACCTGAATGGGAAGGTCAAAGGTCAACAAGAACTTGGGTCACACCCTGCATTTTAGGAAGAGATCAATCTTAAAAGCTTGTTACTAAAAAAGGCAGTTTAAATTGTTACGTCGGTAATTAGTGTTACTGTTGCCATGTCGACACTGACCTCGCGGCTCAGAGCCCTCTCAGTGAGTGACGGACGTCCTCCGATGGTGAGCAGAGTCTGCTGGGCCCCTCGGACCTGAGTGCGTCGGGACTGCAGGGTGTTCTGCTGGTGCGGCAGCAGATGGTAGTTCATGGCGTCAACCAGCAGGCGGTGACACTGGGGGTCCAGCATCATCCGGGGAACCGGCTGGATCTGGCTCACCAGCTCGCTGGCTGGAATAGTCTCGAAACGGACTTGGGACAGAAGCTCAGCAGCGTGAGACTGACGGGAAGCGTCGAAGTCCAGCCACTTGTTGGCCACCTGCAGGAGTCAGTGAAGAGTTTCAGTGTGCTGTAAAAATGCATCATGAAGTCACTAATTCCTCGTTTCTACTGAGTGGTTGAGCTCCAGGCACTTTTAGATACACTGTAGCCTCTTCTTCATAGCCTTAACTTTAACTGGTTCTTCCCCTGCCAGCACCGGACCTCGCTGGGTATTGCGCTCAAGTGATTTGACTGACAGCAGACTGCATTCATTGATTGGCTGCAGCAGTTGGGAGGTGAACTGCAGTTTGACAAAGCCATAGTTAAACTTGAAGTCCAAGCTTTTTATCAGTTGAGGCAGAAGAAGGCATACAGAGTCAACTGGACAGGCCAACCCACAGCTTCTGGGAAACTGACTGTACATCATCGGCGTTTCAGCGCCTGTAGTTCCTGACCACGCCCACACTCAACTTGGGTGGAACCGAAGCAAACATTGACCAAATAAAGTGATTCTCGTTCAGTGATTCCAGTAGCTGCACCCTAACAGTACTGAGCCGTTGTCCTGTGTACCTGCAGTTGAATGGTGCCATATGCATTAGTTGTTTGGGCCGTGAGTCTCAGCAACTAGCCGCTGCAGCAACTATTGCCGGACCGCACAGCGGAAGTGAGGCATAGTGAGTTCAGATGGTGGGCTTGTGTGTTTACATCTGTCCTGTTAGATCTTAATGCTGCACTTTGATGGTAGTGAATGATCTGTAAGGGTCATGGGCCGAGGCTTGACAGGTAAAGATATTTAAATCTTCCTTGTGGCGTACCACAGGGCTCAGTGTTTGGGGCTTTTCTCTTTTGTAGCTATTCACTTCCACTCTGTAAAATTATTTATTATGTGTTATGCTGATGATACTCAGCTAAAAGTGATAAATCCATTCAGAGGCTCAGAACCCATGAATATAATAATCATCCATCAGCAAAGCTAATAACATAATCAGACTGAGACTTTGATATTCGTGAAGACGTTCATCTACAGAACAGAGCAGCTGTTAACTTACTGACAGACTCATGTTCTGCCCAGATTATAAATACTAAAGTCTCAGCTGCTCGTCTATTTCCGTTGTGAACATGTATATTAATAAAAAGCATACAGTGTGAGTTATGTTTGGAGATTTCAGGTCACGGTGGGCATGTGGGTGTCTGGTTTGGAAATGTGGGTCTGTGCTGGCTGGTGAGCAGCTGGTCTGGGGTCTGTTTTTGGACCCGGCTGTAAATAGAAGGAATGAGCCAAGATCGGTAAATACTGGGAGTGTTATCTTCTTGGAAAAGATTTGAGAAGAGGATATGAGTTATTCTGGTGGAGCATCTAAAGTTTGACCCCTGACCTGGAAAGCCGTGACCTCTGATGGCAGGACCAGGGAGTCGTCCTGCAGGAAGGCGGAGATCTGCTCCAGGGTCAGCTGCGTGAACAGCGGCGTCTCGGCGAACTGCACAAAGTTTTCCAGGACGAAGCGGCGGGCGGCGGCGCAGACGGGCAGCAGTCCGTAGGCTGTGGCGATGTTCCAGATGTAGACGCAGGTTTGCACGTTGAGCTCAGCCAGCAGGAAGTCCATGCACATCTTCAGGAGCTGCGGGATCTGCAGGGTGGCGGCAGCAGAGACGGTGCAGCCGATGGTGTAGAGGGACATGTGGACCCGGCCCATGTAGGCAAAGGTGATGACGTTGGCGAGACCTGGAGACAGACACATGAAAACTTTCATCAATGACTTTTATAATTCCTTATAAAGAAACGTGACGTGGCATGAGTGAACGGACCCAGCGGTGACAGGGAGGGGAGCTCCAGGCGCTTCATTCCGGGGTCTTTGGCCAGAATCTCCCTGAAGTACTGGCTGACCGAGGAGATGACCAGCTTATGGACGTCGAAGGCTTTAGTCTTACAGGCCAACTCCAGATCGGTCAGAAACCTGAGCAAGCAGGGAGCAGGAGCCAATCAGCAGCCGGCCTGAAGACAACAATGTCCATCCGTCCATCTGACAATGTATCCATCTGTCCATCCATCCATCCATCCATCCATCCATCCATCCATCCATCCATCCATCCATCCATCCATCCATCCATCCATCCATCCATCCGTACATCCATCCGTCCACTTATCCATCCATCCATCCATCCATCCATCCATCCATCTGTCCATCCATCCATCCATCCATCCATCCATCCATCCATCCATCCATCCATCCATCCATCCATCCATCCATCCATCCATCCATCCATCCATCCATCCATCCATCCATCCATTAATCCATTTTTAGTTTAACTATATTTCCCTGCAGCTGTAACGTTTGATGGTTTATATCTGAGCAGCTGAATCACATCTGGATGATTGTTACTGAATCACATCTGGATGATTGTTACTGAATCACATCTGTAATAAACTCTCTGGCTTTTCTGACTGAGTTTTAATGTGCATCAGAATATTTCAGCATCTTTTCTCAGAGCCTGGTTCTGATCCAGACGCTGCGGCGCAGACTGACTTCTCCTGCCGCATCTTGCTGAGCTCGTCCAGCAGAGCGTTGCCATGGAGAGGCCGCGTGAGCTCGCTGCCCAGGCCGAGCCCGCGCTCCCCGGGTTTGATGACGGGCAGCGGCAGCGGCAGGTTGAGGCTGTTGAGCTGAGCGATGTCCAGCGCCGCGATCTGCTCGATCTTCTTCACCGCCGTCTCCACCACCACCACGCCGTCGCCCCGGCTCTCCACCTTCACCGGCAGGGAGCTGGGGTCCATGATGGCGTCTGTAGCAGGTTTCCTCTGACGGACGGCCTTCTTCTTAGGCGCCATGTTTGATTTCAGGTTCAGAACTGATCAAGCTGTCAGGATTGTTCCTGGTTTCTTTGGTGGTTTTGCTTCAACACAACACACAGCACCTGAAGAGGAGGCAACGAGACACGGAGAGAAAAACTCAGTAAAACTGAGCGGAATAAGGAAAAGCAGTTTTCACAGGATGGATTCATTTATTCAGGGGAAAACAGGATATTTACATCAAAGAATCTCAGGAAATTTCTAGAAAATTTCTTATTCCAAGTAAAACTGCTCAGGAATCCTCATTTAAATTTGTATTAATTTTTTGCATAAAATTGCTACAAAATTATTCTAGAATGTTTTTGCTTTATTCTTGTATTATTACTACTTTATTCTTGAAATATGACTTTATTCCCACATTATTGCAACTTTATTCTCGTATTATCAGAACGCTAGCTCCATATTGTTATGACTTTATCTCCATATTATCATTAATTTATTGCGCTAATGCTATGACTTTATTCCCACTCTGTTATGTCTTTATTTTTGCATTTTTACAACTCTCCTCAAAATCAAAACATGTAGCCTGGTCGTTTGGTGCGGCTTGTAAAACCAAACTAAAACAAAAGTGACTGATCATAATGAACTCATGACTAAACATGTTTGTTGGTTTGACATGAACATGGATCCAGTAACATCTGCAAACGCTGCTGAAAACCAGTTAGCAGCTTTCCTGGAGCCGTCGCTGCCGGACAGTCTGTGTGTCCATCAGGAGGTGATTGGCTGCAGTTTGTGTTTTACAGCTTCTCTACACACAGAGCAACCGGGGAAGATCTGCGAGCAGAGAAGTTGTTCATGGAGGTCGGGGAATTAATGCAGAATTATGAAATGACTCTAACCTGTTTTACATAGATTATCTGTTCAGGATTGAACTGAAGGCTCTAAATCAGTGGTCCCCAAACTACAGGCCCGCGGGCCGCATCCGGCCCGCCTCCACATTTGGTCAGGCCCTCTGAACAATACCAGAGAGAATTTAGATTTTTTTTATATACACTGCTCAAAAAAAATAAAGGGAACACTTAACCAACACAATATAACTCCAAGTAAATCAAACTTCTGTGAAATCAAACTGTCCACTTAGGAAGCAACACTGATTGACAACGGGGACCCTCGTCGGGTCAATCAGTGTTGCTTCCTAAGTGGACAGTTTGATTTCACAGAAGTTTGATTTATTTGGAGTTATATTGTGTTGTTTAAGTGTTCCCTTTATTTTTTTGAGCAGTGTATATATGTCGTATTTTCCAGACTATAAGCCACTACTTTTTTCCTAAGCCTTGAACCATGCGGCTTATATCCTGGTACGACTTATATGGGGAAGTGAATCATTGGAAGTTAAAATTGGAAATAAAAGAAGAAAGCGCCCATTAAAACTGAATTAGGTTTTAATAGGGAATTGAAATTTGAGAATGTTGTTCATCAGTTAAATAGCATTGAGGGGAAAAAGAAGATTTTTTGGATTTTTAAATAATACTGGGATCATTATGAGAATTTGAGGCATAGATATTAGGATCCAGTAGATGGCGGTAGTGCAACAATAATGGATGCAAGCTGCCATTGAAATCTAAAGAAGAAGAAGAAAGAAGCGCCTATTTTCATTTAGCACATGCTAATAGCAACACGAAGGATCGGCACGTTTACTGTTACAGTTCGGAAACTACCGTAATCAGTTCAGTTAAATCTAAACTTGGCAACTTTTTCTTTTTCAACCGTAATAAATGTGATATTCAGTCGACCTGTTATGACTCAGGTGTTGGGTGTCCGCCCCCCTCTGCTGCTGCTGCGTCGCTGCGGAAAACCTGGAGCTGCAGATACCTGCGGCTTATTTTTTGTAAAAAAAATAAATTGCAAAAATGTTATGTTTACCGGTTTTTAAATAAAAACTTTGGGGTTGCGGCTTGTAGTCCGGAAAATACGGTATTTATTTCATTAATAGTGTGATTTCCTGGATTTTTTTTCTGTGAAGAACCCAGAGAGGATTATTTGATTGTGCTTTCTGGAAAACAATAAAGAATACAGATCTTAGGAACAGCAGAAATGCCGGATGTTCAGTGAAAAAGCTGCAGATGCTCAGACCTCCCTGATGGCTGACCATCCGCCTCAGCATCACCATCATCTTTGTAGATTGCATCGTTTCATTTTAGGCAGTTTTATTTTAATCCATCTGTGATGTCCAACCAAGTCAGAAACAAATCACAGAGCACCATATTTTACTTAAAAAAACAAACTGCGTTTAACAGTCAATCTTGGTTGGTTGGCAGTAAAATCATCATGAACACGTCACACAGCCATTCATAAACTGTCCCAGAAGTTATTTTCAACCATTTTAAAGTAATATAAAATGTATTCTCAAAGATCAATGAACTTGAAATTCTAATAAAATTTAACACTGGAACCAAAAGACATTTTAAATATTCATAATAAATGAACAAAACAACAGAAACAAGAAATAAAATGACTTATGAAATCTCTGCTAACAAAATTTCCCTTCGTAAAAAGGTTTAGTTGAGACCAAAGCATCAGACTGAAGACTTTTATCTGCCAGTTTTTGTAGAAAAAGAGAAAAACCATCAATTGTTTCATCGTGCGATTGATTTATTGCTTGCTGTGGCAGAGCTACCAGTAAGATAACCATGAAACCAGTAACATATATTGCATTTTGTCAAGTGCCATCATCAAATATGAATATTCCAGTCATTATGGTTAAAACTGTTGGGTTTTTCATCCTCAGTCTTACTTTTTATTTTGTGTTGTTGAACAGAACAACAGCATGTTTCAAAATGGCGGCTAAACAGAAAATGTCCTGGTGGCTTCCAGCATCATGAAGGTTCCCGTCAGGAACAAATCAGACCACATTTCAGCCACACCAGGACATAAGATCCAATCTCTGAGTGTTTTTCAGAATTTACTTTGACTAACGTGTGTTTTTAGGCTCTAAAATAAAATAAGATCAGTGTTTTCAAGCCACTGTTTAAAGCAAATCTTTCTGTTTCTATGTCTCTTTCAGGATTTCTGTTGGCAGTAACAAGATCCTCCGAAACCTGAAACCGTCAAACATTGAAACTGAAACACTGAAATGGTCTCGGCTGAAAACCTGTAAAACGGAACGACGGCGTGCAGCCGGCCGGCCGGTCGGCCAGCCGGACTCGGCCACAGATGTAAACATGATTCACGCCTCTGTCCCGTCCTCCATAAATAGCACATTCTGGCCTGCTGGGCCCTGATATGGACGGAGCTGGCTGGGACTCGGGCCGGGCCGGGTGGGACGGACCTGCAGCTGTTGCTGGTGTCACATGAAGGGGATGGGGGGGGCTTCACTGCTACAGAAAGTAAAGACACCCTGGCTGAAGCAGAGCAGCAACAACCCAGCAGCAGAGACTCTGGAGCACTTCGTTACAGCTACAGCTGCACGTCTCATTCACTCCAAGACACAAATATTTAGTTTATTCAAATAAATATACGCATAAATGCTGCAAGAGAGCTTGAGGATGAAGTTTCAGTCCAAATCAAATCAAAATGTTGTAAATTATAACAGCAAAGGAAGAAAAATCTGTCAGTTTGGATGAATGTTCTCCAGTTTGCTGATGATTACGTCTTGTTTTCAACAAATGTCAGAGGTTAAGGCATTTGTTACCAAGTTTTATAATTAAGCTTCCATAAATGTCCTAATTCTGCATCTGAATTAAGTTATTGAATCTGAAATCAATTAGTTATTTCTCCCATGTTGCTGACAAACATTGAGAAATATATTTTTTTTGACAGGAGTTCAGGAAACACAAACCAGAGTTTATGTGAGCTGTTTTCTTGATGGGAAGTCAAGTTAGATTCACAGGAAACAATTTGTTTTTTTGGTGTCATTGTAAATAAAATAATTAGTATCATTTGTGTTTACAACTAAAAATCAGACTTGAGTTTAACACATAGAAACAGGAATGAAATGCATAAACAAAGCAGGTTATTGACAGAGTAAAAACAGCAGAGTTTCTGATTCTTCAGGCTGCAACGTTTTCAGACTGGGAGGTGAAACAGTCTAAACTGTTTGTGTCCAGCATGTGTGGGGTCCACAGAGATACTAGCTGCCATTTTTCTGACCCTAAGCCTGGAAGGAGGGACGATCGGCCCTGATGGTTAACCTGAAGACCAGAAACTGGCTGACTATGCTGGGTTCACTGGAAAACAGAGAATAGAGCCTCAACTTAAAAAAGTTTAACTAATTTGTTACATGTAATCAAATTAAGTTTGTCAGACTTAATTTGATTACATTTGTTTAACATTTGTTTATAAACTTAACATATTTATTTGGATAAACTGAATATGATTCCTGGTAACAAATTAACTTTTGGTTTAAGTTGGATCACCTGTTTTCTTTTTTCAGTGTATCTGGGTCAGTCTACCTGTATTAATAATAATAATAATAATAATAATAATAATAATAATAATAATAATAATAATAATAATAATAATAATAATAAACATGGATCACAGACTTCCTGCTTTGTGCAGCTAAACAGAGCGATGCGTCATTCAGTCCGTTCAGCTCAATATCTTCTTGTCTCATCAGAGTATTTATAGTGTGTGTGTGTGTGTGTGTGTGTGTGTGTGTGTGTGTGTGTGTGTGTGTGTGTGTGTGTGTGTGTGTGTGTGTGTGTGTGTAATCTGGTCGTATTTCTCTTGTTAACACAAACACCCTCTGCTCTACAGAAATATGCGTGAAACAACTATTCCTGTCACAATATATCAATTAATTGCACAATAAATTTAAATAAGATCAATAATTGTAATTTTATTGATTTATCGTTTTTCTCTTTTCTCTGTTTCTATCAAGAACTGGACGACTAAAGTTTTCAGTCTGGTTCTTTAGTCTCAACTAAAACTTTTCTGAAGGATAATTTTGTTTGCAGAAACTTAATAATTCATTTTATTTGTTGTTTCTGCTGTTTTGCTTATTTATTTTTCATTTCCAACGCTACAAAATTCATTAGAAGTTAAAGTTTATTGATCTTTATGAATGTGTTCTTACATTGTTTTTGCTATATTACTAGAAAATGGTCTCAAAATAACAATATTATTATTAATTGCAAAAAAATCCGGGACAGTTTATCATCCTACAGAAATATGAATATTTTAATATTTCTTGCATGCAGCAGTTTCTTTGGCTGCTTTTATTCCTCTTCTTGTCCAAACTGCAGACGAGCGTCGCTCTGAAATGATGACGGCATTTGATGATATGAAATGTTTGTTTCTTGTTTCCTGGTTACTGTTTGTTTTTATGATGTAAAACACTTTTAACTGTCTTGTGCTGAAATGTGAAAAAACGTGAAACCTGCACAGATGCATCATCATTTCCTCTCTTCAGGAATCACTGATGAAATCTGTTTTTAGCTAAATTATGATTTTATTTTTTTAGATATTCAAATCGACTCAGGGACAGTTTTTGCAACAACGCTGGTATTTCAATATCATGTTATTTTCAGTTTTTGTTTCTGTTATTTATTGCACTAAGAGAACTAAGCACCGATTTTATTGATTTTTTTGTGTAATGTAAGGAAATATAAAATGACAATAAAGAATTTATTTACTTACTATTTCACAAAAATGGCGGTATTTGTTATTTATGACAAGCAGTGAATAAAATACAGTTTCTGTAGATTCAGTTTTGATTAGTTCTTGTGTTGCGTTTCAGTCTTTTAATGACAGCAGGTCACATGTGAGCAGCAAACAGAGTATTTAACTGAAAATGGGTGAAAAAGAATCTAAAAACTTTTAAATATCCTCATCAGTACCACCTTAAATGGGGTCCAAGAAAATCAGATTACCCAGCAGGAATTGATTAGATTAAAAGTTTTACCTTTTCCTCCTTCCTCTCTCTTGTTCCTTTCTTTTCTCTCGGTTTCCTTCCTTTGTGTTTAATTCCTCGGCTGTTTTCCGCTTTGTCTCGTCCTTTAGTCCGTCCGCAGGAGGGCTGTGTGTGTGTGTGTGTGTGTGTGTGTGTGGGTGTGTGTGTGTGGTTCGGGGTTTCAGGCTCCCACCAACAATGTGACGTCAGGTTCCGCCTTCGTCAGAACCTCCCTCACATTTTCCACCTCCATCTCCAAATAGAGACTCTCTCCTTCAGCCCCAAAATAGCCCCGAGTTTCCCAGCTGTCCCACCGCCCAGAACCTCCGGCTGGGTTTCAGGTTCTGGTTCTGGATCCGGTTCCCTGCTGAACATCAGCCAGATTTCTCATCACAAAATGAAAACAAGGTCAGTTTTTCCTTCTGCTTATGTTACAAACAACCAGGAGAAATTATTAGAGATTTGTGAGGAATTTCAGTCGATTTTAGTTTCTGTTGTATTTTCGATAAAAATGAACCTGAATAAGTTAAGTTTTAAAGTTGAGACGTTATAATATCTCCTTATAAATATATGAACATCTTCTCTATTTCTAAATGTCACTATTTGTTGGTAAAGTCAATATTTAATAATAAATGAGCTCCAACTTAACTTTATGAGTAAAAAATGTCACTTTTTTAAAACATTATTTGAAAAAAAATCACAGCACATTTAATAAACAAAAAAATGAATAAATAATGGATAAAAAAGTAAAATAATAAAAAAATAAAATAAATTAATATAAATCTAACTCAAAAAAGGGATTAAAAAAAATCCAAAATAGCTTTCACAGAAGTCGCAGCAAATTTAATGAGTAAATAAATAAGTAAATAAATTAGTACCTTTTCTGAAACAGCCTTTACTGTTTTCATAAAAATATCCTACATTATTTTAAAAATCTGTAAATGTTCATGTCACTTCACAAAGGATTCAAATGTTTTGAATAAATTAAAAAACTAAAGCACATTTAATAAGCAAAAAATAAATAAATGAATAAATGATGGATAAAATAATAAAAATAAAGTAAATGAACCAAAAAAAGAGTCATGTAAAATATAGTGTAGATTTTAAAAAGAGGTCAAGGCCAATTTTATGGCTAAATTATTAAACAAGTAAATAAATTAATACATAACTTTGCTTTTTTTTGCTAGATATATTAATAGAAAAAATAACTATAGATTATTAGAAAAAAAACTATAAATGTTATTGTATATTCAATAAATTGAAAAACAAGCACAGTAACAGCACATGTAATAAATGAATGAATGAATGAATATGTTAATAAATATCATAATAACTAATTAACTGCAGTTATTTTAAAGATGGTTTTTGTTTTGGTTTAGTGTTTTTGTATTAACTGGTCTGTTTTATACCATATGCTCTACTAAGTTAACGATCCTCCATCTTCCCCCTGCACAGATTTGTGTTTTATTTTAGAAAAGCTGCGTTTACTTCATGTTTATTGATGTTTTTCTTTCTATTGGATGTTTAGTGGCAGCGTGTTGAAGCAGCGGAACTCCTCCCCGGCCGTGTCGCTCTGCTCAGCCCGGATCCTGAAACAGTTTCCGGGGTACAGGGTACCAGCAGCAACAGCAGCAGAACCACCAGCAGCAGCCATGGCGGATCAGCTGCTGGAAACAGTGGAGCGACTTCAGTCCCGGATACAGGACAACCCGGAGCCCCGAAAGGTAAACCACTCACCCGGTCCGAGAGAACCGGGCGCCATGTTTCTGAACCACCGAGTCCCGAGAACCGTCTTAAGCCGAGAAACGTCACAGACGTTCGGACACGGCAGCTTAGCGAGAGTCGTAACCGTTTTCTTAAATGATGCGTTCACGGACTGCAGTCTGGCTCCGGCTTTAGGATTCCTTTAAATGAAATTTGACAGTCGTGGTTTACAGTTGTGTTTATAGTTGTAAAAAGTATCACAAAGGTATATGTAATGGTTTTTAGTACATGTTTTAATCAGAAATGGTTCCTTTTTGGGGAAATTACAGAATATTCTAGATAATTTATGGAAAAACTGAAGGCTACTACTGTGAGGCTTTTAAATGCAGTGGAATATTAGGAATATTTTAAAGATTACTCTGATTTTTCATGTAGAGTAAATTCCAGACAAGTTGACAACAGAACAGGAGATATTTAAACAATTTATTTCTGTATTTGTCTCAGTAAATACTGGTATCTAGATGGATGCATGGTAATGGCTGTGTTATGGTTTCACAGGGATGTTAATTGGAGGGTTGGGGGTTTAACAGGTGAATCATGTGACCAAAACCGGTATGTAAGCAGCTCCTGAGTGACAACGCCCAGAGAAATCCTGCAGTTTCAGTGAGAGGGTCATGGTTTGTCCGAATGAGGCAGGAAATCTCCACTGATCAGTCAGAACGGATGTTTTTCCACATGAAACCTGAAGCATCTGTAAGGATTAATGATGGTTTCAGCTTCATCAGCCCAAGCTGTTCACGTTCCTCTTTTACTTTATAATTAAAAACAATTTAATCATTTTTAATACAGACAGATTCAATTCTAAAACAATCAAACTACAATAAAATCATCCACATTTAGAGTTCTTTGAATAATAAGTTAATTAAATGTCTTATTTTTCTTATTGAGTACTAAATAAAAACAAATCTTCATTAAATTTATTTTATTTATATTATTTGGACTATAGATTAGCAAAACAGTTTTTTTCTGTTTAGTCTTTTTTTTTTTTTTTATCTTAAACCATCCGAAGTCAGATGTGTATATCTTGATTTTGTAATTTGCATTAAATGTCGTTTTAATTTTTATATTAACATGTCATTTTTATTGTCAAGTACTCAAATAGTTGTTAAAACTTGAATTTTTTTTTTTTAAATATTAGAATTTAGCGAGCTTATTGTGTATTTCTTACACGTCAATACGAAATCTACCGTCAATAGCGTGAAGATTTCCGACATTCTGTGAATGCATCGCAGAAACGTCACTATATTTACTGAGCTTCTACTTGTTCATACTGGCCCATTTAACTGCAGTTTTCACCCAGACGGAACCGTGTCAGCCTGGTTCGGTGGCTGGTGGCTTCGCTGCGAGACACTGATGAAAAACCAACTGATCAAAATCAACCGGAACCGGTCCAATACCGGAACGCTCCAGTTAGAGAAGCTGTTAGCCGCTTAGCTAGCCGCCGTCAGTCCGGTCAGAGGAGTCAGAGGAGACCGAGCTCCGGCTGAAGGCCTGAATGTTTCCCCCTGCCCTGGTTCCCTGCAGCCGGGCCACAGCTACATGTTAAACACCGCATTCTGCGGGAGGAAGGCCGAGAACCGCAGAGCTAAGCTGAAGCTGACTGTGCCCCTCTTTGTTAAAACAAAGGCGGCAGAGATGCGTTCAGGGACCAGAAGGGGCGTTTAAGGACCTGTATGATCAATAAACCCAGATAATTTCACACAGTTTAACTGAATTTATTACTTACAGTTAAAAAACACAATAATAATTGTATAACTATGTTTGTTCCCATTCATACAACACAAACCGAACATATTTGAGTTTTTGGTGTCATCACCTTCATTCCATGACTTAATTCCCTTACATTCCTACATTTTTAGCTCAGATATGTTCCAGAAAATGTTTTCTAATTTCTAATTCAATCATTTCTTATCCCAACACTTAAAGTTGCTCTGGGATTGAAGAGCTTTGGGAAGGTTCAGGCGTCATTTTGTCCCGTACTGTTGACCCATTTCTCAGGTTTCTATGGTTTTAAATAAAAAGTTAACAAATCAAAAGTTTCTGTCTGGAAGTAAATTCAAAGCAAGCATGACTAGGAGTCAGTTTATTCGTCTGCTCCTCCTGATTAGATCAGATCTCTAAACTTTAAACTGTTTGTTTTCCAGTTACTGAAGACTCTCAAGAGACTGGGAGAAGTGCAGATGACTGTGGACATACTGGTGGTAAGTTCTGCTCTCTATGGAGGATTATTCAGGGAAAACGTGTTCACCTGCAGGGTTGGAATCTATAAAACGACTTCCAGCTGCTAACGGTGACGTGTAGCGCCAGCGCAGCGCCGTGTTTTCCTGCTAATCTCCATATTTCTGTCGTCCCACAGAGAACTGGAGTGGGCAAAACTGTGAACTCCTTCAGGAAACATGACGACGTAGGAGAGCTGGCCAAAAGCCTGGTAGCCAAGTGGAAGAAGCTGGTTCCTCAGACTGCAGACAGGTAGCATCTGCACACGTGTGCCTAAACACGCAAACAGCATGAAATCATTAGCTGTCAGGTGAAAGGAAAAGTCGATTCAGGAACTGATTGAGGTTATTATCATGTGTAAAATCTATAATGCACGTCTTTATTTACGCTGATTATGAGAATCCAGAGAGGACCTGAGGGTGCACTTACTTTCTCATGTCAGGTTAATATGAACCACGGTGGTGATGCGTTCAAGGTTCATTTTCTCTGTTTCTCTGAAACTGTCTCTTTATTATTTATTTATTTCATAACTTGTCTTTTTATTCTATTTATTTATTATACATCACAGTACAAGATTCATAGCAGCAGTGCATTCGTAAAAAAGAAAAACATATACATATATATATACAAAATAAACAAAAACAATGTTTGTTTATTTTTATACATTAAAAATATATAGTTAATTTTCTAAATATATAATTTTATTTTTTATTTTTAATAATCAGATGGTACAAAAATACTTAAATTATTCAATAAAAAATATTGAGAATAAATTTTTTTTAAAGAAATTATTTAGATGTTAAATAATAACATCAATAATAATAATGATGATGCGTTTAAGGTTCGTTTTTTCTGTGGTTTCTCTTCAGACCTAACAGTCACCCCAAACCAGCTCCCCAGTCCCACCACAGGTCCTACAGAGAGCCGTCTCCTGAGGAAGAGCGCTCCTACGTGGAGGAAGAGGAGGAGGAGATGGTGTACCAGTCAAACTACTCCCCCTCTCCGTCTCAGCAGCAGCAGTACAGCCCCCCGCAGCGAGGCGGCTACGAGTCAGACGAATACGAGCCGGAGCCGAGCCCTCCTCCTCTTCCTCCTCTTCCTCCTGCCCGTAAAGAGATCCGCCACAGCAAACCGAGCAAGAACCATCACCACAGAGACGAAGAGCGGTGGCAGGCGGGCAGCGACCGAGGAGGAGGAGGGAAGAAACGGAGCGCTGACCGGGAGAGGACCAACAGTCCGCCGCCACCGCCGCCGCAGAAGAAGCACAGCAGGAAGTCGACGCCGCACGACACCAAGAAGGAGGAGAAGAAGAAAGGAGGAGAGGACGGTGAGTATGGGCTGGTTCCGACCCGACACGCTTAACCTGAGAGAGATGATTATCCAGGAACACTTTGTGTCAGAGAACTTCCTGTTCCAGACGATCAACAGGTTTTCCGACAGGAAGTCCTGAACCGTTTTCTGAGAACTGCTGACTCATCGGTTCTCTGAGCCGTCGCCGCGGTTACGGTGACAGATAAACCGGCAATGTTTATGTTTCACTATCAGTGTGATTAATAATTCATTCATTCATTCATTTATCTATTTAGTTTTAATCATTTGGTACCAAAATATGAAAATTATTAGACATATTGAGTTAATTAGTTTTATTAAATAACAATAATAATAATTCCTATTATTATTATTATTATTATTATTATTATTATTATTATTATTATTATTATTATTATTATTATTATTAACAACAATAACAATATTTAGTGCCAAAGCTGCCTAAAACAAGATGAAAATATGACTAAATATATGTCTAAATTTGAATATTTAAATAATTTTTATTATTTTTGTTCCATTTGTCGTTATAGTCTTTAATTTATTGAGCCACACATCCTTATGTCATTATTGTGGGCTTTCACAAGTTTGTGGCACTAATATTTTATACACATGTATAATATTATATATATTTCAAATGTGTTTTATTGAGATTCACTGATGTTTATTTCTATTTACTGATTTAACTGAAGGATAAAATATAACACAATAATTACACTATTATAATCATTATAATATATGTTGCAGTTATGCACTTTATTTCATAATCAAATTATAATTTTATTTATTTACTTAAAATTTTGGCAATTAAGGTAGCAGCTTAGTTAGGAAGGACAAAAATACAAAGGGAAAAGTAATTTGGACATAATTTAACTTGTAAAGTACAGAAAGTTCAAATATATGTTTAAACAACAACCAAATAAATGTAATCACTTTTAAGTAAAGGAAAAATAAAAATAAATTCCTGATTATTTTGAATATCTGTTCAGGTTTTACCTGATGATTCTCTCTTTTCTGTTAAATTATTATGGAAAGCAGATGAAACCAGGTGCAGTTTCTGCTCGGAACCACTAGGTGTCGCTAAGCAGCGTTAAAGTTCCCTGCAGCCATTGCGTCCCGCCATCTCAGCTCAGTTTATTCATGCTATTTCTGACTTAAATTGAAAACTTAAAACTGCGTTGCTTCCATTTTGTCTCGTTATTTAATTTGCTTTCTGAAACTGTTGGCTGTTGTTGACGTTTTTCCGTCACCAGGTCGACCTCGACCACCGAAGGACTCCCCTTCCAAGGAAGACGACGATGACTTCGAGGCGCCCACCATGTCCTTCGAGTCGTTCCTCACGTACGACGCGCCGACTCCTGTCAAGAAGAAGAAGAAGCAGCAACCGTCGTCCTCTTCTCACAGCAAACCATCTCAGTCCTCCTCCGGTTCGTCGTCGCGTCAGAACCGAACGACGGCCTCCTCTTCCTCCTCTTCCTCTAAAGCGAATAAAGCGAACGGATCTCAGAGCTCCAAGAGGAGTCACTCCGACTCCAGGTCTTCAGAACCCAAACCAGAGAAACGCAAACGGGTGAGAAATCTTCATGTCACGTGTCGGATGAAAGCTTCTGTTTAAGACACTAAAGTCATAATATTACAAAAACACTGTCGTAAGTCAAAAGAATTGAAATAACACAATTAAAAGTCATAATGTTACCAATTTAAAGTTGTAATTACGCCAGAATGAAGTGGTAATATCAGGAGAAAAAAGTGTTATGAGAACTCAACATGAAAAATAATAAAAAATTCAATGAGAAACGTTGAGCATCTTGTGAAGTTCTACTTCGGACTTAATACTTAATAAAAATACTTTTGACACATCTGATTATCATCAGTAGCAGGACTTTGAAACAAACATGCAAAAAACAATTGAACTGAGCTGGAAATGTCAAATCCTGACAAATTCTTTTTTTCCTATGAAAAAATTATTTTTTTCCTATTAAAATTACGACTGTTTTCATAAAATCCTAGAAGCCCGGTTCTAATACTCCATCATACAAATCACAGAAGAGATAATTGAAATAAAAGCCACTTTGTGAAAATATTTTCTGTAATTTCTTTTTTAAAAAGGAAAGAGAGCAAAAAAAGATTAATAATGGAAACCGAATCTAGTATGAAAAAAACATAAATTGTATTTTTAAGCCTTTTTTGAAGTTCTCACTTTTTCCGTTCAGGTTGTGGAGGCTCTTCCGACGCTCCCAGACATCCCGCTCCCAGCGATCCAGCCCAACTACAGACCTCTGCCCTCCATCGACACGCCGCTGTCCCCTCAGCGGCGCAAAGGTCAGAGCTGTGACCTCACTGTGAGAAAAGGCTAAAAAATCTCATTTTAAACAGCAAAAGTGGAAATAATTCTGGAAAACTACTCCAGAAATATAAAAAATTACATTTTAAGTAGAAGAAACTTCAATTAGAGGCAAAGTTATTCGGTAAAATCCAACATTTTCTTAGAATAATAAGAAAAATATATGTAGAAGTATCAGAGTCAATACAGAAAACTAAATAAATCTTAATAAAATTAAAAATGAATGAAACATATTTTCACTCTAAGACACATTTTTTGTCATTTTGATGTGTTTGTAAGTAAGTAAAGTTTATTTATAAAGCGCTTCTCACAGACATAAAATCGCAATAAAAATCAACCTTAAAACCCTACAAAACTTTATAAACTTTGATTTTCAGTAATTAGATGCAATAATGTTTTAAATCAGTTTGATCTAGTATGAATAAAAAATCTGCAGCTGCTGCAAGCAGCGTTCAAAAACTCCCCCAGTAAAGTACAAACCTTTCAAATCAAGTTTTCAACTTTTCCAGCACAAACGCTTTGTAGATAAAAACTGTACACATAAACTAAAAAAACTGTTTCATGACAAAATGCGTTACTATTATTGGGTTTTATTGTATTTTGCATTCTGCAGCAGGTGTAAAGTAAACAAAATATAACTTTTTTTTAAGTTTCTCTCACTTGAAGCAACATGTTTTCCTAACTTGCACAGAGATTGAAATCCTTGAAAATGCTTCAATTTCAGTTCAGTGTTTTCAAGGTTTGGAAAGTGCTTGATTTCCGTCTAAAGTCCTTGAAAGTGTTTGATATTCAAACTGCACAGTTTTGTAATAAGTACAACATAACGCTTGATTCAAAGACTAAAATTGTTACTTAGATTGTAAATCAAATATTTTTATAAGAGACAGATAGATATATTTTTTCTGTCTGAAGTTAAATCAGGCAAAACTTGTTTTAGTTCAGTGAGAATTATTAAAATGATCTTTATTTGCTAACTGCCAGGAAACAGTGAGAAACTTTTTGTTTTTAAATTATTTTTACATTTCTTTTACTTTTTTGTATTTTGTGTTTAAGCATTTAATTTGAGCAGGAAGGTCATTTAACTTTACATAATTTGTTTGGATTAGTTCAGTTTAGTAATAATGGATATATTTCCAATGGATCGGTGACTTATTGATCTGTGTGTTTGAAATAAAGCTTAGCGGATATTTTACATGTTAAACAGTGTTATTGGAATTGGACCTGTCAGGAATACAGGGTGTGTGTGAGAGAAACTTAAAAAAAAGTTATATTTTTGTTTACTTTACACCTGCTGCAGAATGTAAATTACAGTTTTTTTTAGTTTATGTGTACAGTTTTTATCTATAAAGCGTTTGTGCTGGAAAAGTTGAAAACTTGATTTGAAAGGTTTGTACTTCACTGGGGGAGCTTTTGAACGCTGCTTGCAGCAGCTGCAGATTTTTCTCTGCATTCAGCCTCTTTCTGTTCTGATTCCATCGGTTTGGATGTTTGTAATGATTTAATGTTGCAGCCGAACCTCATGTTGAAACTCCTGCGGTAGTTTCGGGTTTCTCTCGCTCAGGCTTTGATTCAGGTCCGATTTCACTGCTTTCACTTCCAGTTCCCGTGTGCAACGATGAGGAGGACGCAGGCTTCACTGGGAAGCGCTTCAACTCCAAGATGGTGGTCTACTCAGGGTCGAAGACGTCCTACCTGCCCAGGATGATGACCCTGTATGAGCAGTGCATCCGGGTTCTGCAGAACAACATCGACTGTGAGTTCTGCCCCCACCGTTCTGAACTAGAGGCTGCTGCAGGTTTTTATTTAGTTTTCCTGAGGACATAACTTTCTAACTCTCCTGCCAGCCATCGCCGAAGTGGGCGGAGTCCCCTTCGAGATCCTGGAGCCGGTTCTGGAGAGATGCACTCCTGAGCAGCTGTACCGGATCGAGCAGAGCAACCAGGTTAGTTCGAACCTCAAAGGTGAAATATGATGCTTCCTTGAACAGCTTAGGACAGATCTCTGGGTGATCAAATATTTTGTTTGCACAAAATCATAATAATAAGACTTTAGTTTGGTGAGTTCTGCGTATTTTGAGCTGTTTGAGGGCCTCTGTCACTTTAAATCCTAATAAGCTGCTGCTGGCCACGCCCCCTAACTCACGTAAAAATGGCTGCAAACACATAAGCAATTATACAACCATACATCTTTGAAAAGCGTTAGTAGAGTCTCCTGCACAACCAACAAGAATGCAGCAAATGCTTTCTGCATTTCTGTTGACTCACCATTTGTTGTTGAAGTTAAATCAGGCAAAACTTGTTTTAGTTCAGTGAGAACTAAAACAACTAGCAATTTTAGTCTTTGAATCAAGCGTTATGTTGTACTTATTACAAAACTGTGCAGTCAACAACAAAACTGTAGTTTTTTTTCCATCAGCCGTTGTACAGTGAAAATAGAGCTAAAACCAGCTGACCACAAGTGTTGGGGCTCAGCTTTGGTTGCTAGGTTGACGGGCAGAACTCTACTGGGGTTGCTAGGTAACTGGGAGTGCCTGCTCATTTGCGACATTACATTTCGGAGGTTTTTGAAATACTCCTTCTCCAGACACCCAAAAACTTTTAGTTATTGCCAAAAATGACCTCTTTAAAGCTTAAAGTTTCAGCGTTGCTCTGCCTCCTGAGGCTGAGAGTTTTTCCTCTCTCCTCGCTCAGTGCTTCACTGAGGACTCAGACGAGCTCTGGATGCGTCACTGCCGGCGGGACTTCAAGCGCGAGTCTCCCCAGGAGTTCGAGTCGTGGAGGGAGATGTACCTGCGGCTGCACGACGAGCGCGAGGAGCGGCTCAGGTTGCTCACCCAGAACATCAGCTCTGCCCACGCCAACAAACCCAAAGGTAGGCAGGCGGGGCTTCACTCGAGTCGCGCTGTGATGTCTGAGCTCCCGATGGGAACTGAGATCCCGATCGCTGTGTCCTCCAGGACGGCAGGTTAAGATGGCGTTCGTGAACTCGGTGGCCAAGCCGCCGCGGGACGTCCGCCGCCGCCAGGAGAAGTTTGGAACCTCCAGCGGCTCGTCATCTGCTTCCACCGCAGCTGCTTCCCCCATCAAGTGAGATTCCAATGACCAGACGTCAGATTTATCACTTTACATTGATGGCTAACAGATTTTCTGACAGATTTGAGCGTTTTCCTCTCATCAAGTCGATATGTTAGTCAGAGGAAATTCTTATTTGAATGGCCACCAGGGGGAGCCTTTTCTCCGAGGTCCTGATTAGTCCTGTTACAATAATCAATACTGCTGGATGATAAATTGTCCCACATTGAGAGCAAATGCAACGGTTTTGTTTCTACTGCAGCTCAGTTAAGTCTCTTTTCTTTGTCTCTTTCAGAATAAAACCAGCATCCTCTGACTTTGCTGGTGACTCCAGCCGCTCCTCTTCTTCACATTTCAGCTCTCCAGCCAGTTCGTCTCGCTCTTCAGCGCCACCTGGAGGAGGAGGAGGAGGAGGAGGAGGAACTGTTCATCCCGGCCGGGAAAAGCCACAAGTCAAAAGTGAGTTTGTTCTGATTTTAATCGGGTGTGTTGATGTTTATGTGTGGTTAAGTTTGGGTTTAACTCTCCTGAACTTGTTTCTGTTGCAGAAATCGCCCCCATGATGGCGAAAACCATCAAAGCGTTCAAGAACCGATTCTCCCGCCGGTAGTCTGCCAGAATCCGAAGGAAGGTTTTAATTTCATTTTAGCTGCTTTTTTCCTCCAGACACACACGGCATGAACTTCACGGTACTGCTGAAAACACGGCTTCCTTTCTGCAGCTTTTTCAGTATTTCCCTCCGGCGCCGACGGCACACAGACACAGGCGGACATCTTTAACCGCTGGAACGTTTTCACCGTTTGGGGACTGTAGACGTTAGATGGCTCTGCTTTTCTGAGCTGAGCACAAAAACTAGAAACAAACATGGAATCAGAGAACGCGTCGATTTGTAGATATGAACAGAATCAGCATCGGCTGGAACCAGCTCTTTGGGTTTGATCTGGGTGACTTTCAGAAAATCATGCTTCACTGCAGAAAAATCATGATTTACGCAGATTAATACTGAGAAACAGGATTTCATTTATTTTATCCCAACTCCCTATTTGAATTAATTGTGGTCCGGATCTCTGTTTGGACCCGCTGGCGCGGCTGGTAGAACCAAAACGATGTCCTGTTGGTAGATGGTATTAATTGAATGAGGTTGTGGAGAACAGGAGTCCAGTCGTCTCTGTGGAGCCAAACGTCCTGCAGCGGTCCGGTCCGGTCCGGTCCGCTCCGCTCCGTCTCATATCTGGAATCATCTTTTTTAAAAAGGACAAACTGGAACGATATGAGATGCTTAAAGAGCAAAATGACCCGTTTTAAGGGTTTTTTAATCTTAAACTTCAGTTTTAACCTTTTTTAAAATCTTATTATTAATCATAATTTGAAGACAGATGATTTGGTAAAGAGCTCTGTTACCAGCAGCCTGTCAGGATTTATGTCATATTTCATTAATTAGTAAAAATGCTTTAGGAAAACCGTCTGGTTCCCAGAGAGCCGTTTGCTGAAATAGCTCTTCCTCTGCTGCTTGGCCCAACTCTTCTTCTTTGGTTTCATCTTGCCATCTGAGGATTTTAACCACTTTTCATGATATTCCCAGAGATGAAGAACAAGAACTGGATCATAAAGGGTCTTAGAAGAACTTATGTTTAAGAAACTGGTTTCCTTGGAGGATTGGCTCATTAAAGAAAACCAGTTTCCTGTTTGGAAGCAGCTGAACTTTCCAGTATTGACTGCACAAAACCTTGATTTAAAAATCAGCCTTATGAAGGTTGCAGCTGCCTGATTCACCTGGACAGCTGTATGTTAGGAAAACACACCTGCAGACAGGAAATCCTGCATTTTCTTTATTTCCCTGGCTCTCTGCTGCTCACTCATCAGCAGGATTTTTTATGTTTTTTAAGTATTTTAACATTCAGGAGAGAAACGTTGAGCATCTTGAGATGAACCTGGCTCTAGATCATCAATCTACCAGAATAATACTGTGAATTCAAACATTATTATAAATACATGGGTAACAGCGAACCTCTGGCCACACAGAGAAACATCTGTCATGTTGCGTACAGAAGAGAAAGATGAATTTTAAAAGTGTCAGGCTAGCAGTTTCCATCTGTTTCCAGTCTTTGTGCTAAGCTAAGCTAACAAAGGGCAATTGGATCAGACACCTGCTTTGTCTCTTTAAAGAAAACAAGGTGAACTTTTTCTTTTCAAGGTACTTTTGATTAAATGAGCTCTCGTTTCTTTTCCTTTCTGACCAAATGACACTAAACCTACCCGCTGGTCACTTCCTGGCCGCCGGAGGAGCCGTCGTTGGGAAACCGAGCCGTTCAGATGTGATCCTGTAATTCCTGGTGATGTTTCAGTGTGTGTATAGGGAGGAGGGCTGAACTGTAAGCAGAAACACACACCCTGCTGTCTTATTTTTACCTCTGCTGTGGCTTCAGGTCCTGTTCTCCTCCTGCTGGAAGTCTGTTTCTGTCTGCTTCACTGTGACAAACTGTTTCTAATGAGGGAAGTTCATAGGACGTCTGCGGCTTCAACCCTCCATCACCATGAGATGTATTTATTTTCAGAAATGGGACCTGGTACCCTCCCTGCAACACGGGCTCCAGTAGATGGAAAACTGTAATTTTATTAGATTTTAATAAATGTTATGTGGTCATTTTTATTAAAATTGACTTTGCCCTGACAAACTCTCTGTGTGGAACTTCTTTTGAATGAAAATGTCTGATTGTAGAAATATATGGGATATGGATATTAATAAGGAAACTTTTCAGAGATCTGTTCTGTCAGCTTTAATGATGAATGAGATTAGGGCTTCTCAGAGATTCTGCCAATATTTTTTCAATTTTTATGGTCTGATTAGGGTTCCATGCAGTCCAAACCATTACTAGACCTTACCAGGAAAAATTGTGTTTCTCAGAAACTGTCTAGTTTGTTTTTATAAAATTAAAGTACCGTATTTTCCACACTATAAGGTGCACCGGATTATAAGGCGCATCTTCAATGAATGACCTATTTTAAAACTTTTCATATATAAGGCGCATAGAGTAGATGCCATAGACATAATATAAGAGTAGACCCCGCATTGGCTGCTCCGGCGCAGGAAATACGGCGGCCATCTTGGAGCGGTATACCCTCCTACTTGGGATATTGTTGTTCGGATCGATGGATCATTGATGTGAGGGCTCCACATACAACATTTCACAAGTAAGATGGACATATTATTGTGTATATATTGTGATTAGAATATTACTTTACTCTATTTATGTCCACCGGCGAGATTCCAGCTAATATTAGCTACAGTGCTTGGTGTAATACGGGGTTCAGCCCCGCTATGAAGGCTAACTGAGATTCTGTAAATCTAAAACAAATTATTATTCTCTAACATTGACTTAGATTATCTGACACAAGAGCCTACATTAGAAAGGAAACAATGTAAAACTTATATTATGTGCTATAACATTCACCAGCAAAGTTTACACAGGTGGTAAATACTAGTATTTATATGTAATTATTTCACTCTGTCAAAAGTAAGATACATCCCAAATCTTCCGTTTTTGTTTTGAAAGTTTCATAAAGACGATATGAGGAAGAAGAGGGAGAATCTATAAAGAGAGACGGATTCACTGCAGCACGGATGAATTTCACATCGGATTTTGGACTCAATCTCAGCTGCTGAATCTCTGAAGCTAGAACTCGTCACTGGAAAACATATACATCTATATATACCTATATATATGTATGCATGTACATACATACATATAAACATGTATCCAATATATATTATTCAGTATTAATCATTATTTATTTGTGTTTATATAGTTATATAAATATGTATTGATATTACTAAATAATTTATTAAATAAATTATGAACCTCTGTGTGGTTTTAACCATAGACATAATATAAGGATACACGCCTCATGGACCGCTCTCCCCTATTGTCGCTGACGAGATTTAGGGCGGCCATCTTGGAGTGGTCCACCACTCCACTCAGTTTATGTGTTTAGCAGCACAATGACGTATCAGCGCATTTAATCGATCATAACACGCTTTTTTGTTACTGGAAACCATATTCAAACATCTATCAAAGCTACATTTATAAACAATTGTATTATGTAATACATAGTTCAGCATATTTAAATATGCTTAGTGGCAATAACAATAGAATAGGAATGGAATATTCTGATATTGATGTATTTTGAGCCTATTACAAAGCACACAGCCGTTCATAATTTATTTAGTAAGATCAATACATATTTATATATACAAACACAAATAAACAATGATTAATAATGACAAATAAATAATGATTAATACTGAATAATATATATTGTATGTATGTATGTATGTATGTATGTATGTATGTATGTATGTATGTATGTATGTATGTATGTATGTATGTATGTATGTATGTATGTAATCCATACATATATAGATATATATATATCTGTTTTCCAGCCGACGAGTTCTAGCTTCAGAGATTCAGCAGCTGAGATTGAGTCTAAAATCCGATGTGAGATTCATCCGTGCTGCAGTGAATCCGTCTGTCTCTATAGATATCTCCCTCTTCTTCCTCATATCAAAACAAAAACGGAAGATTTGGGATGTATCTTACTTTTGACAGAGTGAGAGAATTACATATAAATAATAGTCTTTACCACCTGTGTAAACTTTGCTGGTGAATGTTATAACATGTAATATAAGTTTTATATTAAGTTTTAATATGTTACATTGTTGAATTTCTAATGTAGGCTCTTGTGTCAAATAATCTAAGTCAATGTTAGAGAATAATAATTTGTTTTAGATTTACAGAATCTCAGTTAGCCTTCATAGCGGGGCTGAACCCCGTATTACACCAAGCACTGTAGCTAATATTAGCTGGTATCTCGCCGGTGGACATAAATACAGTAAAGTAATATTCTAATGACAATATATACACAATAATATGTCAATCTTACTTGTGAAATGTTGTCTGTGGAGCCCTCACATCAATAGTTCATCGATCCGAACAACAATATGCCTCAGTGCTGAGGCATCTTCTGCTGTTTTGATTGAGCAAAGTAGGAGGGTATACCGCTCCAAGATGGCCGCCGTATTTCCTGCGCCGGAGCGGCCAATGCGGGGTCTATTCTTATATTATAGGTTTTAACCTATTTATTTTTGCAACACGCTTGTAAACATTTTACGTCAGTCGCAGCGTTTGGTGGTAATCGATGGGAGCCAATCAGAGCTCAGTTTTGGCTCCTCCTAAAAAGCTTCCGACAGTATACCGGTTGACATTTCCCTGTGACCCTGTTTTTTTTTTTGGTTTTTTAAAATAAAATGTCGAGAGCGTTACAAATTAAGATACAAAAACCGAGTTAAGCTTTGAGTAAAGCTATAGAAACATAAGAGCATCGACTCCAATTAATACTATGTTAATAGTTCTTCGAAAATCTTATTTATTCCGTTAGATTACTGCAACGAAAAAGCTGCTGTTTTTATTTTGAAGAGCTCATATCGGAACTGTCGGATTAACCTCGCCTCACTTTTAGCTAAACTTAGTTCGCTTCACGCTGAAAAACGAAACTTGCTGACCGAGTCCTCGTTTATAAAGCAGCCCGTTTTACTCGGAAAGCTTCATTATTTTGTTTGCAGGTTAATCACTAAGTTCGGCCACTTGAGTCCACCATGTCCGGCCACGGTCACGGACACGGACACAGCCACAGCTGCGGGTCGGAGGGGCAGCATGAGCCAGCAGAGAGAGGCGTGGAGTTCGGGCTGTATCAACGCATCGACCTGGAGAGGCTCCAGTGTCTGAACGAGAGCAGGGACGGAGACGGACGGCTGGTGTTCAAGCCGTGGGACCAGCGGAACCTGCGAGACAAGGTGCGGGGCAGAGTGGGCCTCCTCCCGGGGCAGTCAGGCTGTGACCCCGCGACAAAATATTTGACTAGTAGCACCTTTTACAGAATAAACTATGCATAACTAAGACCTGACATAAGAGTTTAATAAAAATAAAATAATGTATTAATTTCTGGACAGGCGTGAACAGTTCTTAGTCTGGCCATTGCCTGCTCTATTCCGTTCACTTCAAATCTCATGTAAGGTTTAATCTGAACTTTCTTCCGTTCACTTCGATTCCTCTGGTAGTTTTTCTATCGGGCCAATCAGAGAACACCCTCCTCTTTGCAGTGGAGGATGGTTGCTTACTATGCATGAAGTATACTGTAAGCTTCTTTGGTCTGAGTGTTGGGAGAGTCGGAGGTCTGATTGTATCTGGTTAAGGTGCCTCCATTGCGCCTCTGGAGGTTTTTTGTTGAGGAGACTCCATGGAAATACCCAGAAAAGGATTGAAGTCTGAGGATTTGAAAATGGGCCTGTAAAAATCTTCACAGTGCAGATCCCAAACACAGAAGCATCTGACCATGTTTTTGTTTTCCTTCAGTATGTGGAGAGTGATGTGGATGAAGAGCTACTGTTCAACATCCCGTAAGTCCTGCTCTCACAATAATCATCATTATCCTGCTTTCTGTGTGCAGTTTATCCGTTTAGCATTTTTTTCTGTATTTAGTTGTAAATATTGTTCCTCAGCAAACTTGAAAAGGCTAAAGTTCTGGATATAAGCCCCTAGCGTCATCCTGAAGTCCCGCTGGGTGTAATTTCATTCGGTGCTCTCTTCTCGTCTGTCCGCGTCCTCGGACTGACGCCATCTCGTCTGTTTCAGTTTCACCGGCAGCGTGAAGCTGAAAGGCATCATCATCTCTGGAGAAAACGACGACTCTCATCCAGCAGAAATACGACTGTGAGTCTGTGTGTCTGTTGCTTCCCTTTGCCTCTAGGTGGCAGCATTGTGATTCTGCGTCTGATTGTTGTCTGCAGATACAAAAACATCCCTCAGATGTCGTTTGATGACACCGGCAGGGAACCGGACCAAGCCTTCAGACTCAACAGAGACCCGCTGGCTGAGCTGGAGTATCCCACAAAGTGAGGCGTCACGCTTCAGTTTTCAGACACTTTGAGCAGAAACATTAGAAATCAGAGGACCTGCAGCCTGAAATTAAACTATTTTAGCTAAATTTAAGTTTATCCTTATCAGTTAGGTCCATGTTGCCTTTTAAAAAATTAAATGTTTTAAGTTGTTTGTCTTCGTTTGGGATGAACATTTTGCTGTGAAATGATCAGGCAGGAGTTACTTTTCCTTTCTGGAAGCCATCGTTTGACTTTTCCTTCTGTCGCTTGTCGTTTGCAGGATTGCTCGTTTCTCCAGCGTCCATCACCTCTCCATCCACATCTCCAAAAACTTTGGGGACGAGAACACCCGGGTGTACTACATCGGCCTGAGAGGGGAATATTCAGAGGTTTGTCAGGCATAAATCTGTCTGTTCTCATCTTCTGATCGGAGAAAGTTTAGATCATTCTGCTGAATTTGCAGATTTAATGCATGGTGCCCAAAGTATTCTGGGGGCTACAGAATTCTTTGTATTTTTCTTCTTTATTGTAATTGGAAAAACTAAACTAAACATTTGAATTAAATAAGTGGGTATTTTTCTTTTTTCTTCATTTTCACCAACAAAATCAGGATGTGCCTCACTCATTTTTAATTTTACCATGCCCAGGTCTAAATTTTAGTAACAGTCACTGGATGTTTGTTGTCCTTTTTTTAGCTATTAAAATACATTAAATTCAGAACAAAAACCTTACATTTTCTGTGGTAAGATGTCAAATTGTTTGAATCTTTTTTTTGAAAGGTCTGGCATCAGTGAAATTTGCACCCTAACGTTTTCAAATGTGTATCGGCATCCACTGCCTTCTTGAATTCTGATCAAGGGCCGCCAGAAATCTTTCCGAGGGCTGTAAACGGCCCCTGGGCCGCAATTTGGACACCCCATATTTAACGTGTTTCTGCTCTGTTCTCTGTAAGACTCACAGACATGAAGTGACCATCTGTAACTACGAGGCGGCAGCAAACCCAGCGGATCACAAAGTGGAGAGCATCATCCCACAGACCAACTTCATCTCCTGAGAACTGGAGGAGGAGAAAGAAGTTTTAGCGGCGTTTGCTGAAGGTCTAAATGTCAAACAGGAAGTCCAGCGCTGCGTTTGGGCAGTGAGGAGGGGTTCAACAAGTGGGAGCGAGCGCTGTAATCTTGGAAACCAGCGCACTTCTATTGTTTCCATGGCAACATGCTCAACAGATGCATGAAAGGTTGTTTTTTTAAAAAAAAAATCTTCTGTGATGAATTGTGCTGTTAAATAAAGCGAGGAAGGGAGGAGGACGGGGTCAGTTATTTGTTAAGTGAACATCTTGGTTGCCATGACGACGGCCTGGATTCATCATTCGCAGGTTTAAATCATGAACGGCTTTGCTTGATTCAGTGTTTCAATACATGAAAGGCGATAAAGATCTGAAGCCTTTTTTCATATTTTCTGATGCTTAAAAAATAAATAAGTTGCTACAATAACTTTGACCTTTCTGTGGGGTTTTTTTTTTTTGCACCCAGAAGTGGCTGCTGCCACCTGCTGGACGTTTGTACTGAGTTTATGTCTTCAGTAAATGTGAGTCAGGTCGGTGTAACTGGCAAAAATGTGAAGATTCACAATGTGAAGCCCTGATAGATCTACAAGCACTAGATCTGCAAAAAAATGCGTACAAAAATAAAATAATCCTGTTATATTTCAGTTCAAGAAATGTTTTATTTTAGACCACAAAAAATTAAACGCAAAAAAACATTTTTAGTTCACTTGTCAAAAACAAGTGAACCAAAAATTTTGATTTTTTTTTTTCTCTTCGTTTGGGGACAAAAGAGATAAAAAAAAACTTCGCTCCGTGATGTCACTGTTGAGAATAGCGCCCATAAAAATAAATCAAAAATACAGTTTGATAGATTTGTATATTTTTTCGTTGTTCCTGCTCATCTATGTCTATGTTGTGAAAAAATACAATATTTTTTTATTATGCAACAAAACAAAATATTTTAGTTACTGTCAAATAAAAACACAAATTACCAAGATGTATTTATTTTATCGATTTTGTGGTTAAAAAAATTGACAAAACAAAAAAAAAAAAAATATATATATATATATATATATATATATATATATATATATATATATATATATATATATATATATATTAGTTTTTCTTTATTGGTTTCTTATAAAGACAAATGACCAAAATATGTACTGAACCGGGCCGTTTCTTCTGGCTTGTTTCAATTTATTTATTTAAATCGATTTTTAGTTTTTAAAAAGTAAACCATTAAAACCCTAAAACGTAAATGTGGGCTGTGGTTTGTGTGTGACGTCAGCTGCTGGCCCCGCCTCCTCTTACAGTGCGCAGAGTACCGGAAGTTCCGCCCCGTCGTGAACTGGGACAGCAAGCGGTGAGTGTGTGAATCTGAGCGGGCTAGCGGGCCGCGGGTGTGTTTTTAAACGCTTTATTCTGGTTCTAAACGAAGCTGACGAGATATTTCATTTAAGGGGTTTTCTGGGCTGCTGGTCAAAAAAAGAGGTCAAAAATTAAATATGGTTCCGGTCCTGGGGACGGAGGGGGGGATGGAAGAAGGCACCGGCAGAGGACAATACACTCGATATTGTATGTGTGTGGCGGATCTTCCTCTTGCTAACCCGGTTTAGCAATGTGTGTGTGCGGCGGATAAAGCGGGATTAAAGCCCGCAGTGGGGCTGGGAGTCGCTCCGAGTGGATTTTTGGGGCAGTTGGGGCTTTGTGTTCCACCTCCAGCGAGAATTAAAGCCGAACTGCGGCCATTCATTGTTTCTGCTACCCATCGACAGCCGTTTCCTCCTTCGATGCTAACTCATTCAAATCAGATGAAAATCACTTTTAACTCGCTAATGGTGAGGCCAGGGGCCCCAGCAGCTGCTGGAGGAGCCGCAGGGGCCCCCCGACCCGTAGCAGCAGCTGGATGGGGGGGGAACCTGTCGCTGTGTGCCGCATATCGATGATCCTGCTGCTGATCTGGGATCAGTGTCTGACTGCAGCACCTCTGCTGTGTTTTTCTGTTCAGTGTAATTGAAGTCACGCAGGAAGGAGAGACCTCGTGGTTTTCTGATCTCTGCTGCGTTTATTGAATTAAATCAGACCAGTGAAAAATAATCAACACATTTAGAAGATAAAGTAAAACCAATAAAAACAATATTGAATGAGCAACTAATGCGTAATTCTACATAATTTCCTGTTGTGTTTTAGATTCAGTTCTCCAAACTGGTTTTCTTCTTAATTTGGCTCATTTTCCTCCATTTAGATGAATATTTTCCATATTTTTGCACTTTCACTACCAGCTTTAGTGCAGCTCTCTCTCTTCCTCGTTCAGAGTTGCACAGATTTCCTGGTGCGTGTTGGGAATGGTCTCTGGTCGATAAGCGGCGACTGAAGTTAACCCAGAAATAAACACAACAGTCTGTTTTTATCCGGTTGTTCTGCACGATGCTATAGTTTTACTCAGTGTTACTGTTCAGTCTAGAAAACGGTGAATTTTTTATGTTAATTTTTATATGATAACAGAAAATAAGAGAATGGAAATTATCTGTGTTTGTGTTAATCTGTGTTAATACATTTCCATTACCTAAATCCAAATATCCATTTTCTTTCCTTACTTAATTATTAATGGAATAATATCCATTTTCTTCCATAAATTATTTTCTTTCACCCTTTCTTTCACTCTTTCTTCCTGTCTTTTTTTGTTGCTCTTTCTTTCTCTCATTCTTTCTTTCACTCTTTCCATCTGTCTTTTGCTCTTTTTTTGCCTTTTCCTTCTTTTCCTTTCGTTCTTCTTGTCTCATTTGTTTTTCTGTCTCCTTTTCTTGTCTCCTTTCCTTACTTTCTTTTTTGCATTCTTTGCTTATTTCTTTCCTCCCTTCCAGTTTTTTCTATTTTTGCCAAATATGTCATTATTATTTAAAACTTGGGTCTTGTAGAAATTTCTGCAGTAAATTTATAGTTAAGTTTAGTAATTTATATTTTAAAATGATTAATATGAAAGACTGAGTAATATGAGTCTGGAAAAATCTGGAATTTTGGAGTGAAAAATTGCGTAGAAAAGCCATTGACACTCGGATGAAAACATGAAAAACATCTGTCTAGTTTATGAATCAATCCACATATTATTATTTTTAGTTATCTCTGGGATTCATATGAAATCTAGATGATATTTAAAACCAGATTTTCCTTCCAGCGAGAGGATGGTAAAAACATGTCAGCTGAAACATGAAGCACTTTGTGGAGCAAACAGAAAGTCCATCAGATCCGGTCGGTTTGAGAGTCTGAATCCCAGCAGATGCTGAAGCTATTTTTACCCAGCATCCTCCTCCAGAAGCTCAGAGCGATCCGATGTTTCTTAGAGAAATCCCACACAGCGACGACAGACGCCATGAATCTGCTGACCAGCGCGCCTCGCGCTAACAACCTCAGACTTTCAGAGCCATTTCATTTTTCCTCTGTCACTCACTTCTATTTGTTTTTATTCAGTCTGAGTGTCGGACCAGAACGCTGCCTCTTTAGGAGGCAGAGCCGAACTTTCTGCTGTTTAAGTCGGACTGGATTTGTTCTCCAAAGCTTAAATGTGATGTTTTTTTAATAATCTCAAGCCTAAAAAACTGGTTGATTTAATATTATGTAGGCGTGATTTACGTCAGGTGAGATTAAAATGAAATATTTTATCAAAAAGTCACACTTTTTGAATTAAATTCAGCTTAAAATATTTAAACATTAAGTTTAAAATATTGTTAATTTTCCCACAATGGGTAAATTTAGATGTAATGGTAGCATAAAGTATGTAGGTCAACACAAAAGTTAAAAAGTATTAAAACATGTATTAAAAACTGGATTTACATTAATATACTGTAATAATTAGGCCTGTCGCAATAACAATTTTTAATAAATTGTCCCAGAAGTTATTGCAATAAAAGATAATGTTGTTTTGAGTGATATAATGGAAATGGCATAAAAATGCAAGAACTTATTCTCAAAGATTAATAAATGTTAAATTATAACGAATGTTTAACACTAGAACTTTCAAATATCCAAAATAAATAAAATGAATTATGAAGTCTCTGTAAACAAAGTTGTCCTTAAAAAAGGTTAGTTGAGGCCAAACACCAGACTGGAGACTTTATCATCCAGTTAAAAATATATAAATCTTGAAAGTGGAGTTTATTGAGCTCGTTCTAACCGATTTATTGCTTTATTGCGACAGACTTGTTGAATAGTTTTTTTAGTGTGCTGATGTAGTTTAGTATTTTTGCTGCAGCTGAAAATATTCAAATAGATGGATGTTGTTCTCGTCAGCTAAAGTTGCTTGAGGCGTTTTCTCTACTCACCTAGAATTAAGTCTTGAGAATTAAAGACATTTTATCCCCAGATTAAGTGATTTGAAGCTAACTGAGAATCTAAGCCATTTGATTTTTATGTCCCAACACTTCCTCTTTCTTTCTCCATGTATTGCTCATCTATTACTCATTTATCCAGTCACGTGTTTCCAGTTCTGCTTCAGAGCAGCCATGGAATTTCAACAGCAAAAGGTTGAACGTTAAGCTTGGCGTTTGCGACATTCCTTCGTCTCCTCGTCTGTTTACTGATGAGGCAGCGCGCCGTCTGACCTTTCTGTTTTCCTTCCTTCCTGTCCTCATGTCGTCCTAGAGCTTTTACTGTAAAACTTCCTGATTGCTCAGACTTCCAAGCACTTCATAGCTACTGAAACTTCCTTGTTTTGTCACGTTTCAAATGCAAAAATAAACATTAATCAAATTATAATGTATTAAGTAAAAAGTTTTTTATATTCAGTCCCTTTTACATGATTCCTTTTAAATAAATTCAATCTAAATAAGAAATGCAGTCCTGTAATTTGAACTTTTGTATTAATAAAGATCTAAGAGGTTAGCTGTTTGATACATGGTGGTGGTATCATCATGCTGTGGGGATAGATTGGAGCCTATCATGGGGTAAGTGCAAATGTATCCCCAGTTAGCTGGACAAAGTTCGTACATTTCTGTCATGATACAAGCCTTAAATTACATTTAGTCATTAAAATTACATTTAGTCTTTAAAAGTCTTATGTCCAATCCCCTCCAGAGACACAAACGGCACAAGATGGAAAGAAACATTGATTATTAATATTGGCCCACCAGTTTCACTTATTAGAAAACGTCAAATAGCGATCGATGCTAATGCCGATATATCATGACGATTCCTGATGTTTCACGTAAATCCTGTGTTTGACCCGCAGGCTGCTGATCTTTGTGTCATCTCCTGCTTACAGCACCCCCTACAGTGTATGTGTGGCAACAACATGTCTGTGCCGCTGCTAGCCGAGGCTGTGACGGTGTCCGGGACACAGAAGGAGACTGCGGCGGTGAGTCCAGCCTAATGTTCCTGAACTCTGCTTGACTCAGCATTTTTCTGCTGGACTGGCAAGTACCGATACCAAGGAGCAGCTAGAAGCTCCGATAAATCAAACATTGACATATTTTCTCCATTGTTATTACTGAATTGGGCATCACGTGACTGTCGTTCGCCACGCATGCGCCTTGGTATTCTATGAGTCAGGACTATCGGAAAAAATGATACAATCACGCAAATAATCTGAAAAAGAGACGCCATGTTTTACTATTAATTGTCAGCACCTCAAGAGCCAAGAGTGTCGCATTTCACTGGTCAGTAAAACGTTTTAATTAAAAATGTGGACAAAGTGGAAAGTAGGTCAGTCATGCTAGCTTAGCTTTGACAGCCGTAGTGTAACCGGATCCTTTTCGGCGTTGTGCTGGTTTTTGAGTGAATGGACCGTGACACAGTTTCTTTCAAGCGGATGATTCTCGGTTTATTTCTGACGAAAATGCAGACAAAACAACCGTGTTATAGGCCGCCCGCTCCAAGTCCTACACCAAACAAAAGTATAAAATAAAAATTAACTTAATAGATCTATAAATAAACTGAATGTATTTAGATGGAAAAATGAAAAGCACACACCTCTCCCGCAGGACAACATGTCAAAAGGGGAGGGGCTAAGGGGCGCAAACAATTTAAAGACAATACCACAGAAGAAGAAATAAAAGGGAGGGGCTTCCGATCTTAAAATAACACGGTTAAAACAATGACAGAGGTGTTTCAGTAAGATAAGGAACAAGACAAATAACCAAAAGAAGACATTTTGTGTAATTATAATAAAAGAGAATTACAACCAGGTTACAGTAACATAAACACGCTCTGCGGAATTCGGTGTGTTTCGGTTAGGCGACCCACACATCTACTCTCTTCTGACAGGTAAAAAGCAGATCAGGTGTTTAAACTAGTTGATTAACCACTGCTCATGTTCATTCAAACACTTATCAATAATTGCAACATAAACACCAAGTTTCAAAACATAACATTGTAACGGACTAGATGTTCCGTTTTGGGGGGTTTGTGTTAATTTTTTTGTGTGGGGGAAACATTTGTGTGTTTTTAGGCTTGGCGTTCCTGTTAAGCTTGAACGTTATCTCTGCTCGGTCGGCTGGCGGGGTTGTTGTCATTCAGTTGCCACGACGCGTCGTGTAGTAAAGCCGACGCAGCGAGTGAGAGAAAAGGACTGATTCTGAATTGTTTGTACCCTTTTTTATGTTATTTTCCCTTTGTTGTGGTATAATTTCGATAAGTTTAATAAGCGACAAAAACTGGACTACTCGTGATTTATGATTGTTATAAATATGGCGATATTGATGAACATGACTCAATGCATAGTAATGGCACCTGCAGGCTACAAGGCGATGTCCAATCCAGTGCATTGATGGTTTTATCTGCTGGGAAGCTTAAAAGGTTACAGTTTGGGATTCAGGATGTTTTTCTGTCTGTGCTGCAGGTGATCTTCCTTCATGGATTAGGAGACACAGGGTGAGCACTTCACATGTTTTTATTCTCTCATGAATTTTCTTTCCACTCAGCCATTTTAAGTCCCTTCAGGCATAGAAAGGCTGTGAAACCACTCAGGGTGGCAGCACCTTGGAGTAACGCTGTTACAAATTCAAAAATCTAATATTTTTGAACTTGAATCCATCCATCCATCCATCCATCCATTTTCTTTACACCCTTGTCCCTTAGTGGGGTTGGGAGGGTTGCTGGTGCCTCTCCAGCTGACGTTCCGGGCGAGAGGTGGGGTCACCCTGGACAGGTCACCAGTCTGTCGCAGGGCAACACAGAGACACACAGGACAAACAACCATGCACACACACACACACACACACACACACACACACACACACACACACACACACACACACACACACACACACACACACACCTAGGGACAATTTAGACAAACCAATTAACCTGACAGTCATGTTTTTGGACTGTGGGAGGAAACCGGAGTACCTGGAGAAAACCCACCATGCACAGGGAGAACATGCAAACTCCATGCAGAAAGACCGGGGCCGGGAATCGAACCCAGAACCTTCTTGCTGCAAGGCAACAGCTCTACCAACTGCGCCACTGTGCAACCCTGAATTTGAATGTATCTCTTTAATTTTTGCTGATTGATTTAATCATTTAAAGACAGACTCACTGACCAGGTTATATCTGCTTCATTAATGTTAACAATGTGACGTTAACAGCAGCCCACCCCCACTGTTGAAGCTTTGCAACTTTGTTGCAATAATTATTGACTTTTCAGAGAAAAATCGATAGCATTTTTTAAATAATTGTAGTAAAAAAACAAGGTCTTTAACCAAAAATTGCAAAATATCCGATTAGTTTTTATTGTGACTCTTTAATGCTTCTTTTTTATTATTATTAAAATTAGCTGGAATTTATAAATAGGAAGAAAAGCACATTTATTTTATTTATTTATTTATTTGGTTTATTTGATGGAGACAAACACAGCCGTCCCATGCCTGCATCATGGTACATCATGGTACTTATTATATAATTTGCAGCACTTGTCCTTAATGAGTTTTACTAAAAGCTTTCTAAAACTATTAAGAAGTGGAATTGTATTAATATAAAACAATAAAACATGATATTGGCAACAAATGCAAAGTCATACTGCAAAGAAATTAAAAATATGACAATATAAAAACATTAATTAAATATTATCTAAGGTCCTTTGAGGATTATTTTAATCTCCTAACTGTGGCTTTGAGTCCATTTGTCTAAAATGTATTCAGTGTTTTCCTCAGTCAGAACTCTGTACAAATTTACAAAAGTGTAAAAATCCTTTTTCTTTTTTTATGAGCCAGATTTGTTTGTTGTTGTATTTATTTTTTATCTGCTTCCTGTTTTCCATCAGGCACGGCTGGGCCGACTCTCTGACGGGGATCCGGCTGCCTCACGTCAAGTTTATCTGCCCTCACGCGTAAGCCTGCTGCCGTTTATCTTACCTGAACTGCTGTTCTGCCCCCCCTGACGCCTTTTTCCCCCCACAGGCCTAAAATCCCCGTCACTCTCAACATGAGGTCCCTGATGCCCGCGTGGTGAGTAGCTCTGATGAACGCCACCGCCTCTCAGCTCAGAACTGGCTGCCTTTGTTTCCCTGGAAACCACAATAGGCTCCCATGTTGCCCTTGACAATAGTGCGATTGTGAGTATTGATCTGTTGTTGTTTTTCTTGACTCCGGTTTTGTGTGCGCAGGTTCGACCTCATGGGTCTGAGCCCCGACGCTCCAGAGGACGAAGTCGGAATCAAAAAGGCTGCAGAAAACAGTGAGTTTGAACGCAGCGTGCCGTTTGAAACAAAACAACCACCCTCACCTCTAAAGCCAGCCTGAAATAGCTCGCAAAGTGGCGCTTTCTGCCACGCTTCTGATTGGTCGACTGCAGCAGTTTAATAAGGGGAACTGTCAGCAGTGGAAAGAGGATTACCTCACCACAACACTGCAGCAATCATAATAATAATAATAATAATAATGACGTGATGGGCTGAATCACCACAGAGTCCAGGGTGGTGTTGATGGATCCAGTTTGTTGAAATGAGCAGCTTTCCTTAAATGACAGATGGTGTTTTAGAAATGGGTCAGAAACCTTGTTTATTGATTTAGACAAGGTCTTGAGTCAAAGTATTATGTGTTTCTCAGGCACATAGTGCCTTTTCATACCTCAATTAAGAAACTATGTTACTTTCAGTTTTTATATATGTATATATCAAATATGACTTAAAAGAAATTTGACTTCCTGATTTAACTTCTTGAAATTGGGCCTCTGTCTCTAAAAACTCTGCCTCAGGAAGCCATACCAACATGGCTCCTCTGATTTCTCACTGAGAAGTACCTCCTATCATGAGCTCAGCAGCTCCACCAGGTGTTTGCTAATTGCTGCTGGCTAGTCTGAAGGAGCTCAGTGGGGGAGCGGTGGCGGAGGGCTGCTCTGCTCTGAACTCGTTAGCTTGGAAGCTTTATGACCATTATGTCTTTATGTTCCTATGTCTTTTTGTCTTGTAATATTATGACTTTATTTTTATATTATTACTTTATTCTTGTACGACTTATATTATTACGACTTTCTTCAGGTAATATTATGACTTTATTCTAGTACAGCTTTATTCTCATTTTTTTTTCTTGTATTATTACAACTTTATTCTGGTATTATTTTAACTAGTTCAAATTTGACTCCTTCATTTCTCCCGTCACTGAATGATTTTGTTTCTGTCTCCAGTTAAGGCCATAATTGAACATGAGGCCAGAAACGGGATTCCTCCTCACCGTATAATCATCGGTGGATTCTCTCAGGTCAGATAGCGGCTCACATTGATTCTGTTTGTTCTTAAACCAGACCAGTTGTAGTAAACGTTTTGTTGTCGTTCCTCCTCCCCACCTCAGGGTGGCGCTTTGTCCTTATACACCGCTCTGACCTGCCAGCACCAGCTGGCCGGCGTGGTGGCCCTCAGCTGCTGGCTCCCTCTTCACAAGAGTTTCCCTTCGGTACGTCGTGGCTCCGGCTGGAGCCGCCCCGTCACGTTCTGCGCCGGTTCTGTTGCTCAGGTGGAACCACTGTGGGTCTTCTGTTCCCACAGGCGTCGAGCGGCAACAAGAACATCCCGATCCTGCAGTGCCACGGAGAGATGGACATGATGGTGCCTGCGCAGTTCGGCGCCATGACAGCAGAGAAGCTCAAATACATAGTTAACCCTCAGATGGTCACCTTTAAAACCTACCCAGGCGTCCAGCACTCCTCCTGTCCTGAGGTACGTCTGCTTCTTACTGCAGTCTGGGGACGCACCGATTTACCTCCGATACCGATATCTAAGATTTGATATTGGCTGATCCGATACAGAAGAACACATGTCTGTGTTTATTTTAAACACACACATAAATTTACTGAATTACAAATGAATTTGATAACTCTGCAGTAGTACAGCACACTGAAATACACCAAGAGCTTCACAAGCTTGGTCAAACATGGAGAAACAACTTTCAATTGTTCAGTCAGTTAAATTAGGAGAAAACAGTCAATGTAAAATAAATAATAAGGTGACAAAAACATTAGATTGACTAACTTAGTCAAACGTGAAAATAAACAACAAAACTTTTCTCAAATGCTTCAGAAAGTTAAATCAGGAATTCTAAATATAATGTAAAATAAATAATAAAGCAGGAAGCATAGAAATAGACTGAATAGATCTTCCCTTATGGATCAAACTCATTGTCACTGATACCTGATCTAGAATTTTCTTCAATATCAGGACTGATACAGATATTGATATCAGATCGGTGCATCTGTAATCCGGTCGTCATCATCAGGAAGGCGACTCTTTGGTGTGATTATGAAACATAAAGCTCTATGTCAGTCAGATATTTTGAGCTTTCAGTTCTTGTTCTTATAAATCTTTGTAGACGTTTGTTTTGTGATCGTTCCACCCTGGAAAAGCGGAGAACAAAAAGAATCTGTCGTCCCTGCTGGTGATGATCGGATGGAAACGAACGTTAGAAGATTTTACTTCTCTGAGATTATTATTTATTAACTAATTATTAATCTGCTCTGATCTCTTTTAGGAAATGTTGGCTGTAAGGGAATTTATTGAGAAGTATTTGCCTCGGATTTGACCTCACCTCATTCCGACTGTGACGCCCTCCGAGACACTGACCTCTGACCCCTGATCTGCTCTCCTGCAGGAAACAGCCATGAGAACCCCCCACCTCCTCACACACACACACACACACACACACACACATTTAACAGGTAATTTAATCCTCAGAGCTGAACAGCGCTCTTCATACAGTCCAACTTGTCGAGTCTCGGCGTTCGGAGGGAGAAACTCTCGCTGCACATTCCCCCTTTTTTAATTTAAATCCTCCATCTGTTGCCTCTCTTCTTTTCCTTTTTTTTTTTTTTTACCTCATCTTGTTTCCTTTTATCAGCTTGTATCACTCATCGCCTCACTGCCACACTTCCATTTGAGTTACTGGAAAACCAGCGATGAGTCTGAGTCGCATCATCCGACCTGCTGGGGGCGCTGTCAGACTGGTCGGATGTTTACAAACAGCTTTTGCTTCTCCACCTTTAGAGCATTAGCTGCAGGTTTTATAGGAAGTGAAAGGACATAGAATATGTTTGAACTCTTTTCAGACATTCTGACAGCCTTTATAAACGACTAAAGCTGTTTGCATTAAAAAAAACAACAGCACATTTTTATTTAAAGGATGTAAAATCAGATCAAAATCTGATGAAAACCATTTCAGGTATGAAATATGCAGCAATGTTGGTCACATTCCCACATCAAAATCTGCAGTATTCGTTCGTAGCTCCTAAATTTGTTCATTTTAAACACCTGCAACCTGCGTACTGATGACCCTGACTGTCTGCTATCTGTTTGAGCAGAAACAGCAGCTTGGAAAGAAAAACTTAAACTCCTTTTTAATTTATTTTGATTTTAATAGCAAGAAACGCTGCAGGTTTCCTAAAAGGATTCCTAGTGAGATCCCTCTGGGGATCAGAAATCAGTGAATGTGAGATCTTGGCTTCCTTTTGAGAAATAACAAAAAATAGTAATGAAGAAAGGAAAATTAATTAAAAATATTGGAAAATAACAGATAAAACAACATATTAATTCTTGTTTTTGGCACCAAACAGAACTGTCTGTTTGACCTGCCCAACAGATTATTTTAATTTTTTCACTCTGCTCATAAATAACTGCATGAAAATGTGATTAACTGACTAATAAAGACTACATACCAGAGGTTTGATCAGCGGTCACGGTCTGTCCTGTGTAATAGCAGTCAGCCAACCCAAATGGGCGTTGCGATCAAAACAAAACCAAATCTGAGCGATCTTCTGACCTTTAATATCATTTATGAAAATACTTCTCTACAAAACAAAAGCATAAATCATAGTTTAGTAGATTATTTTTAAGTGGTTTGTTTACAGGCTTGAAAGGATCAAAATGTTAATGTATTGGTGTGGATTAATCTGTTTGCGTATGATTTGACCTCTGACCTGTTAGCTTAGCGGCTAACCTGGCGTGAATACTCTCGTCCTGCGCTGTTCCCGTTAATGATGTCTGAAAAGGCCTTTTATAACGAAGCTCCTGTGTGTCCGACTCGGTTACTGGGAGAGCTGGTTTTCCACCACTGCATCCATTCCACATTCTGCAGCCTGTCTGGGTCTTTTAACACGCACACACACACACACACACACGCACACACACACACACACACAGAGTCCCAGGAACTGATGCTTTTCCTATTTTTAAATGTGAGAAAATGAAGTGACTTGTGTAAAACGTAATCCAAGTGAAATAAAGCAAATGGATGACTGTTCCTGCCAGCCTGTTTCTTTCAGAGCTGTAAAACCTTCATGTTGATTCTGTGTCAGACTTTGATTTTTCCGAAAATCACAGGAGAACGGGAACATGAGACCCGCACAGACTGCACATCACCAGTCGCTTCACTGCGCCTCCCATCATTCCCAGTTATGTTGGAGCAGATTTTATCCTCCCTCTTCATATCCATCCATGATGCCAAGGCGTTACAGAGTTCCAGACCTTTTAATCCCAGAGAAAATCCAGAAATTCTCATTTTTCCTTCTGCTGTAACCTGCTAACAGAGCGACAGAATAAAGATCTCAAGTTAAACTCCAGTTAAGGTTTTTAGAATTGGCCTGAAACTCTTTAATCTCCGTGGAGAGGAACAGTTTAGGTTTTAGTTTTTTCTGTTGGGGCGACGTCTTCTGATCTCAAAGATGTCAGTTTTGATTGTTCACAAGTCAATGAATGTTTCTCGTCTCCTTTAGTGTTTCCATATTTCCGTCTCAGTCTTTGATCCCAGCCGTTTTTTGGATTTCTTTGTTTGGAATCTGTTCCTGTATTTTTTTATGTCGTTTCTTTTTCCTTTTCCTTCTTTGATTGTTTTGTTAATGTTGTCGATCTTTTTCATCGTCATCTCATCCTCTTTGTCTGATGATGATGATGAGCATTAAGAAGACATGTTGAGGTGAGACTGATGGTCTCTCTGCTCATTTTGTTCCCTAAACAGCTTTCTGCGAAATAAACGATCCAAAAAAATGAAATAACAAGAGAATGTCTGTTTTTGCTTGATTTAAAATAGTTTATTCAAAAACAAACAAACAAAAACACAGAAGAAAAGTAATTAATGAAAACTTTTCCACTCTTCCTCAAACAGTCTGATTTTAATTAAGCTGATAGTTCCAGCTTGTATTTTGGCTCATTTTCCAGCAAATACATCCAAATAGGTCATTTTTATCTATATTGGAGGAAATCTTTGAATCTGCTGGATGTGTAGCTGGAACCTAGGAAGGACAACCAGAATAAAGCTTTATTTTTGATTTATCGGTTATCGATATCTGCCCATTATTTTCATATAGGTGCATCTCTAATGAAAATGGTTTGCCAATGCAGTTCTACAGCGACTCCAACAGGTGGCGTCTTTTTACTAAGTTGGCCTAGAGTTATAGTGTGTGGTCTAAATAGACTGCAACATTTAATCATCCAGATATATTTAACACTTTTGTATTTTACAGACACTCGACGTCTAAGACAAATGGTAACAAAAAATATATTTTCAAAATGATATCTTTCAGGTCTTTTGTGTTTTCTGTAGACGCTTTAACAGAAAAACAATGAAGTTTGTAAACTTGTTGGTAAACTCAGCCATTTTAAGATAATATGGGATTTTATTGTTGCACATGAAGAAAATGTATGCTTTACAGTCACATTAACACAGGTACATTAAAAAGGAAGTTATCGAAACAAATATCACTACATATTTACCAATCCTCAGTCAGTTGTGTCAGATGGGCCAAAATTGTGAAGCAATTTTCTTTTTTTTTACCCACTCAGTGAAAATGACAGTAGTGCCCCAACAACTCAAAAGACATGGTGTAATACAAATTATCTATAGCATTGATATTTTCCTTCTGTAAAATATATTTTCCAGCCAAAAATTACACAAGGTACAATTTTCTGCTCTGGAATAGGAAATAAACAGATATCTGCAATGTTACTTACATATAAATGTATACAAAAGCAAATATTTTGTTTTGATAAATTACTACAAGAAGTGTTGTGATTTACATTTCATATGTTTAAAAAGACTGAACTTCCGAAAAGTTAGAAAAATGTAATAAATGCAGGAAAGTGTATTTTCTCCTTTTATTATCAAAACAAATGTACAAAAAAAGCAGAGAATAAGATGCAGCTATTTTCTACACATTAAAATTACCCCGAATAACAATAATGACTAATAACTATAACAATATCTGCAACGTAGCAACTGACGGCTGGTATTTGACACTTTTTTTTTTAGATAAAATAATTTAAATTCAACCGGAACAAATGTGAAGAAAATAGACTCTTGAAAATCTGGGGATCCATTTGTTAGCTGCTCGAACTACATCAAAAACGTAGCGACGGACCAATCAGAGGCGCTGGGTGAAGATGGGCGGAGTCATTTTGTTCTGAGAAAGAAAGACTCATTTCTGCTCGACCGTTGGTCGCCATTTTGAGGACCTTTAACGAACTGTTGAAGTTGTAACTACGCAGTTAATTATTTGCGTTTTTTTTTAAATAGTACTTTCGCTCACGTAAGGATAAATGTCTCGATTCAACAATAACCGTGGTGGGTACGGGATGAATCAATTTCAGCCACGCAGAGGCGGAGGTCCCGGTGGCCCTATGCGTGGCGGAATAATGGGAAACCCGCATTACCGAAACCACCCTTTCCAAAACTCCAACCAGAACCGGAGGGGAGGCAACAACAACTTCGGCGGATCGAACAGCCCGAATTCCCAACAGAAGTCTGCGCAAAACCAGTCGAAGCCACTTATTCCTCCACCGAGCCCTGGACCGGCCCTCACCATGAAAGGCCCGATGGACCAACAGAAACCACCGGCCCAGCAGGAGCAGCAGAAACAGAACCCTCCTGCGGACCAGTCGAAGACCCAGACTTCAACTCCAAAACCGGAGACGACCCCCGCTCAGGCCAACCAGAACCAGCAGATCAAAACTCCGGCTGGGAATGCCAACGCACAGCCGCCGCAGCAGCAGCAGCAGCAGACTCCACAGCAAAACCCGAAGCCAAGTCCACAACAAGGCCAGAAACCCGCACCGCAACAGAGCCCCAAGACGGTTCCGCAGCAGAGCCCGAAACCCGGTCCCCAACAGAACCAGAAACCTGGTCCACTGCAGAACCAGCGACCCGGTCCACAGCAGAACCAGCGACCCGGTCCACAGCAAAACCAGAGGCCTGGACCCCAACAGAACCAGCGACCTGGTCCCCAACAGAACCAACGGCCCGGTCCGCAACAGGCGTCTAGACCAGGCCAACAGCAGGGCCAAAGGTCTGGTCCCCAACAAGGCAACAAGACCGGTCCAGTTCAGGGTTCGGGCCCTAAGCCGCCCCAAAGGGTGGAACCAATGGCCGAACAGAGACCGAAAGAGGAACCCAACAAGAGCGAGTCAGATGAAACAGCGGTGAGTCTAAAACCGGTCAGATTAACAAGACATGGCAGCAGCTAATGGCGACAGACACGGTGAAGAGAAGCTAGCTGACGTTAGCCCGCAGCCATCTTGTCTAACAGTGATTCACTTTGAATTTTTATTTCGTAAAACAGAAATCAAGGCGCTGAAAATTTAAAATGGTTTCTCGAGAGATACTAACTTGTTTCAGTTTACAATAATTACTTAACTTAAATCAATATTAGAACTAAAAGAAAATAAAGCAACGATGAAATGCACATTCATATGGGCTCAACGTAAGTATAGAATAGAGAATAAATAACCTTCCTCAGTTGAGAAATTCAGGTTTATCAGCAGCAAGGTGTCGGAAAAGAAAGCCAAATTATGTCAGTTAACACAAAAATTTAAATATAAAAATAAAATACAAACACTGTACAGTAAGGCAGAATTTAGAGCATAATAAAATACTGTGTTATTAAAAATGACATAGTCCGATTCTAAGAAACATGCAAAAAAAGAAAACCAAATGACAAAAGTCTTCAGTCTGATGCTTTGATTTCAACTAGCTCTTTTTAAGGATATTTTTGTTTAGAGACTAAATAATTAATTTTATTTGTTGTAGGTATTTAAAATGTCTTCCACTTCCAGTGTTAAATGTTCACTACAGTTTAAAGTTTATTAATCTTTGAGAATGTGTTTTTGCTTTATTATGCCATTACAATCATATTATTTTAAAATGCTTTCAAAACAACAATATTACTGTTTATTGCAATAACTTCTGGGACAATTTATTGTCCAGAAAAAAGTATTGTGTCAAGCCTGGGCATGAAAAAGCTGAATATAAGTTGAATGGTACTCCAGTTGAGTTTGTCCCTGAATTAATTGACTGTTTTATTGTTGACAGATGTTCAAGGCAGCCTTGTCCATGTTGCTGAAGCCTGGAGAGAAGTCCTACACACAGAGATGCCGTCTGTTTGTTGGTAACCTGCCAAATGACATCACAGAAGATGATTTCAGGAAACTTTTTTCAAAGTATGGAGAACCTTCTGAAGTCTTCGTCAACAAAGGAAAAGGCTTTGGCTTCATCAGACTGGTAAGAGGCGATGCTCTGAACTGTGACACCAGCTGAGCACGAGAAACTGAATCCGTTTCCTGTTTGTGTTGTAGGAGTCGCGGGCGCTGGCAGAAATCGCTAAAGCTGAGATGGACGACTATCCGATGAAGGGCAGACCGCTTCGTGTTCGTTTTGCTACACACTCTGCTGCGCTGTCTGTGAAGAATCTGTCTCCATTTGTTTCCAACGAGCTCCTGGACGAAGCCTTCTCGCAGTTCGGCCTGGTCGAGAGGGCTGTTGTTGTCGTTGACGATCGTGGACGCTCTGCAGGGCGCGGCATCGTGGAGTTTGCTTCCAGAGCCGCTGCTAAAAAAGCTCTGGACCGATGCAACGAGGGCGTTTTCCTTCTCACCGCGTAAGCTTGTTTTTTAGTTATGCGCACAAAACTGAGACCTGATGGCAAAAGTTCCTGAATGATTTCACTGATTTATTCATCTCTCTAGGTCGCCCCGTCCTGTAGTTGTTGAGCCTCTGGAGCAGTTTGATTGTGATGATGGACTTCCTGAGAAATTTGTCCAGAAAAACCAAAAATTTCAAGTGTAAGTTTGCTAATTTGGTTGCTTGTGTTATGCTAACCTGCCTCCATGATTCAGTCTGGTCTAACATGCTGGATGTTTGTGTTTCAGAGCGCGTGAGCAGCCTCCTCGCTTTCCCCGCCCCGGCTCCTTTGAGTTTGAATATTCAAAACGTTGGAAGTCTCTGGATGAGATGGAGAAGCAGCAAAGAGAGCAGGTGGAGAAGAACATGCGTGAAGCGCGCGAGAAACTGGAGAGCGAGATGGAAGACGCTTACCATGAGCATCAGGCCAACATGCTGCGGCAGGGTGAGTCCCAAAGCTGCTCAAGCAAAAACAAAAGGCTGCAGTTTTGTTGTGAATGGAAAATGAAACGATATCTGTCAGTTTACTGTTCTCTGCTTATGTGATCATCAGAATAATCATGGTTTTTGTTTTCCTGCAGAACTACTGAGGCGGCAGGAAGAGCTGCGGCGCATGGAGGAAGTGCACAACCAAGAAATGCAAAAGAGAAAGGAAATGCAGCTCAGGTATGAGAATGATCAGCTTTGATTTTTTTTAGAATGATTTTGTAACCACATGGAAATATGGTGGGTCTTTAGGGCAAAACTGAATTAAAACAAACATCACTCTGAGGAACTTGTGATTATTTTAATTTATGTTTTATTAAATAAACAGACAGGAAGAAGAACGGCGCAGACGGGAAGAAGAGCTTCTCAGAAAGAGGGAAATGGAGGAACAGATACGCCGTCAGCGTGAAGAAAACTACCGAATGGGAAACTTCATGGATGTAAGAGCAATTTTATGTTCAACTCAACAACATATGATTTTAGTTGTTTTTTGTTGTTGTTTTACCTGTTTGATAACTATTTCTGTTTCACAGAGAGACGTTGACATACGGATGCACACCAGTGGCTCCTTAGGCATGGGAGGTAAGTTCCACTGCATTGATAGATGGAGTTACCCAGAGACAAAAAGCTCAGTTTGATGTGTAATTCAGTTTTAAAGTCACAGTTTGAGACATTTTCAGTTTGTTTCAATCAAGAGAGACTGAGTTGTTTTAAACTCTGGGGTGTTTAACGTGTTGTTTTCTCATCAGACATGGCTTTCAGCGGATCCAACCAGAACTTTGCGATGAGTGGCCTCGGCTTTGAGGGTCAGTCTGGACTGGGATCGTCTCCAGGAGGCATGATGACCAGTGAAATGGTAATGTATCCCACTTTGGGAATATAGTTCACATGTGGCTGTTTATTTTTTCTTTTTGTGTTAAATATCTGATGGTGATTGTAGACATGGAGGCCAGCTGGGCCAGCAGCAGCTTAGAACACAAGTAGCTTCCTCTCTTTAAGACTTTGTGGTTGGTGAATAGTTGGAATATGAAGATTTATAAACATTGTTCTCCATGGCAGCTTTGTCCCCTGATTAACCCTGGATTAATCACATTTAGCTACAAAACCTTCATCCTGCACTAAATCACCAGATAAATCTGTCAATGTTCCTTCTGCTCTTTTCTAGTGTGTCATCTGTGTCCATAGAGGATCTTTGCAAGTCCTGTCTCTTGTGAGCGTGACAGGCACTTTGTTTTGTGGACAGCAGAAAATCTTTTTTTTTTTTTTCTGTAACTATCAGCAGCGCTCCAGTTGAAACGTTTGCTCCATTTTTACTTTAAGGCATAACTTTGATGAACCACAGAAATGGGAACTTGTATTTTTGGGTGGATGTGTGGAATCTGTATCTCTACCTCTGTTGTTTGAGCAACTTTGAGACTTTTAGTAGGGCTGTACTCGGTTTGCTCCGCTAGTTATTCTTTTTTTGTAACTGCAAATTTAGAATGCTTTTAGTGCAGGATGATGGTATTAAAAACATAAAGGACTTCATCAGAGGGGTCAGGCAAAAATGGAGACTATTTGTGCTGTAAACATGTTGGAGGTGTGTGTTGGAGTGAAATATATTTTTTATATTTTTTCTCTGGATTGAAGAGTTTTTCGGCTGACAGTTGTTTACATGCTGCAGAACTGACCATATTCATAGTTTGTCTGAATTCAGTTGAGATGTCCCAGTCAAAACCTAATCCGATTCTGACTCTCCATCAGCGTCCCATACAGGCGATTTGGGGCCTGAAGTGACTTTTAATGGTTTATTTTGGCAGCAGCAATCTTACAAAAGTCGAGAAAGCTTTTATAATGCTCTCTGTAGGACTGGGAATTTGTCATTACTTATTACCATAAAAAATATTTCTGATCAGAATAATTCAGATTTATCGTGATGATTTATTGATGTTTGAATACCCCTCCATTTGCTCCATATGAGCAAAAATAAAGGCCAAAATGTGATGAAATGTAATTGTTTTTTGCAGCTTGGTGATGGTAATCCCACTTCATTTAAGCGGTGTCCTTCAGAAGCCTGATTAAAAATGGCTCTGTCTTTGACAGCTGGTTTGTAGCTCTGTCTGCCAAAAACTTTCTTTAAAAAGTCCTCCAAGCTGCCCTGACTGGGCGTCTGGACCGTTCATAGAGAGTCTCTGACTGGACACGTCCAGCAACAGGCTTTGTTACACTGGTGTCTTTATCCTGGTAATGGTGTTTGAAATGCTGGGCTAATGCTAGCATGTGTGGCTATTTCTGGGCACTGTACAATTAGCTGAAGCAGCAAATATTCTCCTATTTTCTGTGATCTTCAGGTTAATGAGTAAAAATCTGTGATTGTTGGGTTAAACCCAGACTCATAAGTTAATAAAACACAGAATCTCAGATGATCATAAACTCTGATCATTTCCCGATCCGATACTCAAATCGGGACATTCTGTGACTATCATCCATCTACAGAACTGTTTCTCTGAACTTTGAACCACCGTTATTCTTGTGATTAATGAAAAACTGTTTCCTCTTTGTGTTAACTGAGTTAATGTTTTGTTTTTGACATTTTTTTTTGTTAATGTACATTAAGGTAAGTTGGAGACGCACTGCTGCAGTGCCTGCTACATTTTTAGCTCCTTTAGAGACGATCAGAGGCTAAGTGATCACCGCTGAACTACGTTACAGTAGCAAAGGCTCTTCTTTAAAATACAAGGGATGATCCATCAACGTTTCTCATGCTGTTTATGAGAGAGTAGCAGTTTAAAGACTTCAGATCTCTTAAGATTTAATGCTCTCATAATCTTGATTAAAAATGTGGCATTTATTTAATTTCACTGTTGTTGCTTTAAGTAGAAGTTTAGTGATTAGAATAGATTAGTTCTTTAACATGAATTCACCATGAATATCAGCTGGTTACTGTCTAAAGTCGAGTTATCCTTAGTTTAGATCTTTTGAGATCAGACTGTCACTCATGAAATAGTACAATATTTATAACTTTAGGTGTTATTTTAGTATCATTGCAACTCACACCAGTTCATCCCTCGTTTTCTAGCTATGACACTTTTTCTGACTTGGGTCTGGTTCTGAGAATCTAAGGCTACGTTCACACAGCACGTCTTGATGCTCAATTACAATTAGTTTTTCTATGATTCAACTTTCTTTTTTTATGGTCGTTTCAACTACTACTTAAATGCGACCGCAATGAAACTTCTGTGTGAATGGTTTACGATCCCAAAGCCACTCGCATGTACAGGAGAACGTAGACGTCACACAACAGCACTCTGCTTACAGTAGTAATGATGGACGCTGCTGTCTGTGGATCAGCTCGTTGAGCAGTGAGAGCCAACAGTGTCTTCATAAACTCATAACAAGACCAAGGAAGCTAAAGGTTAGGCAATGAAAAATTAGAATATGTGCCATTTACCTGCTATGTGAACGTAGCCCAAGCTGACTGTTAAATAATTTAGAATGGGAAAGTTTTTACTCTTTATTTTTGCAAGAATTAATATTCTTACCTAATATCTATGCAACAATTCATCAGAGTTTCCAAGTCTATTGCTGTCATCCCTTGTGAAGCTCTTGATTTATGTTTTTAAAGATAACTGAACAATGGTTCAGCTATCTTTAATTCTACATATTCATTCATATAATATTTCTGTGGAATCCATGAAGGTTTGATCTTTTGTCTACGATATTTCAGTTGGACGTCAACAAACTTCCTGTCTGCCATATTGGAGGACACCCAATAGCTTAAAGGGGCAGTAATGTGTAAAATTGACTTTTAGATTTTTGTCATGATATAATGATATTCCCTCATTAAGACATGCCTGGAGTGTTCCCTCGATTCCTTCATGCATGTTTAATCTCCATGGCAACCATTCAACTGTGCAAAACTCCTGGGTGGATCTAGCTCCACCTTCAAGGCTCAGCTCCTCCCCCTACTCAACTCCTTCAGACTAGCCAATAGCAATTGGCAAACACCTGGTGGAACTGCTGAGATCATAACAGGACCTACTTCTCAGAACAATGCTGGTAAAAATGTTAAGTCGTATTTGATATAAGGTTGAAGGAAAGCACATTATTTAAACTGGCTTCTCACAGACGGATGTGTTTAGGTATTTATTTTTATTTAATAAGTTTCTAGATTTACTTCTAAAAGACTATTTTAAATGGTCAGCAACACACTTTCTCAAGTACAGAAATTATAAAAAATTGTATTTACAGCTGACTAAAGTTTAAATATATATACATTTTTATTCTATTCTATTGTACCCAACACACTGAACTTTAAAACCAAGATGGATACTTGCACGAGAGACCAATCTTGCCTACGTCTACAAAGGTCTGAAGATCAGCCGCTGTTGGAGGTTTGACTGACAGACGCGCCCACCAGGTCACGTCTGCGCCGTGCGGTTAGCAAACGTCACACCTGTTTCCAACTGTTTCCTTTTTTCCACCACAAACGTTTGTGGCATTGAAGCCAAACTGGAAATGTGTTTGGTAAACTTAGCTGTCCTTTCTGCTCCTAGTCCTATGATTGAGATTCTTTTTTTTCCTGTTAAAAGAAAAAAAATCTCTTCATCCTGAATGTCATTTTGATGATCGCTTTCTCTGGTTTTTAAGCTAATTGTTTGTCCTCCAACATGGTGCTGGGTATTTCTCAGTGGCGTCTATAGAAACTGTGTTGCGATATGACTGATTAGCAGCTGGTGAATATGGTCTGTATTGGACCTTAAGAGCATTATGTGCTGTAGACTAGCATGCACTGGAGAGCAGAAGACAACAGGAAGGCCCAGACTAATGAAAACGTTACCCTCTCTTCCTTCTCTGTATGTAACCTGTGGCACCTGTGGACCTTCTATTGGAACGAACGTTTCTCCGGATGCGTCTCCTGCTGATTGTTTCATAAACCTTCACACAATACACACAACCCACCTGTTTTCCACACATTCTTTCACGTCTCCACATGGACATGAACTGTGTGCCGCTTTCGCACCGACTCCTTCCCTTACATTAATCCTCATCTCCCTGCAAATTCCCACAAAAGCAGCGCAGCGAGCGCTATGTGCAGGGCGGCGCTAGAGGAATGGGCGCCGGTGCCGCAGCGTACGGCCGCGTCCGCGAGGAGTTTGACGGCCCCATTAAGAAACCCCGTTTTTAAACGCTGCGTTTTGTTCCAGCAGCACTATTTGTAAAGCTACTCCAAGACGAACATGTTGAGTCACAATTATTGTATTTAAGTTGAATCTGTTGCATCATTTTATCCATTTAATTGATTAGTTTTATAATTAAGTCGATACTTTTTTTTCTTTTTTTTTTACTTTGTATTGCCATTAGTGTAGAAAGGTCACCCCGGTGTGATCCAGTTGTTCTTTCAGACCATGTATCCTTTTCATTTCTAGATGTATTTTTCTGTGAATCGTCGTGAAGTGATAACTGTAACCTTTCTGAACCTCCTATGGCTTTGTTTTGTGCCATAAAATACTATTTGGAGTTGAAAGTGACTATAATAAAGACAAACTGGTTCCATCAGGACAAACCTTTAACGTTTATTCCTAAACCTCAATTCTGATTCCACCATTTTCCTGCAGCAAGGTGATAACAGAAGAAATACTGGCAGTAAAACGATCACGTTGGGTCTGTGCGGGTTTCCTGGGTTCAAAGTTGGACTAATGACCACATACACATGCAGTTCAGTATTCAGTGAAGTTTCTCAGTCGCTCCGGCTGTTTGCTCACACTCGCTTCTCTTTAGTTTGCTGACTGGTGTACAGCAGATCACTCCATTGAACTCTGGTATCTCCGCTTTCAGAATCGCTCATTCCCAGCAGGTCTGTGATTTTATTGACTGTAACGCTTCGTTTAATTGAGTCAGTGTTTACTGGAAGAGCTCAATGCCTCTACTGTGCTTGTGACCTTTTCCACACATTTATGAAATGTCTTATGATCTTTGAGTCGGAGCAGCTTCAACCAGCTTGCTCTTGCCTGAATGTTAAGTTTATTATTCTCCTCACGAGGCTGCGGTTACTGTTTGGGATATTTTGTTCCCCAAAAAAATTTTTGTTCTTTGAATTTAGTTCCACAAATTACAGCTCAACTATGACTTTACTAAATTACTGCCATCTTAAGGGCAACAAGCCCCATCAGCTGCCTCTTTGTGGCGGCACACGTGTCAAGCTGTGGTGCCTTGTGACCGTTTTTGAATCCGTTTTATTCAGAAGCGTCACAATCACTCAGAAAACTGTCCAAGCCTCGACTGCAGTAACCTGTCCTGTGTTAACACACCGACCAGCACGGTCCAGATGTGACCCTCTGCAGCGGTTTTCATCTTTAGTTTACCTCTTATTTCTCTGACACTCGGTTTTAAATGCACAGGAGTGAAAACATACATTTTCTTTTTGAAAACAACTTAAATTTGTTCTTTTTAATACAAACTTTTATTGCTTAAAATGGAGTGCAAATCAAACATCACTTTGTATGAAAACTTTAAGTTCAAAAGCGGATCAGAAATAAAACATTTCATATTAACCTTTAAAAATTGACTATGTTGCACATCACTTTCAGTCTCAAGTTTGAAGTATGAAAATAATTTTTGTAAAACAGATATTTCTAATCTAAAACCGTGTATAATATGCCACATTCTGTACTAAAAACCATCAAACGTTCGTCTTTTGCAAAGAGGGAGAAAATTGTACCTTTTAGCAGCTGAGTGAGCTCCTTGCATGTAGCACTTAGCATTCGTTAGCAGCTCATTTATTAGCCGTAGTTTATTGATTTTTCTGGATCTCAACAACGGACTTGATGACGTTTCTGTGTCTGGCCCTACGTTCTTTGAGGATCGTCCATCTTTTCTTTCTCTTACTGTGAGAACTGCTCTAGTTTTGACGTTCTCCAGTTTACATGAACTCTTTGATCTTTTTCTTTTCACCAAGTTGCCATGTTGTGACCTGTTGTACACGCATGCTTAGCACTCAAGTTTCATACGGTTCTGCATGTAAATGTCATTATTAGCCAATTTTGAGTTAGACTCAATACAATGAGTGATTTACCAAGAAGATGAAGTTTCTTTACTGTAGCATATGTGTCTGAAAATGTAAAACAGTTTTTCAAAGGCAAAACAACTTGATCACAGTCAGCATCCTTTGTGCTTAATGAGCAGCGCTGAGTTCTGTCTGGATAGATGGTAGAACCCATTATACATCAAGAATTATTGTTTTTCGTTAACAATTATCTTTTGTTCATTGCTTGAGTGGTCTTACCTTAACCATAAACAAAACACTCAGTATGGTGTTTTTAGCTACTGAGCATCATGGTGTCCGTATTTAATGAGGAAGTCTCTCTTTGCACCTCTAGTTTCATACTGCCACACTTTGACTAAACAACAATGTCGGATTCCTCGGTTGTTTGTGTGACACCATTTTGAATATCTGCTGGACAACAATGCTAATTGCTGGGGTGATGATGTGCTTCTTGTAATGGTCTACTCCGATGAGGAGAAAATAACGCACAAATATCAATTTCTCACCAAAATATTGGCATTTATTTTATACCTTGTTCCTGAGGGATAAATCATCCTCTCTGGTTAAAGCAGCAGATGCTTGTTCTTAAATGAGAAGACGTCGTTGTTCTTCTGCTCATGATCTGACACCTTATGTGTTTAGCGCCACCTTTTGAGTGGGAGGAGTATTGTCCTTGCTGCTTGGTACCGTTATAAAACTCTGGACTGCAGTCGGATCTTCACAGGGTCCTTACTGGCCATCATGTCCAGAAAACAATCTTTATTTCACTCAGGTTTCAGAGTGGAGTAGGTTAGAAGCTGCAGTTTCCTGTTCGTAGTTTAACATCCCAGATAATAATATGGTCAGAATATAAACTGAATAAAGCCAAACTGAATTTATAAACATTGAAAAGCAGTTTGGATTTTAACTTTTCACCCTATGTGATAAAAAATAATTTTACTGCCAGCTTTGGCCTCTAAGCACAGTTAAGGGCCTTCAAATAAAGGGTTGTTTCACTTTTTTATTTTAATTTTTAAAGAATCTGAATCAAAGCTTTTACTCTGGAATTAAAATTCATACATTTGTCAGTGTGGACAGTTGACCGCTGCTGAAGAGTTTTTATGTTTTTATTTTTTGTGAAACCCCAGACTTGGTGGGTTTTCTGTTTTTTGGCATGAGGATCACCTCTGATGGGATCCTAGTTTGAAAACCCAGAAGTTGGAGAAGACATGTAAACATCCTGTTTTTAAAAAAGGTAATGTATCTTTCAGCTTTAATATCTACGGAAATATTAAAATCCCATAGTAAATATCTGGTATTTACCTTTTGGTATTTATCAACAATTATTGGAGATCTATTGCGACTAAATTTGACATTTTTTAGCCTTTTAGTAGATTAATACAAACATTGTGTCATTTTTAAAAATTAAATGTTTCATAAATGATCTTGTCCATATTTCAAGTGTTCTGGATAATTTTTGACACTTTCATAACTACTGACAGCTTTTATCAGAGCCTGAATAACAGAAAAGTTAACTTTTTTTTTTTTTTACATCAGTACATTTACAGCTAATCCAAAAAATATTCAAACCCCTGGCAGTTTAAATGTAGACATAAGTCTGTTTCTGTTTGCAGATCACTCAAAATCACCTGAATGGGTTACCAAAAAAAAAAAAAGATTCATGTTATGATTATTTCATGGTGAACACAAATTGATAATGCAGCAGTTAAATGCTTTCTTTAATTGCCAAGCAGCTGTTTGCATTGTTTACTCTGAGCAAATGTTATTACTTCCAGTTGGTACAATTAAGATCAACCCTAAATCTTAATCTGGCTGGGGTATGAATAATTATGGACCTGCATGCGTTGTGGTAAGCTTTTTTCCCCTATTGTACTTTCTGATTGATTCCCATTTTGAACTGAACCCCGAAAGGAACTTTTAAACGGATTCAGATGTCAGTTTTTGGACCTTTTTATTTTGTCGTTTTTGTCTGTCAGACTTTTTTTCTGCTTTTTTTTTATTTTATTTGATTGAAGCTAGAAGACGAGAAACACCAGTTCACAACACGTCGACTCGATGCACTTTACCAAAAAAAGTCCTTTCAATTCAATCATACACTTTCCAAGTCAATTAAATCAAATCTAGTTGATCCCAGTTATCAAACAATCCACCAAGTTTAGATTATTGGTTTTCTGTCTAAGGAAATTAAAAAGATTGACTTCCACCATTCACTCCTCCTGGATGAGGATGTAGCAACAGTAAAGAGGGAAAAACTCCCCAGTAACAAGAAGAAACTTCCAGCAGAACCAGAACTGGACTCACTTTGAACGTCCATCTGCCACAACCGATTGGTGGTTTGGGAAGACATAAGCACTGATTCAGGAGAACTTTCTTCATCCATCCATTATCTTGCATAATCTTCCCTAAGGTGGTTGCGAGAGGTGCTGGTATCCATCTCCAGTGGTCAATGGGCGAGAGGCGGGTCACCCTGGACACGTCGCCAGTCCGTCACAGGGCAACACAGAGACAGACAGGACAACCAACTGTGCACACACACAACCACACCTACAGAGAGTTTAGAGACCAGTTAACCTGATAGTCATGTTTCTGGACTGTGGGAGGAAACCGGAGTACCCGGAGAAAACCCACCAAGCACAGGGAGAACATGCAGAAAGACTCCAGGCCGGGAATCGAACCCAGGACCTTCTTGCTGCAAGGCAACAGTGCTACCAACTGCACCACTGTGCAGCGGCGTGCTTTCTATGTTAGAGAAAAGTAAGACATTAATGGTAAGACATTAGTAGCTCATTTAGAGGCTTCATCTGGAAAGAAACGGCCAAAGAGCAACTCTGAGCCACTTTTACAGGCTAGAAGGGAGTTTAGAGCTAAACTGAACACGAGACCACTTAATTGACGAAAAAGAATGTAAAGTTTAAAGCTGACATGACGGCAAATAATGCAAATTGGAGAGTAGTAGGAGCCTGAGGTCATTTTGACTGCCTGCAGCTTCAGTCTGCAGCAGCGTAGCTACAGAGAAAGCCCAGCATTGTGAGATGTATAAGAATATTTAAATGCTGCATCCCAAAGATTAAATCAACATTGAAGTTTATAACGGGTAAGAGATTATACATTTTTTTTCAAACTTGAACTTAATGATGGCCTTATTTTCATCCTAAATCAGATCCCACGTGACTTTTAACATTGGATAAATGTGGCTTGTTCTGCTTGGATGTTACATGTTTGTGTTGTATGAATATTTTCTTTAACAGGTCTGACCAGCTCTAAACGTTTTGGACTGTAAGACATTGTAACATGGATTTAATTTATAGATCCAAGCAGCAGACGTGCTTTATTTTATAGTATTTCTGTTTATTTCAAACAAGGACAAATAGCTTTATGGTAAGATGATTTACAAGATCAACAGCCGTGCTGGGATTTTTCTCCTGATCTTTCCTCGGTGAAATGATTTCCTCTATTTTTGGGGATTTGTTTTTTATTTTTTATATAGTGTCACAAATATTTAGTGGCATATAATTAAACATATATCCAAAGTTTGAAGAATATACTTCAAACTTGTTTTTTAAGGCATTTTTGAATACAAGTCCATTTGTTTTGTTCAATATACTAAAATCTTACTGGCTCAAAAAGCAGAATTTTGAGTTTCTGGATGAAGTTGTGGAAAAGTTGTGGTGATAATTTTCACTTCCTTCTATTTGAGTAGAAATCCTCATTTCCCCCCCACAACGTTAATTATTGTTTGCAAAATGAGTTGTATACATATTTATTTAATCTGGTAAATTATGTAAATTCAGCATCACCAGATTAATACTTAAGATGACTTGCAAAATAAAGGTTATTCCTACATTGGAAAACATTTTTAAATCATTTCATATAATTTTCTAATTATAGAATAGGCATTGATGGATGTTTGGACATCTTGGAGTGTTAACTTTTAAAAGGCATGTTGAATCACAAACTGAATAGCCAAATAAAACTGCATATTTCAATGTTTAGCTTTTCTTTTTACAATAAAGCAGAAAACTATCATGCATAGCAAGACGTCAGTCAGTACTGATTTAGCTAAGTTGTGTATTTGTATTGCTGTGTCTCTTTGTTGGTGTTGTATACAATTTGTTCTTCTTTAACAGGTTTGATCATCTTTAAGATGTTGGACTATGGAAAGGAACCAAGAAAGTCTGTAGCTTCTGCTGGACCGTATTAGTTTAGTCTGTGTAGTGAAGAAAATAGGACCAAGCACTGAACCCTGTGGTACTCCATAAGTAATCCTGATGTGTGAAGATTTTTCAATATGAACGAACCGTAATCTGTCATGTAAATACGATCTAAACCAGATTGAGATACCATTTAATATTGAATGGTATCTCAGAAGCTCTGGTATGAACATCATAAATGAAATCCAGGCACTGAAATATCTTCCTGATGTATCGCTGGGGCTTTGGTCATGTGTTTAGTTCAGCCTGCCCGGTTACCCAGGTGGAGCAGAGTTCAGCAGGAAACGTTGCTCACATGTAGCTGAGCTTTTTAACCACAAACGACAAAAACAGACATGAAAATTGTTGTTTTTTGGCAGTAGGAGCTGTGCTCCAAAAAGCAGTAGGGAAGTTTGACAATAATCGTCAGTGACATGGATACAAACTCCCAGAATTCCCCTCTTTAATTTCGTTAATAAAAAAAAAAAAAAGCTTGAACTGTTTTGTTCTCCATAGCTTTTTATGTGGCCCTCTAGACTGAAGATAAGTTGCTTTATCTGTAAACTGCCAAATTACTCCAGTGTGAAAGGTGTTCAATATTAATTTTAAGAATCTTCCTGGATAAAATACGCAAAAAGAACGCAAGTTTCATTAAGTCGAATGCAGGGACTGCTATTAAAGTTTTCAGTTTATGTATGTTTTCATTTAGCCGCAATCGGCCATTTGAGGACATCTGTGATTTTGATGTGACCCAAAATCAAAGACTTTGATACCACTGATCTGTGGACCAGTGGTGGATTTTAGTAAGTAGCCAATATTCAGGCATAAAATGACTCGCTGACAATAATCACCTGCATTGGAAAGAGGCATTAAGTGATTTTTATCAACAGTGGAGGAAATCAGACTTATTTTACATTGGGTTTAAATTGGGCTTAAAGCCCTGTAGTTGATTTTTACTAAGAGCAGTTTTGCCCTTTGATTATTATGAACAAGTATTTTTCTGAAGTTTTTTTTCCCACATTTCGTCTTGTAAATCTACTTTAGTGCTGACATTCTCATAGTTTTACTGTAGCACTAATCTGGAGGTTACCTCTGGTCTGAAACGATTTAATTTCTGCTTTTAGTTAAAAATGTTGCTCAATTTGTGCATTCTGCTCTCCAAAGGGAAATGTCAGCCTCGTCTCCCGTCAGTTCATCATTAAATCCTGTTTACCTCCTTTGCAGATGCTCTTTCGTTGCTCATGTGCTGCTCTGGTAAAAAATAAAAAAAACTAGGAGAGTACGTACTTCCCTCGTTTATCATCTAACATTAAGAACTGCCATAGTTTGGATTCCTTCGACCGTTGAAAACCAACGTTTTCTCTTAACTCTAGAGCAGATGCTTTATCAGCCTGGTTGTTTTTTAGAAATGAGCTTCGTTGAGGTTTTTCACCACAGAGAGAAAAACAAAGCTTTAGCAATTTAGTGCAATTTACACTATTGTTGACGATATCTAATGTCATGACTACGGTTCATAGCAGCTGTTGTAATTGCCTGTTTTAATGCAATTTTATACATTTACATTTTAATTCCATGTCCATTAAATTGAGTTTATATCATCACCAATTCTCAACTCAAGGCACTTTGCAAGAGAACAGATTTAGTTCATGTCAAGAAATGCATTTTCATCTCACTGCAATCAAATGGACTGATTCAAATTCATTAACAAAAACTCCCATTTGATCCTCATTTTAATGCAGTGCAACTTGGCTTATTACTCCCAACAGTAAAAGGTTTTTTATCCAACACACCAGCCAGTTGGATCAAGGAGCAAACCTTCCTTCCAACTAATTGATTCAAGTCGATAACGTTTCAGCAGTCGCCTATCGTGAACAGGTATGGGATGATGGTGGAAGACGATGGTAGTTAGAAAAAGTGGTCAGTGTATTCTCCAGCAGGCCACGCCTATAGCAGCATACCTGCAGAGATACTTCAAGATGGGTACAACTAGTTTACATTCTGAACTTTATCAAAAAGGTAAAGTTTTAAAAGTGTGTTGGAAAAAAACTGGGGTGATAAAAGATTTGCACTTTGAAGTGCTCTGTTGGAAACATATGGACCAATCAGATCTCATATTTATGATGAATCTTCTGGATTTTAGTGCTTCAGTTTTTTAACTTTGTGGTACTAAAGTTAAGCCTTAAAGTAACAAACGCATGGACTAGTTTTCCTATGTCACTGTGGTATGAGATGTTTTTCATTTTGTAAAATTGTGCAGGTGAAAGAAGGAACCTGTCCCGGTCAAAGGTGATGCGAAGTCTTTGTACGATATTACTGGAGATCCAAGTTAAGTACGGAGTTTGTTTTTCAGATGCTCTGCTCCAAAGAGCTTCCACATTGTCTGAATTTAACAGCAGAAAACTGAGTCATTCAAGTTTGTATGTCTTTAAGAAGTGTGTGTAGTATGCCTAATTTATTAGATTCATCAGGCTTTGAGTATATCATCTGCATAATTGTGGAAATACACCCCATGCTGTCTGATAACGGAAGCACATATACAGCGAAGAAAAGGGATCCAAGCACACAACTCTGTGGCACTCCATAATGAGCGTGAACAAATTATCTAAGATAAATATCCAAATCAGCCTGATGCTTTCTATTTATTGCTCTTTTTGTAAGAAAAAAATTGTGATCAACTGGATCAAAAGCTATCTGATCAGTAGCTGCGTTTCCTTTGACTACAAAATTGTGTAAATTGGAATTCCGAAAATAAATTTGCTTAGTGGAAATGCCAATTTTGGAAAAACAGCAAAAAAAAAAACTTTTTGTGTTAAGTTAGTTTGTACTCTGCAAAACAGCAGTGGTAAACTGCTGTAAACTGCAGTGTCACGTGACCAAACTTAATCACGTCTGACTTTTATTGCATTTCCTATTGAATGGAAACACTGCAGTTGTAAAATTGTTCTGCTTTTTTCTCTAACATTGGCAGAATATACCAATGGTGACAAATTTTTGCGCATGTTTATAATGGAAACGCAGCTAGATGCTGCCTGTTTGGCAGCAAGCGTGTTGCTCACCTGTAGCTCAGCTTTTAAAACCAGAAACGGACATGGAAATGTTTCTTGGGACAGAAAACTTACCCAGAATTCCACTCTTCAACTGTGCTGATAGAGAAAGTTTGAACCTTTTCTCCTCATGATTCAAGTAAATAAGAGTTTTAGATTCAAAAAAAAGTCTTCAAAATGCAATTAGACCAGAACGTTTTCCTAGTTGCATTACTAATGCTGTTAAATCCTATTTAGTTATGAAATGTCGCTTTAGCACTGTGGGCTAGGAGACCTACTGATGCAGAACCTGCTTCAATTGGAGCAGAAATGAAAATGTTTCCTCCTGTTAATCAGGAAACTCAGACATGTTTCCATCACAGAAGAGATATTGATCTATTACTGAATGTTTTAATGACTTGAATTGAATTAGCCAGTCAGTAATAAAAACATCAGACTGACTGCATCAGAGTTTATTAAACTCTAGTAGGAAGGCTATTTACCTGGAAATCTTCTGGAGCTTACCTACCTGGACTCCGTGCTTCGAGGTTAACCAGCATGAAGTATTAGTGCCAACATTTCAGTTCAACTCACAATAACAAGTCAGCCTTAAGGAAACAAACTTTAGGTTGGGATTTTTATGAATATGGTTTCAGATTCAGTTATTTTTCAGCTGAAGCCCTTCCTGCCTGAACACCCACTGCAGGTTAGATATAAATAAACCTGAAACAATTGATCAGATTAATTATAATTCATTTATTATTGTTAATTGTCACTTAAAGAACATTCAGTTCTGTATTTAACTGCTGAAAATGTATATTTAGGATAAAAACACAAAACTTAAGAGGCATAGTTTTAGCTTCACCTGGTCCAATTTCACTAAAGCAATGCTGTTATTGCATTCTAGGCAATACATTTATTATGTCTTCATTTGTATTAATATATCTCTAATTGTATGTAAAAAGGCTCAAGTTGTTAAATAAATTCAAAATCTGGACAATGTGCCAATGTACAGGTGATTAGGGTCATGGTGCACAGTGCAGCATTCAGTGAGTTCTCAGCATAATTGGCTTCTTAACTGGATATTTCGGACCAGACCCGGCAGCATGCAGCCTTACCTGCTGCTCTGCATGTGTTCAGTTCACAGCTAGCATCACATTCATGTTAATTACTGGTGTTAGCCGTGTGTAGCGTTAGCATCTCAGTCCACATTTCCAGTAGAAGAACTGGACCGACCCAGAGGGGTGTAATCTGACCTCTGACCTCCGTTGCATCCCAACATGAAGTGCCTCCAGTGGCAGCTTAACGTTTGCAGGTGGACGCTGTGTGTGTGTGTGTGTGTGGTTGTGTGTGTGTGTGACGTTGGCTACCTGAGGTGCGTTAGCTGCTGTCAGAGGCAGGCCGCCCGCTTCTCCATACACACATCTCCTCTGCAGTTGGGTTACTATGACGATGAGTAGTTCTGCAGAGGTCAGTGGACAGTAGAGCCTGGACTTGTTTACACTGCAGCCAGAGGTATGCTTACACAGATGATCTGAACAGTAAGGTAAGTGTCCCCTCCCCTCCATGTTTCTGATTGCAGCTGTGCTTCTCTCAGGAGCGCTGAGGGCTTCTGGCATCACACTGACAGGATGGCGTCACAGTGCAGAAACGGGCCTGGACCGGGGTGTGTGGGTGGGAATGCAGCACCATGTTGACCTCTGCTGTATGTGTGTGTGGGCAGTACTTTACTTTTCTCCGTATGTTTGCAACAATACACCCGTGTGTATCTGACTGGGTCAGAGCCGGAATCAGAATGTGTGGAGTAACACGCCGAGTATCTCCAGACAGAACCAGAAACAAGAATTTTAACTTCAGTTGAACGTCTTTCAACAAACATTTTATCTTTTAATATAAAAGATAAAATTGGTTGGTGGGAAATATTCTTTTTTTATTTTATAAATGTAAAGACAAGGTTGAATTCATGCAAATATTCGTGGTGCAGATCTGGGAATGTTACATTTTAAAGGGGCAGCATTATGTAAAATTGACTTTTTTAGCTTTCCGCCGTGTTATAATGCTACTTCCTCATCAATAACATACCTGGAGTGTTGCCTGAATTGTTTTCCATACATGTTTGAGAAATCCTTTCATCTCCATGGCAACCATTCAGCTGTGCAAAACGCCTGGGTGGATTTAGCCCCGCCTTCAAGGCTCAGCTCCTTCAGACTAGCCAGCAGCAATTAGAAAGCACTGCAGAGCTCGTTATAGGAGCTGCTGCTCGGAGCAACGCTGGTAAAAACGTGGAGCCATGTTGGGATGACTTCAGGCTGACAACATGGCTGATTCAGAAAGAGCAGGAGTTTTTAAAAAGACAGAGGCCCAACTTAAAGACGTTAAATTAGGAAGTAAAATTTCTTTTGACTTATTTGATATATAGCATTTTTATAATAACTGAAGGTATTATATGCTATGCTATAAAATGGCGCCAAGTGCCTGGAAAATACATAATACTGCCCTGTTACGGTTTTTATTAAACGATTTGAAACAGATTCAGATTTCATTCTCATTAATGTGCTGCTGATTTTCTCTTGGCCTTGTTACTTTTTTCTATTGGAGAAACATCAGGCAGGTTTTGTGTAAAAGCTGTTGCTGGATCTGTTTCTGCTCCATACATGACGACCTGTAAGGAAATGTTTTAGTAGAGCTGGTCCTGGAGTATTTATGGTCCCTTATGGATGGAAAAATATCCAGATCATCTTTGAAACTGTTGAACTTTGATCTGATTAGCTCCAATAAATGATGGAGGTCAGGAAAATCAGGTGGTTTCTGTTTATTCTGTTCATCTTAAACCATGAACTAAAGGATAGGAAACCAGCTTAATGTTTATCTCTCTGCTGTAGCTCCTTTATTCACAGGTTTACTTCCCGTTCCACATGAACATCGCTTCCTGTCTGAAACGATGGAAACCTAAACGATGGCAAAGCAACTCGAAATAAAATTCTGACTGAAATTAAGCGGAAACATAAATATCTCCAAGTATTGGATTGGATTTAAACTATATTTTACCATCAACGAAACGTACTGTTTCATTTTTAGGACATATGTCTGAAACTTAAACCCCATTCTTGTTACTATTTTATATTTGATTCAGTGAAAAATGGAAATAATTCCAGAAACATGTTCAGTGTTCTTTAAAGGAGACCTGCTGTGCAAAATTCACACTTTGCATGTTTTTATACTTGCGTTTGGGTCTCTACTGCTTCTAAAACCATCCCAGGTGCTTGAATAATCCATCCCGCTGGTTTTTGGCAGCAAATTAATGTTTTTTAGTGTCTAGAAAAGGAGCAGTTTTAAAACCGTCAGATTAAGTAACAGTCCATGGCACGCCGCCGGTGCCCAGCAACCCAAACTGAGCTACAGCACATTTGGTCAGCTGGTTTTACAGCTGTATGCTCTACACAATGGCTGCTGGAAAAGACGTGTGTTTTGTTGTTGGCTTATCATGCAGAAACCACCTGCTTCATTCTTGCTGGTTGTACAGGAGGCTCTACTTCTGCTTTTCAAAGATGCATGGTTGGATGATTGTGCATCTCTTTGCAGCCTTTCTGTGGCATTCAGAGTTTCTGTTGGGTTGGATTTTAATGAGGTTTTTATTTACACCTAAGTTTAAATGTGAAGCTCGGATATAATTATATTTAAATATTGATTAAATAAGATTAATGTGAAATGATCTGAAACGTTCAGAACTCTAGTTTGTGGCTGTTTGAACCCAGAACCTCTGGGTGGAACTAAAATAACCGGATGAGATGAAGGAGGATCTGGTGTGACTTCCTCAGCAGGAGGTCGTGTTTATTTTATAATTTTTTTGTAAATGTAATGCACATTGTTATGATCAGTACTTACATTTGAATTGCAAAAGCTGGTTTTTATGAGTTAATGAGACATTTTTGTTCTTTCGGAGATTTGGGTCAAATTTTAAATGAGATTCCACAAAATCTAACAATATCTGGAAAATAATTTTCTTTTTGTTTTAAAAATTATCTGTACAAAGTCAAATTGGCGTTTAGAGGATTAAAATACTGACATCTGATCAATATATTATTTTTTCATTCATGGAATAGAAAAATATTAAGAGCAGTTTTCTGAAGTGGACATTTTTGTCTTTAACGACCCAAAGAGGGTCGGTTTTTAATCCCTTAGAGAAAATAATCCAGAGTCTGTTTACACATCAATTTCACCTGATGTCACCAAACCAGCTCTAAAGGGTTAATCTTCTCAGGTTTGTTGAATGTTTCGTAGTTTGGAGCACAACTGAAGTTTCATTGATTTATGCAAGAAAATAAAAAAAATACAGCTTTTTTTCCCATATGTGGGCAATTTTTTTTCCTTCTCGGTTTTATAATGGACTTAAGATTTCCAGTTTTCTAAAGTCGAACTGAAAATGGGGTCTTGTGCTCTAATTCAGGAAAATTTTGTCCAAATGGGCAAAAATGTAAATCAAATCCACCTTAAATTCAGTTATTGATCTGCTAAATAATTACATTTCGAAAAGTGTTGCATGATGGAGCCTCACTTTGCTGCAGTAAATCCATAAACTGTTCAGGTTTTAATTCTTGGCTTCCTGCAAGCAGAACCCTGATGGGGAGAATTTGAAAAAGTTTTTTTCTTCTTCTATTGTTTGGAAACTCGGTTATATTTTCTGGACGACTCACTTCCTGTTTATGCTGTAAAACGTTTTTCTGCTGCAGTAAACGACCTGATTAATCATTTGGTCTCTATTATTGCAGAATAGCTGATGATTATGTTTTACTCTCTGTTGCTCCTGAGCTGGACTCGTAGCTCTTCATGTTGGTACTGGGAGCGCTGTGGTTTGGACCGGGTCGGGCTTTTTTTTTTTTTTTTTATCTCCTCTGCAGTTTTTCTGTCTGAGTTTAAACTTTGGGTCAGTCGATGGTCGCCTCGGTTCTGTTCAGCTGGTTGTTTGCAGTCGTGCTAGCAGGGAAATATTTCAGCCAACAGAACCAGAAGATTTGGATCAGAACCGGCCTGTGGTTGGTGTTCAGTGTGGAAACTCTTCTTCTCTGTCTTCTCTGTCGCTCATGGAGGTTCTGGTTCTCCCAGATCCTCAGAGGAAGTTTTATCCGTCTGCACTGTTACCCATTTCTCCAAACAGAACCTTTTTATCCCATCGGCCCAAACCGTCCTCCCTCCCGTCTCAGTGTGATGCCAGAATGTCCCTGTTGACCTTAGATGACCCCTTGTGTCTAAAAGGGCGTCGGGTCTTAAAGTTTTGGTGCCGCTCTGCCGGGTCGGTACCAGCTGCGGTACCAGGACCGCCTTCATGCCTGCTGACTCAAACAGCAGCTCATTCTACCTGATTGCAACACGGCCATCCGACACACACACTGCTGACCAATCACAGCCATTCTCTTACTGTGTGTTCTTCTCACCTCAGGAGCCTCGACCAATCAGAGGAGGCTGACGGTTCCACCTGAGCAGCCACGGTAAGGTCGTCGTCTGCGTGACCTCTGGACTCTGGATGCTTTCCCAGCTGACTGACTTCCTGTTCTCCTCTGTTCTCCTCTGCAGGTAAAAATCCCACCTGAAGTTTGAGAACAGGAAGCCATGGAGGCTGAACTCCATCAAGAAGATTTAAAATGGTTCACAACTCGGCACAGGAAGGTAAATGTGAAAGATTTATACTTTTATTAAACATCGTCTCTCCCTTTTCTTTGAACAGATCTTTTGCTTCATTTAGTATCAAATATGTCGTCACACCAGGCCACTAGATGGTGCTGTGGGTTTAGCATGGCATCGAACCACCTGAGCTTCCACCTCACCAGCTCCATTTATAATAAACCGTTAAGCTGTCTCCCATGAACAAAGTGCTCATGTAACAGATATTCTTCATCAGAATTGTGTTAAATAGAGCAGGTAAAGTAATATAACGCTGTCCGCCATTTTTTTTTGTTAGATTAGCGCTGGAGCCGTGAGGTTGTGTAACTGAAGAGCGGCTGTGTGTAAACTGGGTCTTGGCTAAATGACGTTACGTGTTTGTTTGACCTTCTTTTTGGAAATGAGGTCAAAATATGAAAACTATTGGATATTCTACCAATATGAAAGCCATTAAGTTCTCTCTAATGAATTTATTGGATATGCTATTGTAAAGTATTGTCTCAGTATTTGTAACCTCTTAGCAGCTGTCGTTGCACTGCATTCATTACACTGTTCTGCATTCTATTTCTCAAAGATTTGTAAACAATATGGAGAAAAAGGTAAAGGGGAAGCATTTCCTGACGTTTCTTTTCTTTTCTGTTCTTTCAAGGAGAGGCAGGTGAAGCTGCAGTACCGGGATGCAACCAGCAGGAGGCGGACATCCGGCGGACAGATTCTGTTTTTCTGTTTTAAAATAAAAGAGCAAAAACTGTTTTTGTTCCTGCCTGAGTTTATTCAGCTGTTCAACCAAAAAAATAGCTGAATTTCAGACAATGTAAGCCCAGAGTTGGGCTTATATTCGATAAATGTATCGAGTTACATTTATTTGAACAATTTTGTGGCAGTGAGAATTGTACTATCAGGAGTATTTTTACTACATGGTACTTTTTACTTGAAGCATCAAATAAAATTTATGAATATTCTGCTGATGTGAGTAACTTCACTGAAAGAAGAACAAACTTGTTTTAACTAAAAATTCACCAGACAAACCTGTAGTGTTTTAGTTTCATAAGCTTAATATTGAAAGAAATGTATTTGGAAAAATGTTTCTCTTGCTGGATTTGTAATTGTTTCATTTTGGTCTTTAAAACAGCAACATTTCCACAGAACTTTATATTTTGGTCCATCTGATGATGCATTTCTTAAATATTAAATTATTATTTTGATCAGTTACCCAGTACTTGAGTAATCTTTTAACCATTTTGCTCACTTTTACTGTACTTAAAATGTTGAAGTGGTTCTACTCTTACTTGAGCTCAGCTGCTCTCTGCTCTCTGAACGTATCGCCTGTATTTGGCCGGATCGGGACAATCTGTGCGGCTCCGCCTCGCTGCCTCCAGCTCCGATATAACTAAGGCTAAAGGTGCAAAGTTTCCGCCGCTGCAACACGCTCCCATGTTGGCTGTCAACCCTGGAGGAAGTCCAACCCGGACTCAGCAAGACGATCCGGTCTCCATCTGGGTCAGGTTCACGTCTCACCTGAGCTGCTGGTTGGAAGCATCATTACACCTGGGTTCTGGTCCCGAAGCTGTCAGTAATCTAGATTATTATAGAAAATGGTTTTCAGATGTTTATGTAAAAATGCAGTATTAGAATCTGCAGCATCAGACAAATCAGGTGGGAAATTATTTTCACTTCTGAATTTGATTTGACATCTTTTGCTTGCAAAAAACGGCAAAACTTGAAGTTTACAAAGGGTTAAAAACCCGCAGAATAAAAAAATCTGAATTGAACTGATTATTCTTAAATCAGCAAAACAAACCGATTATGAATCATAAAGTAGTACGGAAGAGGATTAGGGCCATCTGTAAAAAAAAGTTAATTCAGAAGTTGTTTTTTCCCAAGTCGTCTTCGAGTTCATTCAAGTTAAAATGATTTAAAAATCATTCTCTTTGTTTATAGTCAGATTATTTGCAGTTGAGAATCAGAATTTGAGTCTTGTGAACTTTTAGCGCCTTCATCTGTTTCTTGGGATTATTTATTTTAATCTGCAGTTTTCAGAGCTTTTCCCGTTTTGCCTCAGCAGCTGTTTGGTTGTAAACCGAGCCGGAGGAAGGAACAGTTCACCTAACGCCCAGCTGAGCAGCTCCAGCTCTGCATCATTAATGCTCATCATGCATCATTCATGCTGGTCTCAGTAAAACGCTCACCTGTAACGGTACATCCACCATCCGCCCCCTGCGGCGCGGCAGCGGCCTGGCAGGTTCACCTCGCTCCGGTCCTTATGACAGACCCGGCCGATAAGCTCCCTGCAGGGGAAGCGGCCCAGATGAGCGGACCCGGTGCCGCCGCTCCACCGGCGCTCCTCAGCGGGCTGTGGCACTGCGGGTCCGTCCAGAGGAACAGCCGCCTGCTGCCCGCCTCTGTGCCGCCTGGACTACGGAGCAGAGCCCCGCTTAGGCTGCCGTCTCTGACGGCCAAAGCGCCCCGCCGGCGGAGCAGCATGGCCCGCCTCAGGTAAAATCACCCGATCGATCAAAACTCTGGGCTAAACCTCACCTTATGCTGCACTTTGTTGAATTAAATTAATATTTACTGCTAAATGCATAACAAAGATGACATTATGTTGAAATACAACATTAAACACTGCTATAAATTAATCTAAAATGTAACAAAGAAATAAGCAAATTGTAATAAATTGTTTGATTTTTAAAGTTTGCAGGAAGTAATTATAAGAGTTGAGAAGTAACTAGTTACATACAAAACTAGTTACATTTACTAGAATAAGTAAATTTAAATACAATTAATTCAAGTACACCTTACTCATCTAAATTATACTACAGAGTTAAAGATTTTTGAATAAATTAGGTAAACCTTACTTACTTCATCTAAACCATTAATCAAAAATAGGTAAAAGTGATTTGTTTTTAAAAGAAAAAAATCAATAACATGAAAATGTTAATTTTGTAGTTTAAAATTACTTAAATGATTAGTTACTTAATTAGTATCAACATTCCTTTACACACACACACAGCCTATATATATATATAAATAGAGAGAGAGTGTGTGTGTGTTGGGGGTCGCCCAGGTGAAAAAAATTATGCTTTAGTATACTTTAAACATACTTACATTTGTGAAAGTACACTTTAAGTATACTAATTATTAGGTGTACTACCTATAAGTATATCTGATGTATACTAAAAATACACTTGTACCAATTTCGAAATTAGTTCTTTAAACACACTTAAACATAATTGTATCAAAATACACTTTTAATATATTAATAGTATATTTAAAATATATTTGAAGTATATTAAATATATATTTTTAATATAATTCTGAGACAGAATTATTACACTCAAAATATAATAATTATATAAAAATATGATAATAAAGCTCTGAAATATTTAAAAAGTATACTTTAAGTACACTAAGTACACTTGAAGTTAAGTACGTATAGTATACTAAAATATACTATTAGTTGTAATTTAATACTATTTAAATACTACTAAAGTATACTAAGCACAAAATTAGTTGTTCCAAAATAGTACAGTTTAAGTAAATCGTTAGTAAAGTACGTTAAAATTTAGTATACTAAAGTATAACTTGTTTTCACCTGGCGTATCTGAAAAACGTTGACGATCTCCTTTAAATTATGTGTACAACATTTAAATGTTAATCAACTGAGTTTTTATATTTCAGGCACTAAATTTGAACAAATCACAGAAATTAAATGGCATTTCCATCACAAAATTGATGTTTAATTAGTTTATTGAATTATTTTTTGCTGACCGCAGCTTCCCACGACATATTTCTCTCCTAAGTTTCTTGTCGAGTCTTTAATTAGCTAAAAACGGTTCTGAAAGTGCAGAACAGGGTCCAATGTGATCTGTTTGGATGTGATGATCACCTCCACGCTCCTGCTTGCATCACTTTTCATTTCTACTAAAAGCACCTGTCAGATCCCAGGCTGGCTGAAATTACACTCCGATTGTTTCCTCCTGGCTGTGTCCCAGTTTGACGGCTTTATGTCAACCGGTCCCGCCGCCGCCGGACGGGTCAGGTACCGGTGACCCGTATTTCTCAGTGGGGGAAAACTGATCCGCACCTTTAATTGAGAGAAACCCGAGTGACACTCTAATGCACCACGGGGGTCAAGTACTGCGGTTAAGCTAGCCGACGTTAGCTCCACTTAAAGATTAGCTTCGCGCATACATGGTGCATTACAGTAGTAGAGCAGTATTTGGCCTTTCAGGCGAAAATAATAAACCTACTTATTACTTTCACATATTTATACTATACCCAGAATAAATATTTAATCATTTTTACTAGACGGTTTTGGAGAAAGACCATGCTAAAGTACCGTATATTAGCAAACCTGGATACGTTTGTCTCATTTCCAGCAATTTATTTCTCCAAAATAAAAAATAGGAATCCAAGAAGAATAAAACAGTATTTGTAATACTTCTTAATAATCAGATGGTTCAAAATATAAAATATGTGTACATTTTGGTGCATTGAAGAAATAAAAAACTTTTATATTAAATTGTTCTTTGTAAATTTTAATCAATTTTACTTATTTTAAATACATGTCCTATGGCACCTAGGGGCTTCCGTAGTCCAGAGCTGCACAGTGTCCAGGTTCCGTTCATCAAAATGTGTTTAGATGCTTCAGGTTATCAATCTTTGTCAAACTCAGAGTGGATTCCATGTTTTTGTGTCTCCAGCCTGAGTGAGCCGTCCCTCCTCTCCCCGGGTCAGGACCTCCAGTTGGACGGATGTTCTGGGTCTCGTCTCTCCAGCTGTTTACAGATGCAGCCTCCACCTCCTCCACCCTTCAGCAAACCCTCCACCCTGCTGCCCTGCAGCAACTGCGACCAGCAGCAGAACCAGCAGCTCCAGAGCTGCGGCCGACCGGCCTACATCCACTTCTCCCGGGCCATCCGGCCTGCCGCCCGGCCCGCTCCGGTGAGGCGGCACTCACACAACCCAGATGTGAGCGGGGAGATGCAGGGGGACTTCCGGCGCTGCAACTCCTCTTCCTGCCAGGGAGAGACTCTGTTTGTGGTGGGGAAGCCGTGTTTCCTGGGCTGCGGCCGGCGGCCCGCTGCCGCCACCGGGCCTGCAGGTCGAGCTCAGCTCCACGTCTTTCTGCCCAGCGAGGGCAAACCGGAGGAGGCGGACCGGGAATCCGTGGATGAAGGCTTCATGGATGAACTGGACTGCAGGATTACAGCTCTGAAGCTGCAGCACACCCTCACCAACAACTCCTAGAAAATATTCATTTCTACCTTGAGCTGACTAGAGTGCTCCAACCAGTTTGTGGACCTTGACCTCTGACCCTACCAAGAGTCTGAGCAGAAGAGTTTTATCATCAGACGTCAGAGGTTAAATGGAGGGATTATTTTATTCTTTATGGTGTAAAAACCATTGGATAAATATTTCTAATAACCGTCAGTGGCGCGAAAAGTGGATATAAGCTCGATATGCTATGTGGGCGCTGCCCTAGAGGGGGCGCCAAACAACGGCGTAAAAATTATTTCTAGTCTCTATTTTCTGCATTTGGCAGCTGTCTATGGTGTGTTATATAACAGAGTCACGCTGCAATACACACCAGAAAGTACAAAGTTGCACCACTGTATGTTAGTCTTATACTGTATATTGTTATTATCATTAGTATTAGTGTTAATCTTGTTTTTTATATATTGTTTTTAACATTTTAAGAACTTGTTTGTGTGAACCTTCATATCAATTTTTCTGTTGTACCTTAATTTCCCCTTTGCTTAACAATAAAGGTTGTTTCTGTTCTGAAACGTCATCAGAGAAGTGAACAATATTATGAGATTTCTGAACTAGATACTCAACTAATAATATCAGTTATCATTTACTCCTGTGGTCACATATTTAAATGAACCTTTAAAGATGTGTGGAGAATGAAAAACTTGAATAAAAAAAAACATTCAAGTTTATAGTCATACTTTCAGAAAATAACAAAAACACAGAGGAATCAGCTGCTGTTTTAAATGTGGGGCGATTTTTATTATTGACATTAAACAATATTAAACTAATTACCAACAGTAATAACACAAATTTTATACTAACACTAATATTTATAATCAGTGTTATAAGAACACTAATTATACCAAGAATATTTTAAGAACATGTAGCTTCTTTTTAAATAAATTTTGTTATTTAACCAGGTAAAACCCCATGGAGATCCAGACCTTATTTGCATTTGAAACGCAGGTTGCTCCAGCAACACACAACAACCTGGTTACACAAAAGTAAAACTAATTATACACAAGTTCAAAACAAATGACAAAACAGTTTAAAAGCAATACTTGATTAATACAGTCACATTGTTTATTTAATAAAACGCTCAAAAATTATTTCAACGAATTACTTTCTAAAAAAGTGAAGTATTTTTATTTTAGTATTTGTTTTATGCATCATCTTTATATGATCAGTATTTGTTATGATTTGTTCATTACATAATGTTTTAGTGTGTTATCACAGATAAACATTTGTTTTATAAAGAGAATTTAATGTAATGATGATAATCAAATAGCACTCTTCAAATAATATCTGAAAAGACAAAACAGTCAAACAGGTAATCATGTTATCATAGCTGTTAAGCACTAAATGTAAGCATTACTGGTTGCAACATTTTATATAATTTATTTTTTAGCACCGTTTAATAAATATCCAGCCACTGCCCGCAGCGAACTGTCCTTTTTTAATTCAGAAAACCGTTTCTAACTGTATGGCCTGCCACTCACAATATGGCGGACAGACACGCTGAGCTAAGTCTTCCGGGTCGAATGGAACGCGGAATAACGCTTCCTGCCGCTACCAAAAGTAGAATTGAGCCGGATAATGTAGGTCTGCCAGGACTGGGGTCAGGTTCCGGTTTCAACTGGGTCCAGACTGGGACCAGTTCTTCTCCACCGAATATGGTTTGCTGCTGTGCTTTCCCTGGCTGCGCCAACAGGGCGTACTCCTGGTCGCCGTACAGGTTCCACCGCATTCCGCTGGCGGACCTCAACCTCCGCATGTTGTGGCTGTCGGTGCTGAGGATGGATGTCAACACGCCGCCAGCCGCGATGAAGCATCTCCGCGTCTGCAGCGCTCACTTCACGGATGATGATTACATCGGGAAGGGGGAGAATAAAAGAGGACAGCTGCACCTGAAGGACCACGCTGTCCCATCCTTCTCACTGGTCAATTTTACTTTTTTCACTTTTTTTTTATTAGAAAAGTCATGTATAATGTACAAAACACGTCAGGGAAGTAAATCTGACAGAACTGTTTTAGGAACAGAGCTCGTAAAGTTTAATTTTGTAAATCAGAAAATAAAAACAAACAAAAACAATTTCTATATATAATGAAGCATAAATAATAAAGCATGATGTCGCTCATAGCACAGAATTAGACTAAATAGATCTGCCCTAATGGATCAGACACACTGTCACAATACCAGATCTAGATTTTTTTCAATATCGGGACAGAGAAAGATGCGATCGGTGCAACAAGGTAATGCTGGGTTGCATATGACGTATTACCGATGTGACGCATTGCCCTCTTATGCTTTTTCCTCTTTCCTACTTTTTTGAAACTAATGTTCATTTATGAGGGCAGAAAACTAAACCAAACTCATCCTGTGTTAAAAAGTAATCAACTTTAATCCCTGCCAGATCTCTAGAATCAAAACATCTGAAACAGCACCAGCATGACAGCATGAAGTAGGCTGAAAGATCCAGGAAAGCAAAATATCGTCCTCTGATCTGAAGAAAAACAACAGATGAGAGAAAGTCTGTCATTCATTTCACTGGATTTTATTTAACACGAAATAAATAAAAAAAAACCATGCCACACATTTGAAAAGTTTATTTGCAACTAAAAAAAAAAACAGCTGATAATTTTGTGTTAATTATAATTATGGTTTGGAGCATGATGTTTGATATCTGAAGTCTGGCTGTTATCAGTTATTAACACTGCTGAATTATCATTCGTTAGCAGCTGTACATGTGTGTGAAGCTCAGTAAACACACCTGTGTTCATGCTCTACTGCTCTCCCAGGTTCCTCTAGAGACCCTGGCAGCTGATACTGACCCAGAGGTGAAAGGTCATGGTGTCGACGAGCCGCCTGTGTCCATTCAGAAGCAAACTGTTGTTCTGAAAACACCGAGAACATCAAAACCTCCAAAACTTCAGAATAAAGGTAAATAATTAGAACGGCTACATTTTCAGTTTATTCCGACGGGAAGGCAGGTGATCAGATGTTATTTAATAAACTGTCTTTTCATATTTTATTTTGCTGGTACGTTTCCAGGAGCCCAGAATGTGTTGTTGATTCCTCGGGACCCCTACTGTGACGTCATGAGTCGCTGGCAGCTTTCGGTTCGAGCTCGGCCGTCGTCAGACCCGGTTTGTTTGGTTTTCTTACAGATTTTGAATTTTGCCAAACTATTGCACAGTTTGGCAAAATGAACTTTTTGAGTTTCAAACCAATCACCAAACAAGAAAAACAAAACAAAAACACCCAAAACCATTTTGCCATTTTCTGGCAACAATTTACTGCATTTTGGTGTCTGGAAATCAAGCTCTTTCCAAAACATCCCGATACAGCTATTACAATCGGCAGGCACTAACCCTCACCTAGCAACCATGGGGGCCTACAGGAGCAAATGTGGAAGAAACACATGAACGACGCAAACTACAAAACACACTAACAGAAAAAAGCAAATCCTAAAAACAAAATGCTGCAATCACAGCATTTAGAAATAGAAACTAAAGGGAAAATATCACCAATAGCAAAATCAATATTAAGTATTAAATGCCACAAAAAGGAAGTCTTGTTTTCTGTGGTTGCAGCATTTTTTCTTTACTGTGTTTTGCTGTTCTGCGATGTGCACAAATATCAAAACTAGCTGCAAACACATGAATGATGGGAACTCTAAAACACACAAATGGACACAAATAATAAATAAATGAAGCAGAAAACGCTAGAAGCACTTAAACTGGAGGATATTTTAAATATACAAAATAAAATATGACAACAAAAAACCATATACAACCAAAATCAGAAATAAAATGTAACATCATGTTGATAACAATGCATGAGTTTTTCTTCTCAAAGACCAATACACTTTAAATTTCTAAAAGACAATTGACACTAAAACTGAAAGATATTGTAAATGTTCAAAATAATTCAAAACAAAACTGAAAAACAGAAATAAAAACCACATACAACCAAAACCATAAAAAATGGTTTATGAAATCTCCGTAAACAAAATTGCCCTTCAAAAATAATCACCAGAAAGGAAATCCTGGAGTTCACTTTAATTTATTATGCGATTAATTGCTTAATTCCTTATTGCAACAGTGTTATGTGGCAGTAATCAGGTCTGTGTGTGGCTGGAGATGGTGAACTCGGGTGTTACAACCTACTTATGTTTTTAACAGAGAGGAGGCGATCACTTTTTCACACTCGGCCATGTTTGGATATTTACCCCTTAGTAATAAACATCTTCATCTAAAAACAACATTTTGTGTTTAATTGTGTCCTCTGACTGAATTTTAAATCAGAAAGGGACAAACTTTTTCACACCGTTGTGGTTCAGTCTGACTCCGGGCCACGAGGTGGCGGTAGTTCTCGTTTAAGTTGAGGTAAAGAAGGAGAGTTCAGCTGTTTTTACCGCTGTACAATGCCTGGTGGAAAAGACAGGTGTTTTGTTGTTGACTGCTTTGAACAACATGCCTCCATGCACGTCCTCCCAGCCGAGGCGAACAGAACTAAGTGGCTCCGCTTCATCTTTGACGGAAAAGTCCCGTCCCCAGGCACACTGCCGAAGAAGATTGTAGTTTGCGCAAATCACTTCACCACAGACAGCTTTGAAAACTACCGACAGTATAAGGCAGGATTTGCATTAAGACTAAGACTGAAGAAAGGTTCCGTTCCCACTATTCGCTTCAAATTCGACGATGACGGAGATGTAAGTACAGCATAACGCGTTCGGAGTGAACATTTATAGCACAAGCTAACGCTAACAATAGGCTGATGTGTCTCACAAATAACGTTTTACCGTTAGTTGCCATTCAGAAACGGCTCCTGGTTGCCTGCTGGTTGTGAAGGAGGCTCCATTTCGTCTGCTTCTGGGTTAAAAATGTGTCGTTGTCTTGCGTATCTCTTTGCAGCCATTTGCACGAGTAGAAGGCGAGATGAAAACATTGAGTTGGGGGGCGTGGCCAGCAGCAGCTTATTTGCATAAAAGTGGCAGAACCTTAAAACAGCTCATTTTGATTGGAGCCAGAATTCAGGAGGCGAGATCCACCTGAGTGTAGAAAATGTGGTGAGGATGTTTCATGTAGGCCATAGTAGGGTGTGCAACGGGTTCAAACGGCGAGAAGCGCTGCAAACTACAAAACAAACAAAAATAAATAAATAAATGCAACAGGAAGAGGTTTAAATCAGAAAACAAATACAACAAATGAAATGCTGCAAAAACAAGCTTAAAACGCTGCAAAGCTGCTAAACAAAATGGAAGTCCTTCATAGAAAGTAGAAGTCCTCCATACCACCAGGGGGAGTCTGGAGTAGGTACCTAAGTTAGTATGCGAAAATATGTGTTAAAAAACATCAAGAATATGTTCCTACCTACCTACCTTCCTTCCTTCCTTCCTTCCTTCCTTCCTTCCTTCCTTCCTTCCTTCCTTCCTTCCTTCCTTCCTTCCTTCCTTCCTTCCTTCCTTCCTTCCTTCCTTCCTTCCTTCCTTCCTTCCTTCCTTCCTTCCTTCCTACCTCTGTCTCTCTCTCTCTCTCTCTCCCTCTCTTTCTTTCTTCACACATGAGAATAAATACTTTGCTTTATTGTTTGTTGTGAGATTTAAGGTGTCAGTTATACTGAAATGTGATAATTAGAAAATTACATTTTTCTAATGCAGCATTTGATCATTAACTTTAGGAAACTGTTTGCTTCAGTTATTTGTTTCCAGATCTTATTTGCTGATGATGTTTTCAGTTGTTGGCTCTGGTCAAAAATAGCATTTAGTCTTCCAAAAAAAACTGTTCTTTATTAAAGATATTTTATAGGATCTGAAAATGTGTTTCTTTGATTTTAATTTGAGTTTTTTTTTAGTTTTTGCATATTTATTTATTTTTTTCTGTGTATTATTTCATTTTATTTTGGAAAGCCTCTCTGATTATTTTATTAATGCATTTATCATCTGCCATGTGAATTCCTCAATTATTAGATCATGTAGCTCAGATTTTAAGTTTTTCTAAGTAAACTAATATTGCATGATTTCAATGAAACCTGCAGGAATCACTTTCTTTGCAGAAGCTCCTTTCATTACTTAATAAATATTTAACTAAAACAATAACACCCCATTTTCAATTCAGGTTTTGTTGCGTATAATTATTGCTTACAACGTTACAATTATTTTATACAGTGCTGTTATGATATGGAAGTTGTGCACATAACACACTTAGAAAAACTGTCAAAATGTATAATTATTAAGTAATTAGAAATATCCTGCTTTTTATTGTCTCAGTGGGAAAATTAAAGTGTAAACACAGCAAAGTGACAGGGAAACAAAGCATGCAGGTTTACACAAAGGTAAACGAATAAAAACAGAATAAAAAATAAAACTGTACAGGAAGGACAAAATTTCAACATAAAATAATGCGCAGTTATTAAAAATATACTCTGATCCAAAGGGATGTGCAACTGAGTAGAATAACAAATCTACAAAATGTGCTTGTGGATTTGTGCATTTAAAAAAAGTCAGAATAAAAATGGAAACAACAGAGATGTTATTGAAAAGAACAATCTGCAGATCCAGATAAAAAAAATTTTAAAAAATATATATATATATAAATATATATATATATATATATATATATATATATATATATATATATATATATATATATATATATAAATATAAAAAAATTGGGGCTTGATGCTTTCAACAACAACAAAAAAAACATAAACATAAAGTTGTTTCTAAGCTTTATTTGTATTTTTAAGTGCGGGAGTCACTGTACATTTGGCAATAACACAGCTCCCTGGATATCTTTTATGCAAAATGTTCATTTGTTAGTCTTCAATTTGAACTCTCCAATAAAATTTACTTCTATGTACAACACCGTTTATATATATATATATATATATATATATATATATATATATATAGTCGCGGGCGTATGTGTTTACTACATTATTTATTATTTGTTGTGAACGTGGATAAAACGTTTGTGAATTCACCATAACTCAAGTGATTCGATTTAATAACCTGCCGTGACGTCACGAACACGCTGATTTTATTTGCTACCGCTTGGGGGCGGTAATGTGTAATTCCACAGCGTTACCAACCGACAATAAACGCCAAGAAGAATCAAAAAAGGCATTCTGCAAAAAAGCCGTGTAGTTGGAATAAATGTGAAGTAGTTTTCCAGATTTACAACCGACCGGAGGAGAAAACGCTCCATCTCAGACAGTTTCTGGTGCAAACATGGCGGAAGCTGGAGACGGAGCCGAGCAGCAGGCCAGCTATCAGGTCCAGGTCAGCGGCGCGGTAAGCTACAGTCTGCACGCTGCCTTAGGCTGGAACAAGCTCTTCATAGCGGGCCCAGATACGCCCAGCAGGGGAAGGAGCGAGTCTGAGGGGTCAGAAACGGTTTATTGAGACCAAAGAGCGGAGATACTGGTAGCTAACCGGACAACGGGGATAAACAGAAAGGCTAGCTTGGCTTAGCAGGCGGTCGGTTAGCCACAGGTTCTGCTTTCTATTGAGCGGTTTAGATGTTTAGCGATCATGGATGAAGCAAAAAATGTGCATTTCAGAGAGAGAAAAACAAAGCAATCATGCTCAAGCTGACCCTGCAGCCGCTGCAGCAAAACGCTAACAAATATCGCGAGATTGCAAAAATGAAAAAGGAAAATAAAAACTCAGACAAATCAACACGATGTAATTTATGCTTTTGTTTATTTTATCTGCTACACAGTCTCTAAATGTTTTGTCCATCCACGTTACCTTTAGCTTATTGATACTAGCTACGTGGTAAAGTTGTGTTGTAATCAAAGAGGGAGACATCGCGAGAGTTGCCTGGCCATTGGCGATTTTTGATTCATGAATACGATTAGTTGTTTTATGACCACAAGTTAAAAAAAAAAACCCCAGCTATAAAACATTTTATATGCAAAGATTATGTAAATTAATATTTTTTATTACTGACGTGTGGATAGATGAGTGAGCATAAGATAATATTTACTCTTGAGTCGACATTTCTGACTAAACATAATTGAATTCAGATTTGAGGCATCAAAAAAGGTGAGTATAAATGGTTAAATATTTTATAAAAAATAAGATTCAGCAACGCTGAGATACTGTTTAATAGATTCTCAAAGTTTCATAACCTTAAGTAAGAACAAGTGTCATGTTGTTGTTATCTAAACAACTGTTTCTCTTCTCAGGCGACACAGGAAACAGACAGTGACTCCACAGACGCCGTATCAGAACCAGGAACGTCAAAGGATGCAGGAGATCAGAAGTCTGTTGGCGAAGCTTCGCCCGTTGTGTCCGAGCACAAAGAGGACAGCAGCGGCGGTGAGAACGAGACAGAAAGTCAGGAAGCCAAAAATGACGAACTTAAAAACGATGAATCTTCTTCAGAGGCCGTTTCTCCTCGCGATGTGCTGAAAATGGTTTATGTTGACGAATCAGAGGAAAGCGAAGAAAAACCGGAGGAGAAAGAGGACAAGACGATGGAGGGAGCAGACGTCAGCGAGATGGACACCAAGACTGATCTGAAAGAGGACGAAAAACAGACAAACTATGAAATGGAGGAGGAAGAGGAGAACAGGAAGGAGGAAGAGGAGGAACAGGAGAACAAAAAAGAGGAAGAGGAGGAGAACAGGAAGGAGGAAGAAGAGGAGAACATGGAGGAGGAAGAGAGCAGGATGGAGGCGGAGGAAGAGGACAGCAGGACATCAGAGGAGAAATCGTCGTTTGCTGCTAAGCTGAGCGCGTCTGCAGCCGACGACCTTGACGAGATGATGGACATCGGGACGGTGGACCAGATGGAGCAGGAAGCTCTGATGAAGGAGGAGGATGAGGAGCAGGACCGCTCGCCTACAAACACAAACACAGGTACGCAGCATAGTTTTTCCATTCAATCTTGATATGGCCAAAAAAAAAAACCTCACCATGCATCAAAACTTTATCAAAAAATGGGAATTTTTGAGAAATTGCTGTGTTTCCATTAAGAAAATGTCTAATTGTGCAATTATGTGGTCAATGTAAAAACAATCAATAACAATAAACATCGTAATAGATATGCTATCAATATCAGTTGAAAATGCGACTAATAAAATGTTCAACAATTTCACCAAACTCCGATCCAGAACCGCACAGCATTCTGGGAGATGTAGGCAGAGCACCATCTTGTGTGGCTATCTAAGCTAGGATGGTGGCATCAACTAAGCCTCTCTCTCTTTGGTTACCTAGCAACAAGCTGCTGAGCAACAAGCAGTTTCAAGTTCCTCAACTCTGGTTACCAAGCAACAACCTGCTGAGCAACTTGCACAGCAACAGATTCAGATTTTTTTCCATCTCTGGAGGAAACTGAGGGTAAAACAGGAAAGGCTGCATCTCGATTTGGCAGTATTTCAGATATTTAGAACAAAAACTATTCAATAATTATTGATATCGACTGATATGAAACGTTTATATGGTGAGATGTGTTCCAGCCCTAAACACGCCCTGAGAAAAACTGGATGTAAACGGTCAACATGCAGAGCAGCAGTGATGTGACTGAACGAGCAGCACGAAGGCGTGAAGGCATCACGGCTTCGATCCGTTTTCCTAAACGGTCCGGTCGGGGAGGCGTGAATTCGTAATCAAAAAGCAGACTTCGCTCCGCCTACAAACCTTCGGTTGAAGTGAACTCTGGTTCGGTCTGAATGTGAACGCTCCAAAAGCAAGATGTGGGCTACAGCGCAGGGCATTAATGGACTCGGTTTGATTTGGGGCCAAAACTGCAACATTTGTTACACTTTTCAGGTTTGAGGCGGTGGATTAATGTCTTTGTTTTTATTTCCCCTCGAAGTTTCCACACTGGAAGACGGAAACTCCGCTGAGGAAGAGGAGGAGGGAGCCGACGTGAAACCGTCAGCTTCAGATTTGATGCAGTCGAGCTCGTCTCCGTCTCCGTCAGCGGGAAGCACAGGTAGGCGAGCCGACGGCAGCGAGCAGCGCCGCTTCGGCTGCGAGGAACGGATCTGATGTAGCAAAGACCAAACGGCTCAGTGTTTGTCTTTATGGGTCTGGAACCATAATTCAGCTTTAAAAACAAAAAACCTTCGTCCAAAAATGAAATCTTCAAACACCAAAAATTAATCAACAAGTTAGTTTGAGCTCTTAAAATGTTATTTTAAAATTTCTCTCGTACTGGACCCGTTTTTGTCCTCCTGTGTCCAGGCAGAGACAGCTCCTCGCCTGCTGCCGTGGTCAACGGGATGAAAGTGGTGAAGTTGTCCTTCCCCAGATCAGACTCTGTAAGTCGCTCTTCGGACAAAAATATTTTTTTTTCAAAGCTAACTCTTTCTTCCTTCTGGTCGTCGTTGAAGTCTGAGTGTTTTTTGTTTTTTTTCCCTGAAGCTGGAGGGGCAGACAGAGACCGAAAACAGGAAGTCGTCTCCTTCGCCGCCTCTGGCCAAAGTGAAGGACGAGCCGGTGGACGAGGAATACGAACAGGCGCTGATTTCCTCCACGTCTACGGCCAGCGTGAAGGACGAACCCGCCAAGGTGAGTTCACGCGTGAGTTCATCCAAAGAAAAAACAAAACTAATTAAACCAAACCACAATCAGACTTCAGTGTAAACGGTTTGAGACCCGCATGTGCAGGAGAAGAACGCAGCAGCGCTCTGTGGCTGTAAAGATGGCCGCCATGATGGATGGATTTTAAAGTTATTCAGTAACGAGCTGAAAGTATCGTCTCCAGATCAGAAGCAGATGAAGGAAGCTGATATAAAGTCTGAGTTTTTTTGTTTTTGTTTGTTTGTTTTTTAGAATTGGCGTTTCAGTTAAGGAAATTTATTTTAAAAATGTCAAATTGCTCAATTTTATGGTCAACGGAAAAGCATCTCCTTTTAAAACAATCAGATACAATTTAGTTCCACATATGGAAGCAGAACAGATCAGACTTTATCGCTTGAAATGATCGGACTGTTCAGATCGCCGTGAAAAAGTCGGCTTTGGGTGGCATTCGCCTGCTGCAGCACCGCAGCTGTCATGTGTGAAAGCTGCTGTGCTGCAGCTGCTGGATGCATCCCAGCTGCAGTACAGCAGCTGGGATGCTGCAGCTGCTGGATGCATGCCAGCTGCAGCACCTGAATCCAACGAGCAGCTCGTTATCAGGGCTCTGCTGCAGCTGGGAAAAGCTGCTGCTCTGCAGGACTTGGACTCCTCTGGGTCTGAGGACGGTCTGCACTTCACTGGGCTAAAACACAGGAAGTCAAATTTTTACCTGGAAAAAACCCTCAATACTGAACTGGGATTCAGAACCTGGAGGCTAGACGGCTTAAAAAATATGTATCTTTTAACTATTTATGCTAAAGAAGAATGGTTGCAGTCTATTCGTAGAGACGTTTGACTCGGAGTTGAGGTTAAAGGTCACAGAGTGATGGAGGCCCCTTATGAGAAGGAGAAGAAAATAGGCTGATGTCCCAGCTGTTGGAAGATGTTCTGAAATCCTGCAGGCCTAGTCAAAGTCACTGAACTAATCCGACCTTAACACCGTGATTTAAAAACATTAACAGATGTTTGTTCTTTTCAAGTCAGTGAAAAAATCTTCAGTAAAATCCTTCAGAGAAACATTTATCCAGATAAAACTAAATCGATGTTGACTTTCTGCTTTGTGAATTTTAAAAACATAAATCTAAATTTGAAAAAAATAAAAACAAAAATGGAGCATATGACTGAGTATTTGGGCCATCTTAGATAAATATTGCATGGAACAAATTTCCAACATAAAACGTAAATATTTCTAGATTAATTTCATATTTATAGGAAAAAAATCTGGTAATTCTCTGAAAATTATAATTTTCCATGACTAGAGGCATACATTTGCAATATTAGAACAAAATTATTATTATTGTTTGACTGAAGTGGCAAATTTAGGAGATGCAGAAAATATCCGTTCTGTTTCCAGGATCGGAACCAGACAGGATGCAGATATTTCAGAAAATATCTTGGTTTTTATTGTTAAAAATAACAATATTTATTAAATGTTCCATGATTTAAATGTTCCTTTAATCATGGAACATTTTCTTATTAGGTCTTTTCACTGTGAGAATATTCAGCTTTTTCTATTGGGGTTTTTTTAAATAACATTTTTGGAGAAAATTTATTTCCTTCTTTGTGGATTCATTATTATTGCTTTGGCTGCAATGACCCCAATACTCTAGTGTTTTTTTTTGTTTGGCACGATTAAAATACAGATCAAAGATCTTATAAAAAATAATAATACAGGAAAAGGAAAAAGCCCAATGCAGTTATGTAATCTTTCTCTCAAATAATCTAGAAAAATAACATAATTCACCAGCTAATCATGGATTTAAGAAGACAGTCAGAGAAAACGGAAAAAATAAAAACGTTCATACTCTGTCTGCTACTTATGCATTTTGCTGCTGCTTTGATCCAAAACCAATAATTCGGTTGCCATCGCAGCCCAGCTGCTGAGAAGGAAGATGGCGTCTGGTGTTTGTGACGTCGTCTCCGGTTCCTCTTGTCGACAGGACGACCTGCGGATCGGCTCGGTCTTCTCCGTGTCTCCGTCCGGAGAAACGCTGCCGTGCGTCAACCCGTCCTCCGTCCACATGTCCTGCTCCAACTGCAGGAAGAACCTGATGAAAGGACAGACGGCGTTCCAGAGGAAGGGTTCGCCGGCGCTCTTCTGCTCCACCTCCTGCCTCTCCGCGTCGCTGCCCTCCTCCAAAGGAGCCACCAAGTCCTGCGTCTTCTGCCAAAAGTAACGACACGCTGCCAAAAACCTGATCCTCACTTTTCTAAAGAGAGGAGCTACAAACGACAGAAAATATTTCAGAAAGTGCTTTTTATCTCAATCTGTGGATTATATGATGGAATATTAGGACCAAAATATGAGAATAGTCATAATATTAGAATAAAGATGCCAATGTTGCCAGAAAAGGTATTAAAATTAAGTTGTTTTAATGAAAAAAGCAAAAATCAGTTTTCTTAGTTTGCTCAATTGTTTCAAAGTTCTGCAGCTGATGATAATTTCATGCTAATGTGCTAAAAGATGAAATATTTAGATTATCTGTAAAACTTACAACAAAGTATAACTTCAGAACATTTCTGATTTAAATGTTATTTTTCATGTTGAAGTTTCCCTAAAATGACGATTTTGTTCCAGCATTATTTTCTTGTAATATTATGATTATCAAATCATTTATCGATTTATCGCGATAAATTTCTCACAAGATATTGATTCACCACTGTCACAATAAATTCCCATTAACTAAAAAACTAAAACTATCCATATTGTTGGGATTGTTGGTTTTAATATTTTGCTCCACTGTTAATTCAGTTAAAATGTATCAAAAGATTTGAAAATATGATTAAATGATGTTTAGTGACAGAAATCACATTTTTATGACTTGTGTCCTAAAGAGACATTTTATAAACGGGAATGTTTATCAAGAGCACTGTTTGTTTGTGGGGCTAAAATGACCTAAAAAGTTGTAATAAACAGTTGGCATCACTTTTATTTTTATCACAGAATGTAATAATTATGAACTTTAAGTCCAAATTTGATTCTCGTAACTGAAAGTGAAAAAAATCTTGGCCTGGTCCTGATATTCTGTCACAGACGTGACTTGAATTAAAAGTCAGTTAAACAGAAGCTTTAAACAAGATGGCCGCCGTGGGCCGCTGACACTGGAAACACCAGGAGGGGAAAAATCCAGATTTTCCAAATCTGTTTTTAGTGAATAAGGTGGTTTTATCGCCACGCCGCCCTCTGAGCCAATCGGGTCTCGATCGGCTCTGAGACGCGGCTGCGCTGCTCTCCTCCAGGTCGATCCTCCGGACCCAGGATGCGGTTCTGGCTCCAGACGCCAACGGCGCCATGAAGGAGTTCTGCAGCCAGAACTGCGTCACTTCCTTCAACTACAAGAAACACACGCAGAGCATCCGCGCCGCCGCCGCGCCGTGCAAAGCGCCGCAGACGCAGTCGCTCTGCAGCATGTGCTCCAGATTCAGCACCGTGAGTTCAGCGGACCAGAACCCGGTTCTACCGGCTCGCCGCTGTGAAGCTACATTTTTCTGCTCTCTCCGCAGAGCAAACACGAGGTGATCCTGCGCGGCACCGTCCACAAGATGTGCAGCGACGCGTGCTTCAACCGCTTCCGCACCGTCAACAACCTGACGATGGCGGGCTGCGCCAGCTGCGGCTCGTTCTGCCAGAGCAAACCCGTCATGCTGAAGCTGGAGGACAGCAGCAAGACGCTCTGCAACATGGACTGCCTGGCCAAATACAAGGAGGTACCTGAACGCCTCGCCGCTGCCTGACCCGCCGACACGAGTTTCACTCCACTTCCTACTGCAGACACTTCACTACAAATAAAATATTAACTTGCAAGTAACTTTTCAGCAAGAAATAGGAGACTGGTTAAGTAAATAATTGATCAAAAAACGGTTCTAGGTTCACAGATGATTTCACTTATAACTTGACATTTTTCCCAGTAGAACTGGTGTTTTATCAATATTAACAAATTGTTGACCTGAAACTAGTTCCTACGCTGCAAAAACACAAAATCTTACTAAGTATTTTTAGTCTGGTTTCTAGTTATTACACTTAGACAAAACTAACTTACAAGTACATTTCTTAATAATTCTTAATGTTGATAAAAAACTATTTTCACTGTCATGTTATTTACTTCCAACATGGGAAAAATGTGTAGCTGGTGAAATAATCTTAGTGAAACTAGTACTTTTTAAAATCTATAAGGATGTATTTACTTGAAATAAGATCTGATATCTTGCTGAAAAGTTGATCATAAGTTAGTTTTTTGTCTTATTTTAAGAGTACTTGGATATTTTCTCTAAGATCTACACCCAAAACACTTGATAAGATTTTTTTCCCAGAAATTTTAGCACTAAAACTTCTGAGGCACTAGACGAACTGATCAACAAATTTGATGTGTATCGATTTTAATGATGACACTTAATTGGATTTTTCTTACTCTGGTTGACGGTGATGTTTGATGTTTGACGTTTTCATGATGTAAAGCACCAAGAACTGCCTCAGTGCTGAAATAAACTTGACTGCTTTTCGTTTGTTGCCAGAAAACGAAGGTGATTCTGCCGTGCACCATGTGCCGCGCGCCTCACATGCTCCCCCAGATGTTCAGCAACAAAAACAGCGACGAGTCGGTCAACATGTTCTGCAGCAACAGCTGCCTGATGGCGTTTAAGGTCCAGAGCGTCAGCTCTTCAGGTGTGGCTGCACACGTTTCCTTCCGCTGGACGTCAAAGCAGGGAGATGAAAACTCTGCAGAGTTATCTTTGATTCTCTGTGACGTTAAAACGTCAATATTCTGGGATTCTCCCAAACTGGATGTTATTCCTGTAGATGGTGAATGTTTCCGTTTCCTTACACTCTGATGTTTCTTTCTGCTGAGATATTTTATGATCAGTTGAGATTGAAAAGCAGCTGATTTACGTTAACGAGACAGTTTATTTATTTAGGTAATTTTTAATCTTTACATAAACAAGTAAAAAAAAGACGAAACCAACACAGAAATGGATAAACGATATTTAAATTTCTGCCAATTGCAAGAACACGAAGCAAACTATTTGTACCTCCACTTTTTTTTATACATTTAGTTCTTATTTTGTTCAATGTTGCAATAGTTTGACATGTTAGTTCTTCCATTATCATCAAGTGTGAAGCAGCTGGAAACACGTGAGACAAACAGTTTTATAGATGGAGTGGATGGACTGAACAGAGATCACAACGTTCCTAATATTCCATCAGCTTCTTTTGTGACTGAACTTTTATATTTTAGTAACGTTTCGGTTCGAACGTTCCTCTGCAGGAGCTCGGTTAAACTGTGACAACTGTGGGAAGAACACGGTTCCTTCGTACCACCTGGCCATGTCGGACACCTCCATCAGGAACTTCTGCAGCATGCCGTGCGTCATGACGTTCCAGGTAGAGACGCCGCGACGCAGCCGCTTCATTCGCTCTGCAGGCGAAACCCTAACATTGTTTCTGTTCCACAGGAGAAGTTCAAGAAGAGCCAGCCGCAGCTGAACGTTTTCACCAAGCTGCCGGTGGGGTCGGCCCAGACCCAGACCGCCACGCCGACGCAGCTGGTCGACGCGCTGAAGCTCAACTGCTTCCAGTGCAGCCAGGTGGTCACCTCCAAACCGGAGCTCATCCAGATGAAGGTAGCAGGAAACGAGACGCCACGCTTTACTAAACCTTTGATGACGAATTTTGTATTTTTTTTACATTAAAAAGTTGAAAGTTTCCACCAAAAAGTCGTTAATTGAGATTACATTTCTCCTTGAAACTCAGAAATTTTCAAGTTTTTTGTAGAAAATTTCAGAGATGACTCAAAATTAGATATTTTTTTATTTTTTTTGCTGGAAATTTTCCAGTGACCTAATACTCCATGGTAGATTTTAGCATGTTTGCTGTATTGAAAGAAAAGCATCTAGTTTTGAGTTTCGTTTCGACTCGACTGAACATGATCCGGGCCGCTTTCTTTCAAATTCTATTTAGCCAAGTTTAATCAATCATTTCAGTAAAAGTCTATGAATATTCATGGTTTCACCTTTTGGCACAGCTTGGCTATCAAAAGACAAATACTTTGCATTTCCTATTGTAAGAAACTTACAAATTAAAGTGTCCATCTGCATCTACAGGCCACATTTGTATTATTTTAAGATGCACTCTGGACCCCCTGATCCAAACGGATAAATGATCCCAGAGTCGGGTTTTCTCCCTCCGGAGTGATTGTTCCCATGTTTCTCCAGGATAAAATCATTTTCCTGTGCGGTTCCGACTGTTCGATGGAGTACAAGAAGGCCAACGCCGTGATGAGTCTGTGTGAATACTGCAAGATCGAAAAGATCACCAGAGAGGCCAAGAGGATCAACAACAAGGACTGCTACTTCTGCAGCGACGGTGAGCGCAGCGGCTCCACCGACATGGGGAAATGCGCAGAAAACAAAATGTTGGAAAAATATCAGGGCTTTTATCCTCTTTCTAGTTTCGAATGTACAACAACGCAGCAATACAACCATTTAGTTTGACTCATTTTAGTTTAAATCATGTAACTTGTCACTTTATAATCTGAACTTTAACATTTTTTCTCATTTAAATTCAGGTTTTTTACTTCCTGACTGAATGCTGACTCATTTTAAAAATGTGCAAAGGGAAATTTCGTAATTTTTTTTATTTTGGTCCTGAGGGGTTTGGTTGCCTGATTCCTGTTTGGTCATGTGATGGTGATGCAGAACAGGATTGTGGGATGTTTAACTTGAGCAGAGGAGCTTGAAGAATATCAGCAGCGAAGTGGATTTTTACACATTGTGGGAAATGTTGGAGAAATGTACGTAGATAATATCGATCGAGTTTTAATATCAACCCATATTTTCACATCAGTTCATCTCCCAATTAAAACTTTGACAAATGAATTGTAACTTTTCAGCACAATACAGGAGCTTGTTTTCAGTCAATTACTGAATTTTCATAAACGTTTCACTAACGAGTTTTTCCATATTATTAGTGAAACAGTCTGAAAGTAGCAATTTTTATCCACATTCGAGAATTAGTGACTTTAAACAAGCTGAAAAGTTTCTCATAACTTGGTTTTGTCTTATTTCAAGTGTACTGAGATATTTGCACCAGAAATATTTCGTTTTTTGCAGTGAATGACACTCTACCAACACTACACTGCAAAAACCACAACATTTTACCAAATGTACTTTTCAGCAATGACCGTATTAGTCAATAAATCCTTAATGTTGATTTTAAAAATGTCTACTTCCACTGGCAGATTATATTGAGACATTTTTCTCATGTTGGAAGTGAAATAATGCTCCATTGGAACGAGCAGTGAGATCAACGTTAGGGAAATGTTAAACGAGCTCGTATTTCTGCTGAGATGTTTCTTCTAAGTTAGTTTTGTCTTAGTTAAAGCGCACTTGGATATTTGAACCAGAAACTGTTCAGAAATTGTATTATTTTGATGCAGAACCGCGTTCTGTTCCCGTTTCCAGGCTGTAAGCTCCTCTTCAGACACGAGCTGAGTAAGAACTGGGGGAAGCACTGCCAGTCCTGCGTCTACTGCCACTGCGTGTCCAAGAAGCTGGTGACGGCCCAGTACGGCGGCTCCATCGAGGAGTTCTGCTCCGAGGAGTGCCGCTCCAAATACACCATGCTGTTCTGCCACGTAAGCCGCCGCGATCCGCGCGCCGAAGCCTCCGTTTGCTTTCAGTGACGATGCTGTAACTGCGCCCCCTGCAGGTAGCAAAGTGCGACAGCTGCGGGCGTAAAGGGAAGCTGAAGCAGAGCCTGCCGCTGCTTGGGGAGGTCAAACATTTCTGTGGCATCAGCTGTCTGCTCAAGTTCTGCTGCGATAGGGCGGCGGCCCAGGGCGAAGTCAGCAAAGGTCCAAACCACTTTTACCTTTATTCCACATTTACTGAGCATGAAAATGTTGTTAAAAAATATTAAACAATTAGTCATTCATTATTTTGTTGCTTAATCAGATAAAAAATGCCAGTTTTTCTTGATCCTTTTTATACTAGAAATGCATTAAAAGATGCAAATAATAAAATTCTCGTTAAAATAAGGAAACATTAACAGCATTTGTGTATATATATATATATATATATATATATATATATATATATATATATATATATATATAGCTTTATTACTGCTCCAAGTATTTTTCTTGTTGTAATAGGTGATGAATCGATTACTAAATTAGTTGACGGTTATTTCAATAATCGGTTAATCGTTATTTGCTTAATAATTTCAGGCCTAGATTTATGTAATAAATGTATCTATAATTTTAATATTATCAACATATTGCTATGATGAATTACAGCACAGGAAACATGAAATGATTAAAAACTGAAATAAAATGTAACATATTTTATTACAGGTTTATGTAAATGATTGTTTATAGATCAAGAAAATGTATTCAGGAAGTAATTTGGCTCTTGGATTTTTCAGCATTCTGAGAAATTTATAAATAAATTATTCATCAATGAATTGATTTATTAATAAATAAATCTATTTATTCCTTCTCAGACTGAGAAGGTTTAAAGTTTTTCTGGAGATGAACCAAAGGCGGATTATTTTGTTAAATTCTCATAAAGTTTTATTATCGTAATTTTGTATGTTCTTTGCAAGATTAATTTAATTTCTTGGAAGTGACTCCTAGACGTCAAACTTTCTATCATCCATCTGTGGAGTCAACTCGAGTTTTTGATGGACATAAATAACAACATATTCAGTTCAAACATTAGAAAACCGACCAAAATGAAAACCCGCAGAGTTTCACGTCTGTGAATCTTGTTGAGAAGCGACTGAAGCGTCCAGTGAAACTTTGTTCACTGCATTTTATGAAACATCTGCTGGTCTGTTTGGGTCAGGCATCTGTTTGGACCGGTTGTTTGTGTTCTGGTTCTGCAGCTGCAGGCGAGGCCACGCCCGTCATCGCCAGCGTCATGTCGCTCGCAGACCAGCCGGCGGGGAGATCCAAATCGGCAGACAAATCCACGCACCTCAGTACAGAACCCAGACTAAACTCTGACTTATCCGTCTGACCCGGTTCTTTGTTTCACGTCTAAAGTTTCTCTTTTTGTCTCAACAGGCACCAGGTCAAAAACCAAGAACTCTGGAAATGTAAGTCAGTGAAAAAGAACCCAAACGGATTAATAAGTGACAGAAAATGGAAATAATTGAATTTTATTTCTTCACTCGCTGGTTGTCGGAGCCGTTTTGAGTTCTGGTGTTTTTGTCTCGCAGATCAGCGTCCAAACAGACACAGCGAAGATCCACCCTCCTTCTTCTCCTCTTCCTCCTCCTGCGCCGAAGTTACTGAAGAACAAAGCGCTGCTGTGCAAACCTCTGGTGCAGAACAAAGGAGTTTCCTGCAAAACGCAGACGGCCAGCGTGGAGGCACAGACCGGTACCGACAGTCGATTCATCCCCGCACGTTTAGAATGCAACGTTTGTTCAGAAAGCAGCTTTCACAGACAAAACCACAAAGCTGCACAATAAAAATTACATTATACAGAGAATAAAATGAAATCATAAAAGCCTGGGAAGCTTTTTAGCCAGAATCTCACCGATTCTGATTAAATACAGAAAATGTCAACTAGAAAAAAATGTCCCCACATCGTTTTTGTGCCTCTAAGCGTTACATACAGTACAGACCCACTTTTTGCACCACTGGTTTTATGTCACGTCTCCAACCTTTCTCACTGTTTTAAAGCTCAATTCTCAAAATGTTGACTGGAGGAGCTTTAACCTCCTCTTCATTTCTGCGACCTGTGGTGGTGGATGCAGAGAGTTGTTGATGGATGAAGGCGAAACCAAACATCTGATCTTCCTCAGCAGCTAATAAGAGACTCTGGAAGAAAAGTTTCTGCACAATAGACGACCAAACATACAATTAATCACAATAATGATTAGAAAACTGTCAACATTTCTCTGTAATCAAGTTTCTTTATTGAAGAAGTCCAAAGAGATGAACAACAGACATTGTTTTTCTGATCTAAAGCTAAAAATATGAGAAGAAAACGGCATCGGTTCTTATTTTATGTTTCATGTTTTTTGTATCACAATATAGAAAACAGAATCAAGTTCAGATCACTTTGATTTTAACTAATTTAGCAACAAATAAAACATCGAAATACATGGATAAAAAACATTTAAAGGAAAACTAGAGTCCAGAGAAGTTTTGATTTTCATGAAATATTTCTGTCATCAGAATGAAAGAAACCATCAGCAGTGATTTCCTTTATGGCTCCTGTAACACAAAGAACTAAACCGGAAAAATAAAGATCAGAACAGCAGAGACACCAGAAACCTGATCAACAACCTGAGAGACGAGAGGAAATCTATCTGGGTTTACAGAACTCTGCTGAGGATCCAGTATAATAAATACAAACTCCAGCCAGTATCGGTTCAGTGAATCTGGTCTGGACTCTGTGGATCAGAGTCATGGATTCAGAGACGCTGTAGAAGGACAGAATACCTGCTCTGTGGTCCAGGTACACTCCAACTCTGGAGGAAGCTGGACCTGAGATGGAGGTACAGATGTCGTTGTGACTAAATTCATAATTGTTTTGAAAACACTCTAATGCCCACGACTTATCATTATTCCCAAAACCACATTCCAACCCTCTGCCTGCTCTGCTGATACTCTTGTATGCGACTGATACACCAACTCCCCCTTTCCACTCCACCTCCCAGTAACGACGTCCAGTCAGACTCTCTCCACTCAGAACCTGACGGTAAACAGTGAATCTGTCTGGATGACTAGAATAAGACTGATTTTTATCCATTTCTGTTACCTTCCTGTTCCCCTCTGATAGTACCAGCTTTATGTTTGCTGTGTTTGGATCCAGTGTGATTTCATGTGAATATCTTAAGAATGTATCTCTGCTCTTTGGTTCTGGTCCTGGTTCTGGTTCTGACAGTAGAACATCCACCTCAGTGACCAACAGTGAGATGTTTGTCCATGAGTCTCTCAGGACGTCCTGTAGTTTGTCTCTGAGCTCTGACACAGCTGCTGTCACGTCCTCAAAGTGTCTCAGAGGACGGATGTTGATGCTGGATGAGGGTGTCGACTCGCTGAGTGCTGGCAGTGAGGGGTAGTTGAGGAGAAACTGGTTGTGATCCTCTGTGTGTGAGAGCTGCTCCAGCTCAGCGTCTTTCCTCTTCAGCTCACTGATCTCCTGCTCCAGCTTCTCCTGAACATCTTTGACTCGACTCACTTCAGTTTCCTGCTGGGATCTGATCTGCTGCTTCACCTCAGAGCTTCTTTTCTGGAGGAGACGGATCAGCTCAGTGAAGATCTTCTCACTGTCCTCCACTGTTTTATCAGCAGAGTGATTGATGGCCTCCACCTCCTGATGAAGCAGCTTCACATCTTTCTCTCTGTCCTGGATTCTCTGCTGGATGTTTCCTCGTCTCTCCTCCAGCTCTCTCTCCTCCAGCTCTCTCTGCCTCTCAGCTCTTTCTGCTGCAGCTGACACTGTGTCATGGCCTTTATGTTCATCCATAGTGCAGAGATAACAGATACACTTCTGATCAGTGCGGCAGAAGATCTCCAACAACCTGTCATGCTTGGAGCAGATGTTCTCCTGGAGGTTCTTGGACGGCTCCACCAGCTTGTGTTTCTTTAAAGGAGCCACATCATAATGAGGCTGAAGGTGTTTCTCACAGTAAGAGGCCATACAGACTAAACAAGACTTGATGGCTTTCAGTTTCCTCCCAGTGCAGAAATCACAGGCCACATCTTCAGGTCCAGCATAGTGGAGGTCAGCGGGAGCAGCTTGGAGTCCAGTCTTCTTCAGCTGCTCCACTAAAGCTGCTAGCATGGTGTTCTTCTGCAGGTCAGGCCTTGGTGAGAAGGTTTTCCTGCACTGAGGACAGTGGTAGTTTTCCTTTTTCTCACCTTCATCCCAGAAGTGTTTAATACACTTCATGCAGTAGCTGTGTCCACAGGGAGTCGCCACCGGATCCTTCAGTAGATCCAGACAGATGGAACAGGAGAAAGTCTCTCGATCCAGCTGAACTGCCTGCTGCTCCATTTCTGCTCTCTGTCACACTGACTGTGTTAGTTTCGTTTCCTGAGAACAGAAACAAGCTGGAGTTGTGATCCACCAATCACATGTCAGGGCAGAGAGGCTGCAGCCAATCAGCTTCCATCTTCTGCAGCTGCTGGTTCCGCCCAGACTCGGTGTTTGAGGCCAGGAAGAGGAGCAATCATATTTTAAGCTGAATCATCTTCACAACAGTTTTCTGTTCACAATAACTGCCTGAGCCACTAAACTCAGGTTGCTAACATGTTAGCACAGCTTCAGGAAATGCAATGAAAGAATCGTTCTTGCTGGAGAAACTAGATGTTTGGTGGTTCAGGGAAAATATGCCCCCTGTTTCCTAACTGCTCTATAATGACAACAGACTGCAGAGAGTCCAATGTTTGCATCGTGTTCATATCGGTTTGTAATCAGTCTTTTTATAGAGCTGTAAAAGTTCAACCAAACAGCATTTAGTAGCTCTACTGCCAAACATGAGACTGTCTATTTCTGCATTTAGTTTTCAGAGAACCATTTAATTCAAGGTTCAACATCTGACCAGTTCTTCTGGGTTTTATGCACAACTACATTCTTTCTCAGGTGTATGCGAACATGTCATCTTCCCCCAGGTTTAATGTGAACATAAAGCTCTCTTTAATTCATGCACTCATAAGATATAGTAATTAAATTCAAGCCATGATGGTATTTAGGTTTTTGTTGCCTCCCTGATGTCATCACTTGTCTCCTCTACAACAGAAACCATCAGTGACCTCATGTCTCTCCTTCACCCCTCGTCTTTGGCGTCTCCACTAAGTCAAATGGTCAAAAAAGCTTTATATACATTAGTTGTAAAAGTTACAGACCTTAAGAATAATGTTTAAAAATTATTGCTTGGGATGAAGTAGCTGTTCCCTCACTGATATCAGACCAACCTGTTTCCTTCCCCTCTGTCCTGATTCATCTTCTCTTCTTTCTCTCCATCCTCTCAGCTGAATGACATTAATTTGTGTTGAGTAGGTTTAAAAAAGTCAAACCACGTAAAAATGAAACTTTAAATCAGATCAGACTCTGTATCTGATCTGACTGATCAGATGCATCACAACACCACTGTAGAAATATTGAGTGAAGACATTTAAGCTCAAGTGTCTCCCTGCCAAGTCCTAGAACAAGGGTCACGACCTTTTACAGTCTAAGGACTTTAGTGATATCAGGACTAATTTGTTTGATACATACATAAACTTGTACAATTCATCTTTAATTAAAGTATCAATAATAATAAATGTACATATGTGTGAATAAATTGCAGCCTAGAGAGAAATTGAAGAAAGAAACAAAAACTAGTGGAATATTTTATCATTTAATCTGTCAGTGAGTCAAAGAGCCACTTTTGTTGGCCTCTGTCTAGAGCCGCCTGTGGGCTGCAGGTCAGGGTTCGGGTGAGTGAGGCTGAAAACAAAATGCATTTAAAAAATTTAAATGTTCTGATTGTGTAAATGCAGAATTTTGTATTTTATGATTACAGTAAATGTTATGTTTGTCTAATTTTCTTCCCTCTTTTTTTTCCAAATTGGTGGAAATAAAGATACAATCAACAATATTTAACCACAAAACAATAATCCATAAATCAAAGGAAATTTCCAGAGCAAAATTGAACGTTTTTGTTTTATAATAATATAATCATTTTCTAGCTGAAAAATAAGCAGAAAAAACAGAGATAACAATTAACTTGCAATGTTTGAACTAAAAATAGGAAGAAATTTTAAGTGAGGAATGTTGCAAGTAGAAAAATAATGTTTTCAAAATTTGGATTTAAATATTCGCCTAGTTTTCACTTTATTAAATTATTACTGCTGGATATCCATTAAAATCGCTTGTATTATTCTTATTATGTTGGTTTTATTAATCTTGTTTAGCTGAATTAGTTCCATGTTTAATGATTTATATCATATTTCTAACGTGTTTCTGATCCAAATGAGTTTTTCTGAGCGTTGGAGCAAACGGCAGCATTTAATCCTTTTATTTATTAAATATTTAAAAACATGCAGGCCGTCGTCTCTGTCCTCACCAAAATGTCCTCCTCTCTTCCCGTAGAAGACGCCTTTCCCAGCGTCATGGTGCTGCCGGTTCCAGTCCCGGTTTTCATTCCCGTTCCCATGAACATGTACAGCCAGTTCGTCCCCAGACCTCTGAACGTGCCGCTACCCGTAAGCCTGATTATCGGTTATTGATTTCATCAGAACTCGGATCAGCTTCGCTCAGGTTTATCTCCCGTTTGCCCGCGTTGCAGCTGCCGGTGCCGATGTTCCTCCCCGTGACGATGAACAGCGCCGAGCGCATCGTGGAGACCATCCAGGAGATCAAGCAGAAGATCCCGTCGGATCCGTACGAGGCGGAGCTCATCCTGATGGCCGAGATGGTTGCCGAGGGCGACGAGGAGAAGAGCAGCAAGACGGAGACGCGCAAAGACAAAACATCGGCGAAGGAGCCGGAAAGCAAAGAGGCTCCAGCACAAGATGGTGAGACTCTGCAGGGACAACCAGAGGATGAAATCAGGTTGATTATTGAAACAATCAGCAGAAATATAATTGTTTTAATTAAATTTTTTAATGCATTTCTAGTATTATATAACAAAAGACTGAAGCGGTTAAACAAAAAATCTGTAAAATGTGCAAATTGTTCTGATTGTCTGAACAATCAGGGCAAAGCAGGTTAAAGATTGAAAGGATGAAAATGCATCAAAAGATGCAAATAATTTAATTCCACTTTTGAATAAGAAAGTAAACATTTTACTGTCTGAAAATCAATAACAGCATTTAGTGAACACTTTGTAGCAAATGATGCATCTGCAGCTAAAAGTTTGGCTATTTCTGCTCAACTTGACAGCAAATCGGTTTCAGCAAAGATCTGATGATTATTTATCTGTTTGGAGCTTAATGGGAGATTAAAGACTGAACCAGGTGAAGCTAAATCATGCAGTTTTGATTTAATGTTGGCTCAGAGGTTGTTGTTCTTTCATGTCTCTCTACTCCAGCTAACGATTAATCGATTACTGAATTATCCATCCATTTTCTTGCACCCTTGTCCCTCAGTGGGGTCGGGAGGGGTGCTGGTGCTCATCTCCAGCTAGCGTAACGGGCGAGAGGCGGGGTCACCCTGGACAGGTCGCCAGTCTGTCTGATTACTGAATTAGTTGATGATTAATCTGATTAATCGTTTCAGTTTGTGAAGCATTTGTTCAGGGAGCCTGAGCTCCAGGTAGAATCTCTGTTTTTATTAAAATGTTTTCAGTCGTGATGTAAACTTTGAGTCTCTGCTGCTCTTTCCTCCAGATCACATCAGCAACTACAGCGACGACCTGGATACGGACGACCTGGCCAGCTTCCTGAACAACTGGGAGGAGACGAGCTCCGACGCCGGCCTCAGGCTGCCGGGTCGACAGTACTCCTCTGAAAAGCTGAACCCGGTCCTGGACTCTGCCGCCACTGTCCCGTCTCCAGTGCCGGACCTGGAGCCGCTGCCGCCCCAGGGCCCGCCGCCCATGGACATCGAAGCGGATTTCTCCATTGGTGAGAGTGAAACGCAGAGCTGGACCTGCTGTGAGATGTTTGTGGTTGTTTCTCTGATGTTCAGCGCCGCTTTCAGAAACCCTGGAGAGGATGGCCCGGCTGAGGGAGCACTGCAACAGATCCCCGAGTCCGACGCCGGCGCCGAGACGGAGACAAGCTCAGAGGAAAGCCCGGGAAAAGAGGGTGAGAGAGGAGAGCCGAGGAGCGCCGAGTTACGGAAAGCTTAACACTAGCAGAGGGCGATACGGGTGATGCTTCATGGGGAGAGTCTGGGCAGAGTTTCCTACTTTTTTTTTTTAAATTCATAAAGTCACTTTAATAAAAAAAAAAATTGTATATAAAATCACACAGTTTAATCTGTCAGAGAAAATACAAAATGAATAGAAATGTAACCGAATTTGCCAAGCAAACCTTCCTGAAATGTAACGCTTTCAGGGAAGGTGGCGTCTTGAAAAAGTTTTCCAGTCCATTGTTTACTGTTTTATCGAAGTTTATTTTTCTTTGAGTGGGTTCAAATGGGATAAAGTAAAATCTTAATTAAAATGTTGGGTTCATTTCAGCCTTGAGCCTCTGAAGTGAATCGGCCGGTTTGGATCATTGCCTTGATTCTCTGTTCAACTTGTTGAATATTAAACCGAATGGAAAATTAAATGCAGCCGAACAGATTATGTCATCAGTATCATTCTAAAAATTGACTGGCAGAAATGGAGAATTAGGGGATGTTTTTGGCACAGACCTGTGGCAGCGCCTCCGCCTCATGTTCCTCCCCGATCTTCTGCCTTCAGGGCCGTAAATCCCAGCGGTTGGCTAAAGCAGCCGAAGAAAGTCCGTCCAGAAGCTCGGCCAAGAAGTCTGTGTCTGCTGAAATCCTGAAGCTGAAGAGCCAGTACGGCATCGACGCCTGGAAGCGCTGGATCCAGTGGAGGCAGACGCAGCCCAACCTGGAGCAGCGCCGCTTCGGCTGTGAGTCCGGCCCACCGCGGCACCAGGCTCCTTTAAAAACGCTTGGTCTCCATGGTAACGTCTGGTGTGCCCGCAGCGCGGCCCCTGGAGCTGAAGGAGGATCTGCTCCGCTGCACCACGGCTGAACTCAGCTACGGTCTGTGCTGCTTCATCACCGAGGTGAAGCGACCGAACGGAGAGCCGTACTCCCCCGACAGCCTGTTCTACCTCTGCCTGGGAATCCAGCAGGTGAAGCCGCTGAAAAACAAAAACTCTCTGGTTTAAAACGATGTTTCTAGACCAAAATGTGTTCCTGCTAGCAGTGGAGCTATTTTAACCAACAAAATAAGCAACATTTTTGACTGAATTATTGAATAGACATATGAGCTTAACAACAAAGATATTTATTGTTTTTATTCTGCTGTTAAGGTTATTTTATTTCTGAAGCAGAAATTAACCCCGAGTTGACCAAGCGAAGCAGCTCTGTTCTCCATCGCTGGTGGTGGATGTTTCTTGTGCGTCTGATTTGCAGGCGTACCAGAAACACACTAATTTAAAAGTTCCAGCCAGAATAAAAGTGCATTTCATTGCGTAACTTTTTTTTAATGTGCAACAGTGTATTGGGGGGAGGGAAGGTGGAAATTTGAGTTTCAAAAGTTAAAAATTTACAGATTTTGAAAGTCAGAAATTTCCATGTTTTTCTAGAAAGCTTCTGAGATTAACCTCAAAATTCCCAAATCCTCCAAAAAAATTTTGTTTTTTGACAGAAGTATACTTTTTTTTCTCTAATAGGTCACCTTTAAGATTCCTGCCGTAGGACCTCCAATGTTTTCCTTCCACTCAACTTTCCACTAATATGCTTGGATACAGCACTCTGAACAGCCAGCATCTTTAGCCTTGACCTTTATATTTTTATTGGTTTTATGCAAGATTACATTTTTTAGAAACTGACTTTAATGTTTGCATGCCTTAATGAATTAGTATATGGAAGTTTTACTGATCAAATTAAACAGTTGCTGCTGATCTGCACCAGAAACTTTGTGATCGACTCCTCTGTCTCTGCAGTATCTGTTTGAAAACGGTCGAGTGGAGAACATCTTCATGGATCGTTTCTACAGCAAGTTCTCCACAGATTTCACCAACATGCTGAAAAGTTTTCAGCCCACCGTCACTCCCAGAGGTGAGTTAACGTCAGACACAGCAGTCGCCAACTTTGACGTGCATTTGTTGCGATTTATCTGCGTTTTTCCTTGACAGGTTATGTGCATTCCCGCGTGGAGGAGGAGTTCCTGTGGGGGTGCAAGCAGCTGGGGGCGTACTCCCCCATCGTCCTCCTCAACACGCTGCTCTTCTTCTCCTGTAAATACTTTGGCTTCACCACGGTGGAGCAGCACCGCCAGCTGTCGTTCGCCCACGTCATGCGCTGCACCAAAACCAACCCGGACAACAGCAAGACGACCTTCCTGCGCTTCTACCCGCCCATTCCTGTTAACGAAGCAGAGTCGGGTATATTTCACCTAACAATTAAACCTTTCCAAGTATTTCTTAATTTCTAGTGCAAATATCTCAGTACACTTGAAATAAGACGAAACCTTTTCAGGAGCTTGTTGCAGATAAATAATTTATTAATAAAAAGCAGTAGCTCCACCGTCGGATTATTCCATTTATATCCATCCATCCATTTTCTTCCGCTTATCCGGGGTCGGGTCGTGGGGGCAGCAGCTTCAGAAGGGAGGCCCAGACTTCCCTCTCCCCAGCCACTTTTTCCAGCTCCTCCGGGGGAATCCCAAGGCGTTCCCAGGCCAGCCGAGAGACGTAATCCCTCCAGCGTGTCCTGGGTCTTCCCCGAGGCCTCCTCCCGGTGGGACGTGCCCGGAACACCTCACCAGGGAGGCGTCCAGGAGGCATCCTGACCAGATGCCAGAGCCTCAACTGGCTCCTCTCGAGGTGGAGGAGCAGCGGCTCTACTCTGAGTCCCTCCCGGATGACCGAGCTTCTCTCTCTAAGGGAGAGCCCAGCCACCCTGCGGAGGAAACTCATTTCGGCCGCTTGTACCCGTGATCTCGTTCTTTCGGTCATGACCCAAAGCTCATGACCATAGATGAGGGTGGGAACGTAGATCAACCGGTAAATCGAGAGCTTTGCTTTTTGGCTCAGCTCTCTCTTCACCATGACGGACCGGTACAGCACCCGCTTCACAGTAGACGTTGCCCCAATCCGCCTGTCGATCTCCCGTTCCCTTCTTCCCTCATTCGTGAACAAGATCCCCAGATACTTAAACTCCTCCACTTGAGGCAGGACGACCCCCCTGACCCGGAGAAGGCACTCTACCCTTTTTATTCCATTTATAACTTGTGAAAAAAGCCTTTATAAGTTAAATAATCTGCTAGTGTTGAAACGATTAATGAAATTAATCGTCAATGATTGATTGGAATAATTTTTAACTAATTTAGTAATTGATAAGTTGCTAACTGGAGTATAGGGACTCATAACTCCTCCGGTGGCATTTTTAGCTTCACCTGGTTCAAATTCGCTAAATTTGAACCAGGTGATGGAAAAACTCAAATATAATCCATAATCCAAACTGAGTTTAATCCAATTTATTCATATATTTTTGGTCATTTCTAGTACACCGTATTTCTTTGTGCAGGAAAGGTGAGACATAAAGACGGTGACGAAGCTCAGTGATTTGGCTCTACTTCTCCCAACAGCTGACTGTAATTACTCTGTTCAGATCCAGATGGAGTTCCAGCAAAGAGGCGTAAAGAGGAAGAGAGTAAGGAGGAAATCCTGGAGATGATGGAGAACACGGAGAACCCACTTCGCTGTCCAGTCAGGCTTTACGAGTTTTACCTCTCCAAGTGGTGAGATGGACAAAAGTGCAACCTCACCTTTCGGTTCTTAATGTTTTTCCCTCCATCTATTAATATTTGATCCAACCTGATGGATGCCTCATCCTAATTTTATTAAAATACAGCTCTTTAAACAGAATTTTCTTAGACAAGTTTGTGTAATCTCTCTTGTGTGCGTTGTATCTTAAGATAAGTAAACAAAAATATCATACCTTAATAAAACACACAATAGAACATCTCCAGAAGATAAATATAAAGCAAAATGAGGAAGAAACATTAGAATATCCAATAAAAACCTGACAGATGCATCATCCTTGAACTGAGTTTTTAGCCAATACATTTTTTGGGGAATAATCACCTTGGAGCTAAAATGCTATATTCAATTAAACTATTAAATGTCTTTTGTTGTTTTTTGTGTACATTCACCTAAAGAAATTGGTTTTTTGTGGCAAATTTGTCTTAATTTCCTGAATAATTTATTTAAATATTAATTTTTCATTTGTTTACACAACAGTTGTCCGTCCCTTAAGTTTTAAAACCTTTCCATTTTTATTGTGGGTTTAAGTTGTTTAACAAACTTGAAAAATAGTTTAAAAACCAACTTGTTACTGCGAATTAAAATGATGGGAAAAGCCGAAGCAAAGCTTCAACAGAAGCTAGGAAAGCTGTTGATCAAAGTTACTGAGTAAAAATGTCCCCCTGATCCTCACTCTGTGTTTTGGTGAATTTCTTTTCCAGCTCGGAGTCGGTGAAGCAGCGCACCAACATGTTCTACCTTCACCCTGAGCGTTGCTGCGTCCCAAACAGCCCGCTGTGGTTCTCGTCCACGCCGCTGGACGACAACACCATGGAGTCCATGCTGATCCGCATCCTCACTGTCAGAGAGCTTCATCTCAGGACCAAGAAAGACCAGCCTGTGGTTTCTGACCCGCCTTTTATACCTGAAGAAGAGGATGAAGACTCTGATTAAAAAAAAGAACCGAAGTGACCTTTTCGTGGTGTTGCAACTGGCTGTTTAAATGTAAATAAACGTAAATGTTCACTACAACTTGTTCTCGGTAACTCACGATAGAAGTGTGCTGAGCTGGAGAAAAGTTCCTTTCCTAAACTCTATTGAGCGAGAGTTGCACATTTTCAAACGCACACTGTTTCTGCAGACTGTTCAGCTCGCAGACTGTTTACTGCTGCTCAAAGATGAAGACACAAAGCTCATCGGTTTAGTTGCATCTTGTTGCTTTCGGTTTCCTTCCAGGTATTATGATTCCTAACATTTCAGTGCACGCAAGTCTGCCGTGTTTTCTTTTTTGAAAGGTAAATGCTGAGTTTGTTTCAGGAGCTGTTGGCCCAATAACGATAACTGAAATCGTCAATGATCTTTATTCACTTTAATTGCATTAGGGGTATTTTTTAGCTCCTAAAAATTATTTGATATCTTTAAAGCTAAAGATGCATGTTAGATTTTAATCTTGGAGTGATGGTGTCCTGGATGTTTTGGATGTGAACCTGCTGCAAAATTTCAAATTCAAATCCCTGAACTAATATAAAAGTTTAAGCAGGAGTCTACTCATGAGATAATTTAAATCAAGTAAACAAGACCATAAAAATCTAAAACATGCAGGGTACCAGCCATGAAAAAAAGAAACAATCCCAGAGGCCTTTTCACACAACTGTCAAATTTTGTTGTATTGTAAAAGCTAAGCCAGTACCAACCTGAAATGAGACCATAATGATTAATAGTAATGAGGGTACTGGGAGCTAATCCAAAGATTTTTGTTCTCTAACATCTTGAGATGCAATTTGAATGTAACTAAAAGAGTGGTAAATTGTAAAAGGAAGAGCAAATACTAACCTGAAACACAATATTTTGCCTTTTTGATATGAGTTTTTGGTATTTTTTGGGATATTGAATCCAAAATGAGTCCTGGGATCATAATGCTGGGTAACTGCAGCAAGTTATGTGTATCTTGGTTATTTTAACCTCCTGTCCTTAGATTATAGCTGTCTGTTTTATATTGTTTGTTCTCTTTTTAATAAAATAATGTCTTAAATTGAATTTGTGAACCTGAATTATTTTTCTCTGGTCTCTGATAGTTAAATTTTAGGAGGGGGGGTTCAGTGGGGTTATGAGGACTTTGCCTGTCCTCAGAATGTCCCCATAAGACACGTTCACAAATTATTCACAGTTCTCAGCTGCTCCTAGCATCTGATTCGCTCGTTAAAGTGTCAATCACTGACGTCACACTAAGCTAGTGACGTTACAGTAAATGATTGGTCAAATTTTCCGTCCGCTTTGAATAGTTATTTACTTCGGTCACGTGGTCATTCAAGACTGGAATGAGAATAAAAATGACTGTTACGGTTTCTTTATACTAAAGAAGGCTATTCTGACAATAAAACGAAGGTAGGTGTTGCTCATTGTGAAACTTATGTCCCAGCTGGCTCCAATGCCGTTTAAGCAAGAAATGGAGGACACAATTTAAGAAAACAAACTAGTTTGAATTTGTTGTGGTTAGCATGCTAGCTTATCAGGTTTGGGAGCAACTCAAAGTTAGCCACATGTAGTGCTAGAGCTCTCTGCAGCATTAAGCATGGTAGCCAATTAGAGAAGCATTGCTAAAGTGACACTGGTTGTATTTCTATTTAAACTATTAGTATTCCACTGCAAATGAAACTTTTATTTGAGGTCATCATTATCTTGCTGCATTTGTCTGTACCCTGTTGCATAGAGGTGGAATATGTTTACTTATTGCACCATTTCATCTGGCATATTTAAGTGGCCTGTTAAAAATTATGACTTTATGTGCAAAAAAATACACAATATTTATGATGGGACTTGTTAAATATACAGTAATTGACCAAAAAGCACCAAAAAGGAATGGTTTAATTTTGGTTTTATGTGATTTTAAAGCACTGTAGCTGTCTTTATTTTTAAGATACACACATCGCATGTGGTTGTTTGAAAGTATTTTTAATGCTGTCAGATGAAATTTTTTGTCTTCCTATACAACTCTTACATCATTACATTAGTTAACATACCGTATTTTCCGCAGTATAAGGCACACCTAAAATCCTCAATTTCCTCAAAAGCCGACAGTGCGCCTTATAATCCGGTGCGCCTTATATATGGACCAATATTGAGCCACAACAGGTCTAGCAATTACGGTAAGCAGCCGCCGACTTCATTTTCGCCCGTAGAAGAAGAAGCGCGCGGTGCATGCTGGGATAGTTGTCAGAACGCTGGTTTGTAATCTATTAATAAAGTTTGACTGACCTATCTACCTACTGACCGTCTAGAATCAGGTCGTTTGCAGGTCATTTAGCACCAGGTTCTCCACGAACATGCTGTGCGCGAACGGAGAAGGGTGACCATTGTCCGGCCACACCCTGGACCAGTCGCGGAAGGCTCTCCTCGCCGACCGGAGTTGGACTGTTTTGTTGACATTCCGTTTAGTGCAGCTCCTTCTAGTGGATGCATAACGTAACTCCAACCTCTATTGTAGCGTCTATTCTATGCGCCTTATAATGTGGTGCGCCTTATTTATGAAGAAAGTTTTAAAATAGGCCATTCATTGAAGGTGCGCCTTATAATCTGGTGCGCCTTATAGTGCGGAAAATACGGTAATTCTGAAATATTTGATTTGAAACAGATTATTGGAAAATACCTGCTATTAAATACATATTACTGGCACCAAGACATAAACTTAAAAAAATTATATCAATTTGTTTGTTTCCATCCTTTTATATGATTGTATGAAACTGTTCAGTATAATGTTAATAAATCTCCAGGTCCCAACATAAAAAAACAACAACAACATAAATCTTATTTTTAAACAGTCATGAAAGGGCAGAGAGGGAAACAGACCCCCAAGCAAGATGCCTTGGAGCACATTGTCGCTTGTAAAGACAAACCCTTCCTGGAGGAAAAGTTCATTGACTCTTTTAAAGGTAGGAAGTGCATTTCTTACTTATTATTTAGGTCAGTCTTTAGCCACATACACAGCATATTCTGAACTTGGGCCACAGTGTTATTTAAATACAAACAAATAACCGCTGACTATCAGTTAATCAAATGTTCTCGGTCTTAATCTAATGTAAATGTAATTTTATATATAATATTATTCTGAAATTTACCGTGAAATCACAAGTTCAAGATTTTTGTAATTTTATTTTTTAAATGAAGAATCTTGGTCTGAATTTAGTTATTGAAATAATGGACTCTGAAAAACCCAAATCAACACATTGTGGCTTGAGTTTATGATATTTTTTCTAGGAAGAGGTGTGTTCACTAAGGAAACCATCAAGCCATCTATGTTTGTTGTGGAATATCGTGGGAATAAATTCTCAAGAGGTATCAGATCTGAGGAGAGAGGTGGCGATGCTTTGAATGGTTTTGTTTTTGAATTTTCATGGAAAGGAGAGCAATGGTGGTAAGTTAACTTTCATTTGATTTGAAAAGTTGGAAATCATTGTCCTGAAGGAACACAGTTATGATATGATGGTGGTTCTCTGGCAGCATTGATGCTTCGAAAGAAGATGACACACTTGGCCGACTTGTGAATGATAATCACATAAGTCCAAACTGTGAAATGAGGAAGGTTGTTTGTGAAGGGAAGCCACACTTGTGCCTGTTTGCAGTAGAAGAAATCTCTCCAGGCGAGGAAATAACATATTACTATGGAGAGTCCAGTTATGAGTGGCGCTCAAAGGTAGGTTCACAACAGTTAAAGCAGCGTTTTAACTTTTTTTTTAAGGTTTGTCTATTTGAGGTATGCCAAACTTTGTCTCATTAGTTTAAAGCTCTTAACATTCGCACAAGGAATATGAATGGAGCTCTGTGCCTATGAAGATCAACAATGTTCAGTTGATCTCCACTTGGATAACAAATGTGTTAGAAAATTATAACGACATATTTTTTTAAGGTTATGCGACTGTAAATGCACAGACATAAAAACACTCTTGTTCTTTTGCATCTCACATAGATATTAAATTCTTTCTGAAAGACTTTAATGTTGGTATCGTAAGGCTGCTTTAAACCATTTTAACTTTTTAACTTTTTTATTGCTGTGCAATGTTTTTCATGTCTGTGTTTTAATTTAATTTTTAAAAGTTGAAAATTACTGTTATATAATTATGTTTTTGTCAAAAGGAACAATACTATTTTATTACTTTTTATATATATAATGTTTCTCATTGCATTTGCAGGAATTTTACTCTGGGTTGACTTCTTTAAAGAGAGACGGCTCTCCTTTCTCATCAACACCACGGTCTAAAAGGGTTTGTGAAGAATTAAATAAATTTTAAATCTTGATTATTTTGCATTTCACATTAAATTTTAAAATTAAGTTATGCATATTTATCTTTGAACAGTCTAGTTCTGTACAAAGATAAACATCCTAAATGCTTAAATCTTATTGGAAAGTTTTAAACAATGTTTTTTTTTAATCTTATTAGTCTGAAATAGTTTGAAAACTGAGTCTGTTTATCTTAAGCCTGTTTGCTGTAGAAATGTGTTTCAAATCCATATTTTAAATTTGAAGTTCAGTAAAGATTGAAAAATAAAAATAAGATTGAAAAAGTATGTAATTTAAAGATGGAAACACTGACAAAAGATTATTCATATATATCTCTATTTTGGTTCTAGTCAAAGAAGTCAGAAAAATCCTACCGTGAAGAATCTTCTGACAATGACGATGAACAACCAGGACCAAGTCTTTGCAGTTTTCCAGAGACTTCACATTCGGCTGCGCGGGAATCTTCTCCGGACCTTACCGACTCTTTCATGGAGCCATCAGAGGAGGACTCTCCTGATGAACACAAGTCCAAAAAGGATTATAAAGCCTGCAAACCCAAACAAAAACGCATGACAGTGTCTCTCACAAAAGACAAAATGTTCACTTCCAAAAATCACTGCTTTGTTTGCAGAAAAGCGATACACAAAATTTCTCGCCATTTCAAAAAGCACGCTAAGGAAGAACCTGAAATCGCAGAGGCATTTTCATTTCCTCCAAACTCAACCGAACGCAAAAGGCTGCTCAACATATTAAGAAACAGAGGAAATTTTGATCACAATCAGGAAGTGCAGAGGAGTAACACTGGAGAATTGAAAGTAAAAAGGCGACCAAAATCTGGCAACATGAGTTCAACAAACTATATGTACTGTCCGTATTGTAAAGCCATGATGACACGATCAGAAATGTGTCATCATATCCCCAACTGTATTAAAAATGCAATTTCTGTAAATAAAAGTGTCATAAATGACACTGAGGAGTTGGAGTCAGTGCACAGTGTCCCTCCTGATGTGAAGAAGATACTTTCAGGGATGGAACAAGATGAAGTGGGACTTGTGATTCAAAATGATCACCTTCTGATCCAGCTGGCAAAGAGTTTATGCAGAAAGTACAGAAACAACCCAAGCAAGGAGCATTCTGTCCAGGAGAAGCTGAAGGAAGTAGGGACACTTTTGTTGGATCTGAATAAAAAGAGAATATTAAGCTTTGAAGATGCAATACAATCCAAGAAATTCTCCTGCATTGTCAATTCAGTGAAAAACATTGTGGGTTTTGATCCCGTAATGCAGACTTACAGCAAGCGAGGACTTGCTTTCAATTTGGGAAATTCACTGAAGAGGATCGCCAAAATCATTCTTAATGGGGAAAATACCAGTGAAACAATGAGGAGTTCTGCTAAAATATTCCTAGAAATGTGTGAGAAAGAGTGGGGTGGACTTGTGTTAGACACCACCTTTTCATCAGTGAAAGGACAAAAAGTTGGCTGTCCAGCTGCAATACCTTTCACACGTGATGTACAAGCTTTCCATTCCTACCTGGAAAGATTATCAGCTTCTGCCACTGAAAGCTTGAAGACGTCTGACGATCCTCAAGTCTTTAATGTACTTTCCAGGGTCACACTTACACAGATTACAGTTTTGAGCAAATGTACAACTGAGGTTTCAGAAATGACACTGAAGTCTTTCGAGGAGAGGGCCAACTCCACCACACTGTTGTCCAAGCACTTCGTCAAGATAAATATTCAGAGCAAGAGTGGCCAGAACGTCGCCATTCTACTGACCTCTGAACTCACCAGCACCATAACTTTACTGATCAGCAAGAGGCTGGCCTGTGGTGTCCATGAGGACAATCCTTTCTTGTTTGCAAAGCCAGACTCTTCTGTCACAAGTCACTACCACGGCTCTCACTGTATCAAGTCTTTTTCAAGCCTGTGTCAAGCGGAGAACCCTGAGAATCTCTGGGCTGCCCATCTCTGCAAGCACATGGCAAGAATATTCCAGATTCTGATGGAGAACGACGAGCTTGAACACCTTAGAGAACTAGTTGGCCATGAGATCAACACCAACAAGGAATACTACCAGTCCCCAGAGGTGGCCGTTGAGCTTGCTAAAATCTCTAAACTCCTTCTGGCAGTGGAGAAAGGAACTCTGGACAGATTCAAAGGAAAGTCTCTGGGGGAGGTTGAGATTGATGGTGAGTTTCCTTTGTGATGCTCATCGGTCAGCTTGTAAATGAAGAACAAGTGGTGAAATGTACTTTCTGTTGAAGATGAGCTGGAGTCAGATGGGGGGCAGAGCAGTGGCGGAGAAGATGTGGAAAAGTCCAATGAAGAGTCAGGTTCTCCACTTCAACAATGTGGTATATTATAAAATATTCTTATTTACATTTATGGTATTTATGCTGTACTCAACCTGAGTTTTCTAGTTTTCATCTTCTAGACATCTAGATAACGATGCTCCAAACAGACTTATCTTTCTTCTTTTGCTGATTTATTGAAGAATGACCACTGGCTTTCTCTTTGAGCATCATAAAACTGAAATATACAGGGGATGGCATTAGCTAAGTAACACTGCAAATTTGCTTAATGCATGCTTACTGCAAGCTAACTAACTTAAATGTACAAAACATCTTACCGTTGTTACACAAAACAGAGAGATGATTGTTATTTTTGACATTATTTATACTTATAAATAATGTCAAATATATACAAAGTAACAATGTTTTAAAGTTTATATAAGTTTAACTTATGAATACTTCTGCATTGTATTCGGCCATCTTGGATTTATCTGCTTCATGTGTTTATTCCTCAAGGTAACCAAAACATTGTCACAAAACAATTATCAGAGGGAGTTGTGGGTGGTTTACTAAATGTGTTATCTATTGTAACGTACAAAAGGCAGAACAATTTTCTTTAGCATGTGAAATATGTATTGTCCTTTTGTCTAACTTTAGCTTTCAATAAGCTGTGGTGATCACAACTGTTACAAACAAAATCATTCAGTAACTTAAATGAATTGACTGTGTTCAGGGACATGTTAAAGATCATTGTGATATCAAAGATCATGCGTTACTTCCATGACCTATTTATCAATGATTATTTTATATCACTGAGGAATAATGTTGGAATAATATCTGATGAAAAGAAAATGTATCTGTGTTGAGGTTCATAACAGTCATTATAACCACCAGATTTACAGGAGCGAAACTGTAACGTGCCTGACATGCTGATGTTTGCAGATGTTGCAGAGCAGCTCGGTGGACAGCTGACTCCGGCTGTTCAGGATGCTTTGGAGCACATAAAGGCTCAAAGAGACAAACCCTTCCTTCAGGAGAAGTTCATAGACTCTGATAAAGGTTGTCATAAAGAATAATTACATTATTTTTTCAGATAAATCTGAGATTCAATCAATTGCACCTGATGAGACAAACCTATTAAAACTGCATTAAGGCGTTGGAACATCTCTGCTAATGTGCAAATAGCGGAGCTAATCTTTCATTCAGCGCTGTAGTATTTTTGCTAACTTTGAAAAGGTTTACCACACTTGGATTCCCTTAAAGTAATTTTTCTGGAAAATTCTAAAAATGTTGAATTGGCACTTTCTAAAGCCTCAGTTTACTCGCCTGTTTTGTAAACTTTCAGTTGAATAAAGTTTGACATCTGTGCTGAAGTTTTATCCGCTGTTAAGAACTCTTCAAGTATTTAGATGTTTATATTCATGCTCTTACTTTGAAGACTGTTTTGTTCTGTTGAGACCTTTACACTGTTTGAACTTTTCATTGACATTGGATGCCAACAAATATTTAGTGCATTGGCAGTAGCTTTTGCTAAATAAATAGTTCTTTAGCATTAGCAGAACAAATTGTTATTACGGTACTAGTTCTTTAGGGTTAACACAACTAACTTTTTAGTTAGCAGCACCCACCATTGTTATAATCTTTTCCTGTTTTTCCAGGGAGAGGTGTGTTCACCAAGGAATCCATTGAGCCGTCTTCCTTTGTTGTTGAGTATCGGGGGAGGATCTCTACTTGCCAAGAAAGCTCTGAGAAGCAACCTGGAGATTCGTTAAACAATTATGTGTTTAGCTTTTCATGGAAAGGATCAAACTGGTGGTGAGTTTTCTGCTTTTCCACAGCTAAAAACAGCTTTAGGCTGAAAAACTGCCTTCTTTCCAAGAATGTTTTTTTTGCTAGTCATGAAAACACAAATAATTTGATCAAACACCAAATGGAGCAAATTATCTCTGAAAATAATAAACCATTGTGCTTTTGCTGAAGTTAAATCTTAAATGACCCACATGTAAACTTATCTTGGTCATCGTTCACTGGTGGCCTTCAGCCAAATTATGACTTAGAGAGGTGACTGAAAATCACCTCAGTACCTTTGACCTCTAGTGAACCTCAGGAAACCCAGGTGGGTTGAGGTGATCTGAACAAGAACTACAGATTACAAACAAATCCTTTTCTAGTCCAGGCAGCTCTCACTCCATTACCGCTGGAACTCTGTGAGTTTAAGCAGAATATTAGAAGAAATGGAAAATGTTCCACAGCCCAATTATACGAGAACAGAAAATTTAAGGATTAGAATAATAGGATTAGAAGTTGTTGACAAAGTGGCAACTGAAACTAATTCTGTTAGTTTAACTGTTTCTTAGTGTTGACGCTTCAGCTGATGATGGGAGTTTGGGTCGGCTCGTAAACGATGACCACCTTGATCCAAACTGCAATGTAGTGAAGATTACCTATGAGGAGAAACCACACCTGTGTCTGTTTGCACTGAAAACAATATCAGCTGGTGAGGAGATAACCTTCGACTATGGGGGGTCTTCGTACTCATGGCGCCCAGAGGTAGATTCACATTTTACAGTGACACATACGGATCTCGTTCCTGTATGTTTTCTGATTTATCGCTTATCTCTTCTGAAAAAGAAAAAGTTGTTAAATTACTTTGTGTTTTTTGGTCATCTGTGTTTTGACAGGATACTAACGAGGATGTAAATATTCCTGAAAAAGACTTGGAAAAGGATCCAGCTTTCTCCATCCATAAAAAAGTATGTTTTGTACAAGACATACATGAATATCCAAAAAAACACTAACACAATATTTACCATAAATTTCAAACCTTATAAAGTTTTAACAGCTGATGGGAGCTGTTAAAACTGATGCTCCTTTGTGCACCTAGGATGCAGTAGTTTGTCACTGATCATTTTCCCATGACTCTGTAACTGAATCTTTCTTCACATTTAAAACATGAATTTTTTTGGAAAAACTCATCCAACAATGTTTTAAGATTGAAATTTGCTTGTTTAAAATTCCTTCCAGCTTGAGGACTCTGCAGCAGAATCATTCAGCTCTGCTGAATCCTCCGGAGATGAATACGTCTGCAACGAACAACCAGACAGCGATGACAGTTTCTCAGAGTCCAAACTGCCTGACGGGGCTTCGTCCACCATAGAGGGAGACGGGTCTCGCTCCAGCTCTGACGACTGGGACTCTGACACGCCGACCAAAGCTACTTCCTTGACGAGGAAGAACTACTGTTATGTTTGCGGAAGACCTCAGTCAAAAATCTCCCGTCACCTCTTAACCCACAGAGCGGAGGAGCCTGAGATCGCTGAGGCATTTGGGATGAGTCGCAATAGTATGGAGCGAAAGAAACTGCTTCAAAAGCTGCGGAACAGGGGGAACTACAATCACAACCAGGAGGTGCTGAGAACTCGAAAAGGAAAACTTAAAGTGAGGCGAAAAACAAACACGTCCTCCATCAAGAATACTGCTACCTGCATTTACTGTAAGCTCTTGTTTATTCGAAAGAATTTATGGAGGCATCTTCAGAAATGTCCTATGAGGATCTCATCCCCTCTAGAAGGCAAGTCAGGGATTTTGGCATTAGTTGCATCTGGGCTAACAGAACCTGAAAACAGGTCGTCGGGCGTGAGAAAGATCCTAAAAAAACTGAAAGAAGATGAAGTTGCCTCCTTAGTTTTAAAGGATCCTTACCTTTTGCGGCTGGCTCGCTGTTTGTACTACATGTACATGAAGGATGGCAAGAGCAAAGACTACGAAGTCCGTCGGAAACTGAGACAAATGGGAAAACTGCTCGTAACCTTGAAAGAAAAGTCTATAATGAGCATTGAGGAGGCTTTAAAACCACAGAATTTTAATGTTGTTATTGAAGCAGTGAGGAAAGTCCCAGCCATGAGGAAAACCATCAACGCCAAGCCACTTTCAACAGTAATCGGATACTCACTTAAGAAAATGGCTGATATAAAATATGCTGTAGCTTTGAGCAACAAAGCGGATAGTGAGACGATAGAGGAGGCGAAGGAGTTCCTGAAACTGTGTGAGAAGGAATGGGCTTCAAACGTACCAATTCGACAGGGAGTACAGGGAGCACCAACTTTACCCTTCATCCAGGACGTTCAGCTGCTGTTCCAGTACATTCACAATTCGGTGAGCTCTGCAGTCTCAATTCTGACCAAGTTTCAAAGTCCGCCAGTCTACACTGCCCTCCTCAAAGGGGTCTTCGCATATGTGTGCATACTGAGCAGAAACATCACTGACATCTTGTATGTGACCCTGGAGTCGTTCCTGCAGTGGAGTGAATCTCAGCCCCAGGAAAATGCTGACACCAAGGAGCCATTGCTTGACAAAGTTCTCTCCAAACGGCTCGTTAAGATCAACATCGTTAACCAAAAGAACCAAAACGTAGTTCTCAGTCTGACCTCAGAGCTGCTCTCTGCAATCACCATGTTGGTGGAGAAGAGAAAACAATGTGGCGTGCCCGATGGTAACCCCTATCTCTTTGGATGGCCGGATAAATTGTCCATCAACATCTACAAGTGGCAGCGGATCATCTCCATGTTTGTGAGTTTGTGTGGCGCCAAAGGTCAGAAGAACCTAAGGTGTCCGTTATTCCGTATACACATGGCAAGAATTTTCCGCATTCTCATCCTGAATAAAGAGGAGCTCAGCCAGTTGGCCACACTGCTGGGGTGCGATGTTCAAACCGAGAGCGAGTTCTACCAGAACCCGGAGGCGGTTGGAGACATCGCAAAAATCTTGGTGCTGCTGTCGGCTATGGAGTCCGAATGTCCGGCCATGTTTCAAGGAAAATCTTTGGAGGAAATCGAAATTCCAGGTACGTGTCCTCTCACCTACCAATGTAAGTAGAATGATAGTAAAGATGATGCTCTTTGCTTACTGAAGAGGAAGTTTTTGCTTGATTACAACAGGCGTCTAGGTTACTCTGAGGTTTCTTAAATTACTTTCTTATTAAGTAAAATTTACTCAAGCTTTAGAACCAGATTAACCAATACTTGATTATAAAATACAACACAAAAAATTAACTTGAAGAGATTCCAGAGGCTTAAAGTGTAACTAAGACCCTGTGAAAGCATAAACACGCCCCCAAATTGAGGCGGAGCCTAGAGACACAAAGGGGGCGGGGCCAAGTGTGGGAATGAGGGCAGCACTGAGATGGTTTAAGGCCAAATATTGGAGAGTTAAACAAATTTACACAAAAATGGCAACATTTGAATAGTAACAAAGATAGCAGCCTTGTACAGTTTAACTGCAAAATGAAATTGATTTGGCATTTATATTTACTCTTAAAATTTCAGAAAATGCTTGAAATATTTGGATGTAGGGATTAAAACTGTAACGTTGATGTTTCTCACCAAGATGAGCTGCCGGCGGTGATGGAGTACAGCAGGAGAGCCTCTGAAGCTTCTGGTCAGGGGGACGGTGAGTAACACAACATTCAGCTGCAGGTTTTTCTTTCTCTTATTATTGCAGGCACTTTAAACATCCTCGCATACGTTGTTAAGCAGTTGTATAGCCTGCACTTTTTTAGAAGGAAGGTGGTTAACCTCTTAACCTGCAGCAGAACTCGGAAGGATTTACCTTTTGGCTTTACGATGATAATCCCAGACATCCATAACAGCAGCTTCCCTTTTAATTCATGTTTGTTGGTCTTTACTAAACTCCAGCCTTGGTTTGCAGCTTTTTGCTTTCATGCGAAAAGCAAATCTTTATAGACTTCTTACAGCACAAATTTCTGAAAAGTTCAGAACTTCAACCACAAAAGCAAATTAAGCTCAGATTTGCTCCAAACACTCCAAGCTGCAGAACTGATGCATCCTCCTTTTCATATAGCTGAAGTTTCTTTCTTCCAGGTGGTTCTCCCTCATCAACAAAGAAGAAAGGCAAAGGTTCTTCCAAGAGGAGTCGAGACAAAAAGAAGGAGGAAGACGAGGAGGATCAGGCTGAAGTGACTCGTGAGAAAAATGAAACGGAGAAAGAACCAGAGCAGAGCAGCGAGACGCAGACCAATAATCAAACCACTGCAGCTCCTAACAAACACAACGAGAGTGAGATTTATTTTAGCGACGAAGACGTAGACATGAATGTAGATTTTAATATTGACATTGACGTAGACGACGACGATGATGATGATGTAGGAAAAGAAGGAAGTAAGGCTGATGACTCTGAGGCGAACCTTGGCCGTCAGGATAAAACTGAAGAGGAGATAAGTGAGACTCAGAGGGACAACTCCTCTGAAGACACGATGGGACAAAAGAACGAAGCCGATGATGTCAGAAAAGAAGGAAGTAAGGCTGATGACTCTGAGGCGAACCTTGGCCGTCAGGATAAAACTGAAGAGGAGATGAGTGAGATTCAGAGGGACAACTCCTCTGAAGACACGATGGGACAAAAGAACGACGATGATGATGTCAGAAAAGAGGGGAATAAAGCTGATGATGACTCTGAAGCAAACGCTGGAGTTCAGGATAAAACAGAAGAAGTCGAGACGATGGGACAGAACAAAGAGGCAGACGGAGAAGATGATGATGATGATGATGAACAGGGAGGCTGGATGGGAGCAGAAAGTGGAGGATCTTCTCCTGTACGCACAGGTAGGACCTGCTGGAGTCTTCCTGTCATGTTTCAGTTCTAACGTTTAATTTCATTTAATTTTGCATCATTTGCAGAAGAGAAACGCAGCAACTTTGAGGCAGCAATGAAAAGCATGAAAGAAATAAAGATTTTGATCCGCAAACTGAACATTGTGAGTTTATTTTATGCTTTTTATCAACGTCAACATTTCAACTTTAGATTTCCTCACAGCCATCTGTTTTGTTTTTCGTAGGAGAACTTGCAGATTCCTGTCCGGGTTTCACGGTTTCCTCTGAGTGAGAATCAGTCGGTCAAAGGTCAGCCGCCACCAATCGCTGAAGTCGAGCGTCGATCCACTTCCACGTCCACGGAGGAAACCAACAAACAGAGAGACACAAAGGTGAGACCATCAGTGTGCAGCAAAAGATAAACTACCGGTAAATAATTTCAGTTCAGAGGATTGGAGGCAGAGCGGAGTGGGGAGCGTTAAAGGCCCCGATATACTCGGGCGTACTTCAGTCCGCGTACTTCAGTATATACTTCAGTATATTTACGCCCGAGTAAACTTTACTCATATTGTTTCAATGTTGAGATCAAGATGATAAAAGTCAACATAAAGTTGCCACGGGGACGTGAGAGACACGCAATCGTAAATACTTCACAGCAACAGGCTTTATATATTCACGCAAATATTGACATGGTGAATTATGAGAACAAAAAAACAAGACATCGTCCCAGACTTCTTTATCAGCAGCGGAGCAGACATTTTTCTATTTCTATGTCTTATTCCACCTATTGTAATTATGCTGTTTTTTTACGTGTTTTTGTGGATGTAAAACAACTAAAATAAAAACAATTGATAAAAAAAGGAAAGTTGCACAGTAAGAAATGAACAGCAACGTTTTGGTTTATTGAGTCTGTAACAGAAATGTTCACCATGTTGTTCATACATTTATAAATGTCAAAGCAACAAACTAAATATTTAGCTCTGAACTAAATGTTTAATTAAGAACTAAATATTTATTTGCAAAGTATCTTCCAAACTAAACATTTACTTTCAAAGTAAGCATTAAATGTGTGAAATAGTAAAACTTGACTTGCTTAGAAGAAAAACTGCTAACTGTCGGTGCAGTAAGTCTGAACTGAGGAGGAAGGCGCTGCATCAACACGTGATTGAAATCTTTGCTCTCGTTTGGTTTTCAGGCTGTGAAGATGAACTGCTCCCACTGTCGGAGGATCATAACGAAGGGACAAACGGCGTACCAGAAGAAAGGCTTCACAGACGTCTTCTGCTCCAAAGACTGTCTGTTTGAGATGTTTCTTCCCAGCAAAGCAGCTCAGAGGACCTGCTACTACTGCTTCAGGTTGGCCTGAACATCCAGCAGCTGCAGCTCTGGACTGATTCTTTCCTTCCAGAACATTTAAACGACTTAGTCTGGAATAAACTGAAGCCAATAATCTGCAGGAAAAAGTCTTTCACAAAGAGCTGCTTGGTTGAGTTTTTCTGTTGGATTCAGATCTGGAAACATGGAAGGAGGTTGATTTAGTTTCTAAAGTTTATCTTGCTGAAAGACCTGATTTTCAGTGTTCTGCAGGTTTTTATATAAAATCATAGATCTTCCACTTTTTTCTTTTCCTTGTTTTCACCCTTTGTTTTACAGCAGAACCACCTGAGAGTTTGTCATTAAAAAGCTCAACGATCCATTCAAAGTTTAGATTAAACGTTTGTGATGGTAGGACAGAAGAAATGTTTTCCCTCTGTAGATGTAGGTTCAGATCAGTTTTCCTGTTGCCATTTCTTGATTTATTAAGATCAGGCCACATCTGCCGTACATGCATGACATGTTCTCTTGTCTTTCCCACTTTTATCAAAAAAGAAAATCAAGAAAAAGTTACTAGAAACTGATCAAGTTTAAAAAGTATAGATCAAGGTCACCTGCCTTTGATTTGATTGAATTCTAAGGCAGTATTTTTCCAAACAAGATGTTTTTTTTCTTCTTTTATTTAACTTACAATAAAACTAAAATTAAAGTTGGGTTTTTTCTGTATTTGCTGCCTTCTGGGCTCTTTAGCAGGATTGGTTGGTACATTTCTAGTAACGTTTAATAAAACTAAACTTTAATCTCTTATCTTCAGTCAAATATTGAATTTCTTTCTGATTTTTTTGACCCAGAAATGATTCCTGTTGAGATTTCTGAGTGATTTATGTTTCTGCTCTTCTGAGATGTTTTCTGTAAGCTTTGTGTTTTTGAATAATCGCCTCTCCTTTCAGGGAGAACCTGCAGCCGCTGGAGCTCATCATGGCCGCCGTGGACCTTAAAGGAACCGTGAGAGACTTCTGCAGCACCGCCTGCTTGTGCTCCTTCAGATCCAGCTCTCCTTCTCTCCAGAGAAAGTTCACCACCACATCCACCCAGACGCTGTCATCGCTCTGCAGCGCCTGCAGCAAAACCTGCGTGGTAGGATGAGCGTTTCTGATTGGCTGTTTCATATTAGAGCTGCTGTAGGTAGAAAAAATGAGGAGGAGTTTATTTCTGCCAAAAATTTTCCAGAAAAAACAAGAAAATTTCTGTGTTTTAAAAGTTGAAAATTTGCAAGAAAAAGCTCAGAAATTTTGAGGTTAATCTCAGAAATTTTCAAGAAAATATTGACTTTTAAAAGTTCAATTTATTTTACTTTTGAAACTGAGAAATTTACTTGTTCCTTTAAGTAGAAAAATCTTGGAAATTTCTCAGTTTCAAAAGTCAAAAATGTTTTTTAAATGTCCTCGTTTTTTCGAGAACATTTCTGAGATTAATGTAAAAATGTCTGAGTTTTTTGGCATTTTATTTCTGCCTCAGCGGCTCAAACACGCCGCTGGGGATCTGAGTGTTTCCTGTTCAGTGAAAGCATTTGCTCTGTGGGTTTAGAGCGAGCTGGAGCTGAAGGTGGATGAGTGCCTGCACCGGTTCTGCAGCGTCGTCTGCCTGGACGCGTTCTGCAGGGAGAACCTGGGGGTCTGTGAGAACTGCAGCCAGTCCTGCAGGAAGAAGCCGCTTCAGCTGAGGCTGGAGGACGGCTCAAAGACCATCTGTGGTCCGGACTGTCTGGAGGAATTTAAAAAGGTGAAGAGGGTTCAGCAGGCATTAAATCTGAGATTTAATTCAGCCGGGTGATTAGGGCTTGAAAATAAAATCGCCAATTTGTTTCATACCAGATCTGATTTTCGATTTTAATCAGTTTTTTATAGCTTTTTTTTCTCAAAATATAAATTACAAATGACAGAAAATATTTTCAAAAGTGGTTTTTATTTTAGTCATGCCTTATGTTAGCTGTACGATGGATTCTTAGGATCAGGCCATGAGAATTTTTGTTTATTTACAAGAATATATTGATAATATTAGCAAAAAAATGCATTTGTACCAGAAGAACATTTTTCAATGAAGAGAAAAAAGCTTCTGGATTTATCAGGATTTGACCTGAATGACTCAGTTTGTGTAGTTCTTTCTTTGAAATTGACTCAGTCGCTTATATGATAGTTTTAAAATTATAGTTTGATGCTGATTAAGTATTTCTATCAAGTATTATCTGTAAGACTTACACCAAAGTATAACTTCACAAGATACTAACATTCATCCCTTTAAATTTAGCTATTTTTAAATGTAACTATTTTTTATGCTTGAAGTCTCATAAAATTTCTACTTTATCATTATATTATGACTTTATACTCATAATTAAAAGAAAGCAAATCTTAGGTTGGCCGTAATACTTTGTGGTAGAAAGTCAATTCTACAACAATGAGTGTGTTTTATAGAAACTATAAAACAGGTTTTATAAAACACACATCAAACAAAATGGCCGCCCTGAGTCTCAGGGAGTTCATTGGTGGAAAAAATCCAGATTTCCTAAAAATGAAATCTTTAAAAATCAAAAATTGACTTTACCTGCTGTATGTTCCCGTTTGAACGTCGTTCCCGTTTGAACGTCGTTCCCGTCTGAACGTCGTTCCCGTTTGATCGTTGTTCCTGTTTGAACGTCGTTCCTGTTTGAACGTCTTTCCCGTCTGAACGTCGTTCCTGTTTGAACGTCTTTCCCGTCTGAAAGTCTTTCCCGTCTGAAAGTCGTTTCTGCTTGAACGTTGTTCCCGTTTGAACGTCGTTCCCGTTTGAACGTCGTTCGCGTTTGAGCGTCATTCCTGTTTGAACGTCGTTCCCGTTTGAACGTCGTTCCCGTCTGAACGTCGTTCCCGTCTGAACGTCGTTCCCGTCTGAACGTCGTTCCCGTTTGAACGTCGTTCCCGTTTGAACGTCGTTCCCGTATGAACGTCATTCCTGTTTGAACGTCGTTCCCGTTTGAACGTCGTTCCTGTTTGAACGTTGTTCCCGTTTGAACGTCGTTCCCGTCTGAACGTCGTTCCCGTCTGAACGTCGTTCCCGTCTGAACGTCGTTCCCGTCTGAAAGTCTTTCCCGTCTGAAAGTTGTTCCTGTTTGAACATCGTTCCCGTTTGAACATCGTTCCTGTTTGAACGTTGTTCCCGTCTGAACGTCGTTCCCGTCTGAACGTGGTTCCCGTCTGAACGTCGTTCCCGTCTGAACGTCTTTCCCGTTTGAACGTCGTTCCCGTTTGAACGTCGTTCCCCTCTGAACGTCATTCCCGTCTGAACATCTTTCCCGTCTGAGCGTCGTTCCCGTTTGAACGTCTTTCCCGTTTGAACGTCGTTCCTGTTTGAACGTCATTCCCGTTTGAACGTCGTTCCCGTTTGAACGTCGTTCCCGTTTGAACGTCGTTCCCGTTTGAACGTCGTTCCCGTTTGAACGTCGTTCCCGTCTGAACGTCGTTCCCGTCTGAACGTCGTTCCTGTTTGAACGTCGTTCCCGTTTGAACGTCGTTCCCGTTTGAACGTCGTTCCCGTCTGAACGTCGTTCCCGTCTGAACGTCGTTCCCGTCTGAACGTCGTTCTCGTCTGAACGTTGTTCCTGTTTGAACGTCGTTCTCGTCTGAACGTCGTTCTCGTCTGAACGTCGTTCCCGTTTGAACGTCGTTCCTGTTTGAACGTCGTTCCCGTCTGAACGTCGTTCCCGTTTGATCGTTGTTCCTGTTTGAACGTCGTTCCTGTTTGAACGTCTTTCCCGTCTGAACGTCGTTCCTGTTTGAACGTCTTTCCCGTCTGAAAGTCTTTCCCGTCTGAAAGTCGTTTCTGCTTGAACGTTGTTCCCGTTTGAACGTCGTTCCCGTTTGAACGTCGTTCGCGTTTGAGCGTCATTCCTGTTTGAACGTCGTTCCCGTATGAACGTCGTTCCCGTCTGAACGTCGTTCCCGTCTGAACGTCGTTCCCGTCTGAACGTCGTTCCCGTTTGAACGTCGTTCCCGTTTGAACGTCGTTCCCGTATGAACGTCATTCCTGTTTGAACGTCGTTCCCGTTTGAACGTCGTTCCCGTTTGAACGTCGTTCCCGTCTGAACGTCGTTCCCGTCTGAACGTCGTTCCCGTCTGAACGTCGTTCCCGTCTGAAAGTCTTTCCCGTCTGAACGTTGTTCCCGTTTGAACATCGTTCCTGTTTGAACGTTGTTCCCGTCTGAACGTCGTTCCCGTCTGAACGTGGTTCCCGTCTGAACGTCGTTCCCGTCTGAACGTCTTTCCCGTTTGAACGTCGTTCCCGTTTGAACGTCGTTCCCCTCTGAACGTCATTCCCGTCTGAACGTCTTTCCCGTCTGAGCGTCGTTCCCGTTTGAACGTCTTTCCCGTTTGAACGTCGTTCCTGTTTGAACGTCGTTCCCGTTTGAACGTCATTCCCGTTTGAACGTCGTTCCCGTTTGAACGTCGTTCCCGTTTGAACGTCGTTCCCGTTTGAACGTCGTTCCCGTCTGAACGTCGTTCCCGTCTGAACGTCGTTCCTGTTTGAACGTCGTTCCTGTTTGAACGTCGTTCTCGTCTGAACGTTGTTCCTGTTTGAACGTCGTTCTCGTCTGAACGTCGTTCTCGTCTGAACGTCGTTCCTGTTTGAACGTCGTTCCTGTCTGAACGTCGTTCCTGTCTGAACGTCGTTCCTGTCTGAACGTTGTTCCTGTCTGAACGTTGTTCCTGTCTGAACGTCGTTCCTGTCTGAACGTCGTTCCTGTTTGAACGTCTTTCCCGTCTGAACGTCGTTCCCGTCTGAACGTCGTTCCCGTCTGAACGTCGTTCCCGTCTGAACGTCGTTCCCGTCTGAACGTCGTTCCTGTCTGAACGACGTTCCTGTCTGAACGTTGTTCCTGTCTGAACGTTGTTCCTGTCTGAACGTCGTTCTTGTTTGAACGTCTTTCCTGTCTGAACGTCTTTCCCGTCTGAACGTCGTTCCTGTCTGAACGTCGTTCCTGTCTGAACGTCGTTCCTGTCTGAACGTCGTTCCTGTCTGAACGTCGTTCCTGTCTGAACGTCGTTCCCGTCTGAACGTCGTTCCCGTCTGAACGTCGTTCCTGTCTGAACGATGTTCCCATCTGACCGTTGTTCCTGTCTGAACGTTGTTCCTGTCTGAACGTTGTTCCTGTCTGAACGTCGTTCCTGTCTGAACGTCGTTCCTGTTTGAACGTCTTTCCCGTCTGAACGTCGTTCCCGTCTGAACGTCGTTCCTGTTTGAACGTCGTTCCTGTCTGAACGACGTTCCTGTCTGAACGTTGTTCCTGTCTGAACGTTGTTCCTGTCTGAACGTTGTTCCTGTCTGAACGTCGTTCCTGTCTGAACGTCGTTCCTGTCTGAACGTCGTTCCTGTTTGAACGTCTTTCCTGTCTGAACGTCTTTCCCGTCTGAACGTCGTTCCTGTTTGAACGTCTTTCCCGTCTGAACGTCTTTCCCGTCTGAACGTCTTTTCCGTCTGAACGTCTTTCCCGTCTGAACGTCGTTCCCGTCTGAACGTCGTTCCTGTTTGAACGTCTTTCCCGTCTGAAAGTCTTTCCCGTCTGAAAGTCGTTTCTGCTTGAACGTTGTTCCCGTTTGAACGTCGTTCCCGTTTGAACGTCGTTCCCGTTTGAACGTCGTTCCCGTTTGAACGTCGTTCCCGTCTGAACGTCGTTCCCGTTTGAACGTCGTTCCCGTTTGAACGTCGTTCCCGTTTGAACGTCATTCCCGTTTGAACGTCGTTCCCGTTTGAACGTCGTTCCTGTTTGAACGTTGTTCCCGTTTGAACGTCATTCCCGTCTGAACGTCGTTCCCGTCTGAACGTCGTTCCCGTCTGAAAGTCTTTCCCGTCTGAAAGTTGTTCCCGTTTGAACGTTGTCCCCGTTTGAACATCGTTCCTGTTTGAACGTCGTTCCCGTTTGAACGTCGTTCCTGTTTGAACGTCGTTCCCGTTTGAACGTCGTTCCCTTCTGAACGTCGTTCCCTTCTGAACGTCGTTCCCGTCTGAAAGTTGTTCCCGTTTGAACGTTCTTCCCGTTTGAACATCGTTCCTGTTTGAACGTCGTTCCCGTCTGAACGTCGTTCCCGTCTGAACGTCGTTCCCGTCTGAACGTCGTTCACGTCTGAACGTCGTTCCCGTCTGAACGTCTTTCCCGTTTGAACGTCGTTCCCGTTTGAACGTCGTTCCCCTCTGAACGTCGTTCCCGTCTGAACATCTTTCCCGTCTGAGCGTCGTTCCCGTTTGAACGTCTTTCCCGTTTGAACGTCGTTCCCGTTTGAACGTCATTCCCGTTTGAACGTCGTTCCTGTCTGAACGTCGTTCCTGTTTTAACGTCTTTCCCGTCTGAACGTCGTTCCTGTCTGAACGTCGTTCCTGTCTGAACGTTGTTCCTGTCTGAACGTTGTTCCTGTCTGAACGTTGTTCCTGTCTGAACGTTGTTCCTGTCTGAACGTCGTTCCTGTCTGAACGTCGTTCCTGTCTGAACGTCGTTCCTGTTTGAACGTCTTTCCCGTCTGAACGTCGTTCCCGTCTGAACGTCGTTCCTGTTTGAACGTCGTTCCTGTCTGAACGACGTTCCTGTCTGAACGTTGTTCCTGTCTGAACGTTGTTCCTGTCTGAACGTCGTTCCTGTCTGAACGTCGTTCCTGTCTGAACGTCTTTCCCGTCTGAACGTCGTTCCTGTTTGAACGTCTTTCCCGTCTGAACGTCTTTCCCGTCTGAACGTCTTTTCCGTCTGAACGTCTTTCCCGTCTGAACGTCGTTCCCGTCTGAACGTCGTTCCTGTTTGAACGTCTTTCCCGTCTGAAAGTCTTTCCCGTCTGAAAGTCGTTTCTGCTTGAACGTTGTTCCCGTTTGAACGTCGTTCCCGTTTGAACGTCGTTCCCGTTTGAACGTCGTTCCCGTCTGAACGTCGTTCCCGTCTGAACGTCGTTCCCGTTTGAACGTCGTTCCCGTTTGAACGTCGTTCCCGTTTGAACGTCGTTCCCGTTTGAACGTCGTTCCCGTTTGAACGTCGTTCCCGTTTGAACGTCGTTCCCGTTTGAACGTCATTCCCGTCTGAACGTCGTTCCCGTCTGAACGTCGTTCCCGTCTGAACGTCGTTCCCGTCTGAAAGTCTTTCCCGTCTGAACGTCGTTCCCGTCTGAACGTCGTTCCCGTCTGAACGTCGTTCCCGTCTGAAAGTCTTTCCCGTCTGAAAGTTGTTCCCGTTTGAACGTTGTCCCCGTTTGAACATCGTTCCCGTTTGAACGTCGTTCCCGTCTGAACGTCGTTCCCGTTTGAACGTCGTTCCCGTTTGAACGTCGTTCCCGTTTGAACGTCGTTCCCGTTTGAACGTCGTTCCCGTTTGAACGTCGTTCCCGTTTGAACGTCGTTCCCGTTTGAACGTCATTCCCGTCTGAACGTCGTTCCCGTCTGAACGTCGTTCCCGTCTGAACGTCGTTCCCGTCTGAAAGTCTTTCCCGTCTGAAAGTTGTTCCCGTTTGAACGTTGTCCCCGTTTTAACATCGTTCCTGTTTGAACGTCGTTCCCGTTTGAACGTCGTTCCTGTTTGAACGTCGTTCCCGTTTGAACGTCGTTCCCGTCTGAACGTCGTTCCCGTCTGAACGTCGTTCCCGTCTGAAAGTTGTTCCCGTTTGAACGTTGTTCCCGTTTGAACATCGTTCCTGTTTGAACGTTGTTCCCGTCTGAACGTCGTTCCCGTCTGAACGTCGTTCCCGTCTGAACGTCTTTCCCGTTTGAACGTCGTTCCCGTTTGAACGTCGTTCCCCTCTGAACGTCGTTCCCGTCTGAACATCTTTCCCGTCTGAGCGTCGTTCCCGTTTGAACGTCTTTCCCGTTTGAACGTCGTTCCCGTTTGAACGTCATTCCCGTTTGAACGTCGTTCCCGTTTGAACGTCGTTCCCGTTTGAACGTCGTTCCCGTTTGAACGTCGTTCCCGTCTGAACGTCGTTCCCGTCTGAACGTCGTTCCCGTTTGAACGTCGTTCTCGTCTGAACGTTGTTCCCGTTTGAACGTCGTTCCTGTTTGAACGTCGTTCCTGTCTGAACGTCGTTCCTGTCTGAACGTTGTTCCCGTCTGAACGTCGTTCCTGTCTGAACGTCGTTCCCGTCTGAACGTCTTTCCCGTCTGAACGTCGTTCCCGTCTGAACGTCTTTCCCGTCTGAACGTCGTTCCCGTCTGAACGTCTTTCCCGTCTGAACGTTGTTCCCGTCTGAACGTCGTTCCTGTTTGAACGTTGTTCCTGTCTGAACGTCGTTCCTGTTTGAACGTCGTTCCTGTCTGAACGTCGTTCCTGTTTGAACGTCGTTCCTGTCTGAACGTCGTTCCTGTCTGATCGTCGTTCCTGTCTGATCGTCGTTCCTGTTTGAACGTCGTTCCTGCATGAGCGTGCTTCAGTTCTGCGCTCTGTGGTTCTGCAGAACGTCATGGCGGCCCAGGAGTGTTCCGTGTGCCGAGCTGCTCAGCTGCCGTCAGACATGGTCAGCCACAAAAACAAGGAGAACGCCGTGGATCTCTTCTGCTCTCACTACTGCGTGACGTCCTTCAAGGCGCTGCCCGCTGAGTGCCAGAACATCAAAACCGTGAGTAGATTCCTGTACAGTTAAAACACGTGTCAAACCAAAGGCGCGGGGGCCAAATCCAGCCCGTGACAGCTTCTCATGCTGCCCTCTGGACTCAACAAAGACACATAATTGTGAAATAATGCACTTAAATATTATTTTATCAATCAGATTACCACCAATTGACATCAATTGGTCAAAATCAACAGATCTCAGCAATTTTTACCACTAATGCATAATTGGCTAATTTTATGCAAAGTGATTCTCACTCCCACCAGCAGGTGGCAGTATTTTTTTTACTCCTAATGCACTCCTGCCTCAGCCCTACTTGATGTCAACAGCTAAGTTTGATTGATGTGGCGAGTAACAAAAAGTCACAAATATCGCCACACATAAATGCAAATATTTCAAAATTGGCTCCACAAAATCTGTGATTTTTATTGCAAAAAATCACAAGAAAGCAAAATATGTTCAATATTATTTAATTTAAAGAAGTATTTATTGAACGCAGAGGTAACTACTTCTTAATATTTTAAGAGTTTAACGACTTTAATGTGAACGTCTTTAATCTGAATGTGGAGCAGCGACCGGACGACATGGCCAGACTCATCATCGCTAGCGATGACGGCGCCTGCTGCGGCTGCAGGAAGCAGCTGAAGCGAGCGTCTGCAGTTTACCACTTGAAGAAAACGAAGCAGCTGTTCTGCTCGGAGGCGTGCGTCACTAAAACGCTTCCCCACGTCCAGTTCGACACCAGAAGGTGTTACAACTGCTTCCAGTAAGTCCAGGATGCTTCAGTTATTCTCAAATTTATGCTAAAATATTAAAGTTTTAATTATGACATCAAAACAATAAAAAAAACAAATTATACAGAAATGAAGAACAGTATATTTAAAACCTGCTTAAATGTTATTTTCCAAAAGTACGTCCCTGATCTGAATGCATGTACTAATTTACAGTGAAATACTACTGTTGTTCATGATGCATCCAGGAATTTGCTCATTTTAAAATTATTAATTTATAGCTGCTGAGTTTCTTTTAGTTCCCAGAAAAACAAAGACAACAGTAAAGTCACATCAGAAATATGAATGTATGTTTACTGATACTAGTGATTAATATAAATAAACATTTACCTGCAGATAAATCATCACTCTGTTGATTCCTTCCTGTTTGCCCTCAGATTGATTCCTTCCTGTTTGCCCTCAGGTTGATTCCTTCCTGTTTGCCCTCAGGTTGATTCCTTCCTGTTTGCCCTCAGATTGATTCCTTCCTGTTTGCCCTCAGGTTGATTCCTTCCTGTTTGCCCTCAGGTTGATTCCTTCCTGTTTGCCCTCAGGTTGATTCCTTCCTGTTTGCCCTCAGATTGATTCCTTCCTGTTTGCCCTCAGGTTGATTCCTTCCTGTTTGCCCTCAGATTGATTCCTTCCTGTTTGCCCTCAGGTTGATTCCTTCCAGTTTGCCCTCAGGTTGATTCCTTCCAGTTTGCCCTCAGGTTGATTCCTTCCTGTTTGCCCTCAGATTGATTCCTTCCTGTTTGCCCTCAGATTGATTCCTTCCTGTTTGCCCTCAGGTTGATTCCTTCCTGTTTGCCCTCAGGTTGATTCCTTCCTGTTTTCCCTCAGGTTGATTCCTTCCTGTTTTCCCTCAGGTTGATTCCTTCCTGTTTTCCCTCAGGTTGATTCCTTCCTGTTTGCACTCGGGTTGATTCCTTCCTGTTTGCCCTCTGATTGATTCCTTCCTGTTTGCCCTCTGATTGATTCCTTCCTGTTTGCCCTCAGATTGATTCCTTCCTGTTTGCCCTCAGGTTGATTCCTTCCTGTTTGCCCTCAGATTGATTCCTTCCTGTTTGCCCTCAGGTTGATTCCTTCCTGTTTGCCCTCAGGTTGATTCCTTCCTGTTTGCCCTCAGGTTGATTCCTTCCTGTTTGCCCTCAGATTGATTCCTTCCTGTTTGCCCTCAGGTTGATTCCTTCCTGTTTGCCCTCAGATTGATTCCTTCCTGTTTGCCCTCAGGTTGATTCCTTCCAGTTTGCCCTCAGGTTGATTCCTTCCAGTTTGCCCTCAGGTTGATTCCTTCCTGTTTGCCCTCAGATTGATTCCTTCCTGTTTGCCCTCAGATTGATTTCTTCCTGTTTGCCCTCAGGGTGATTCCTTCCTGTTTGCCCTGAGGTTGATTCCTTCCTGTTTGCCCTGAGGTTGATTCCTTCCTGTTTGCCCTGAGGTTGATTCCTTCCTGTTTGCCCTCTGATTGATTCCTTCCTGTTTGCCCTCAGATTGATTCCTTCCTGTTTGCCCTCAGATTGATTTCTTCCTGTTTGCCCTCAGGTTGATTCCTTCCTGTTTGCCCTCAGGTTGATTCCTTCCTTTTTGCCCTCAGATTGATTCCTTCCTGTTTGCCCTCAGATTGATTCCTTCCTGTTTGCCCTCAGGTTGATTCCTTCCAGTTTGCCCTCTGATTGATTTCTTCCTGTTTGCCCTCAGGTTGATTCCTTCCTGTTTGCCCTCAGGTTGATTCCTTCCTTTTTGCCCTCAGGTTGATTCCTTCCTGTTTGCCCTCAGGTTGATTCCTTCCTGTTTGCACTCTGATTGATTCCTTCCTGTTTGCCCTCAGGTTGATTCCTTCCTGTTTGCCCTCAGGTTGATTCCTTCCTGTTTGCCCTCAGGTTGATTCCTTCCTGTTTGCCCTCAGGTTGATTCCTTCCTGTTTGCCCTCAGGTTGATTCCTTCCTGTTTGCCCTGAGGTTGATTCCTTCCTGTTTGCCCTCAGGTTGATTCCTTCCTGTTTGCCCTCAGGTTGATTCCTTCCTGTTTGCCCTCAGGTTGATTCCTTCCTGTTTGCCCTCAGGTTGATTCCTTCCTGTTTGCCCTCAGGTTGATTCCTTCCTGTTTGCCCTCAGGTTGATTCCTTCCTGTTTGCCCTCAGGTTGATTCCTTCCTGTTTGCCCTCAGGTTGATCACGCAGCCTCAGAAAGTGATCCTGGCTCCGCTGGATGATTCGGGAACGATGAAGGAGCTCTGCAGCGACTCGTGTCTCACTTCTGCCAAATCCAAGATGCTTCTCTCCAACTGCAAGCTGTGTGGCAAACACTGTCCTGTAAGGAAACGCTGCTGGCTGCGAACGAGGCTAATCCACCTACTAGGGAGGCAAACAATGGATTGAAATGAGTTCAGATCAATTAACTGAAAATGAATTACCTAAAGATGGCAGCCATGCCAGAACGGGAAAGGGAAACAGTCCAAACAGTCCGGTGTGGGATGCAAAATGCACTTTATGTGGTTCTGTTTAGAAATATCCCTGAGTTTCACCTCAGCAGAGCTTCATTTAGCCGAGATGAGATTGTAAGTACAGCAGCTTTTAGGACTTTTTCACATGGGAGAAAAAATGGAGCGAATTTCTGCTAACTATCAGAAATTTTCTTGGAAAAACTGGGAAATTTCTGAGATCCAAACGTTGAAACTTTGGAAGAAAAGAACTCAGAACTTTGTATATTAATCTCAGAAATCGTCTTGAAAAAGTCAAAAATGTTTACGATCTCATAAATTTTCATGTTTTTTTTTTCATTTCTGAAATTTATTTCAAAATGTTTGAGTTTTTTCTTGCAAATTTTCAACTTTTGGATCTCAGAAATTTCCAAGTTTTTTCTTGAGAATTTCTGAGATTTATCTCCATTTTATTATTTTTTTTTGTGGATATTTTCTCCTCCTTTTTTCCTTCTGTCTTTGATGGCCCTAATATGTCGGTACCAGGCTGTGATGACAGAAAGAAGAGGTTATAAAAAGGAAAAACAAAAACACTGCCAGTAAATGAGGTTGATTTTGGTTGTGAGTAAATGCACTTCATGGAGAAAAGTTAAAATTTTCCTTTAACAGGAACTAAACTGCACTTCTGCACAAACATCTCTCTGTTTCACATTTTATTCTTTTATCTTTTATTTTTCTATTGAGCAATCTAAGAGGTTTATCTAAGTTTAATAATGTTTGAAAAACAAATTTTTATGTTTAATACAACTGATGCGACATAATGTTAAAATTGTGTTTTTTAAAATTCAGTATATAAAACATGTTATGGAAAGACGGTTGACCCTCATGATGACAGAAAATGGCCGCTCTTCAGTTAATCATAAGTTGATAACATGAATCAACTTTAGATGAACTCGTTAACTGGTAATTGCATCCCTGTCATCTGTTAGTGGGACAGACGGCATCATAAACCTGAGAATCACAGACAGAAGTCACTGTTGGTGAGATCTGTGTGAAGAAGAGGATGTCATCTTCATCTGCGTTGTTCTGATCTTCTGTTCCTCCGTCAGTGTAAGCTCTCCATGACGGTGGACGGTGAGGTGCACAGACTCTGCAGCGAGTCCTGCGTCTCAGACTTCCGCGTCCAGAACCAGTCCTCCTGGTCGTCCTGCGCAGCCTGCGGCGCGCTGCGCTGCAGCCGGCGGCTCGCCCTGCAGACGGACGGCGGCGTGAAAACCGTCTGCGGAGACGAATGTCTGCTCAAGCTCAAAGAGGTGCAGAAACAAAACGTCCCTCTGTTAGAACCTGAACAGTAATGAACTGTCGGTCTGTTTTTCTGAACTCGTTTTGCAGAAAGTGAAAACCCTGCAGCTTTGCTCGACGTGCAGAACGTCCCATCAGATGTCGGACATGGTGGAAAATCAAAACAGTGAGGGGCAGCTGGATCTGTTCTGCAGCCACATGTGCATGAAGGTCCACAAAGGTCAGATCTTCACAGGTACAACCAGGAAGATCTGATTTGTAATATATAAACAAGCTGAAAATATAACCTGTTCACGTCAAAAACACAAAATATCATCAATTATGTTTGTTCTAGTTTCTCGTCACTTTAAATAAGACAAAACATATTTAAAGTGACAAGCTTTAAAAGTTATTTCTAACTGTAGTAGTTAGAAATAACTTTTCAGAAAGTTATAGAAGCTTGTTTTAGGTCAATAATTGTTGAATATCAATAAAACTGGCAGATTGTTTCACTTATAACATGGGAAAAATAATCTGTCAATGCAACTGAAGGAATTATTTACTAAAACAAACTCCTATTTTTTGCTGAAAATTTGCCTCAAAGCTGGCTTTGTCTTAGTTAAAGTGTACAAAGTTATTTGCAATAAAAACTAGACAAAAATACTTGGTGATATTTTTTGTTTTTGCAGTGTTTTGGTTTTCTGTGGGCTGTGGCTCTCTGCCCAAGGCGCCACGGCGTCAGGGGCGGCTACAAAACCAACACTTTCATTTGTACCCCGAGTTGGTTTTCTGTTGGATTTTATTTTTCTTTAAATAAATAATAATGCATAAAGAAGACATATAGTAGGGATAGAGTCAAGTAAGTTCATGCATCTGCGATGGTGAATCAGGATGTTCCAATGTGAATATATTTGAACTAAACTAAACATGTGCACACTATGTAAACATTTTGAAACATGAAACTGTAGACATTAAGATCTTTGGATCTTAATGTCTACAGAAAATTACCTTAAACTTTACTTATTTCTCTGTTTTAGCACAAAGCAAGTCAGAGGAGACTGACGTTAAAGACGTTAAAGACATGAAGCCGTCGCTGTCCAGTTTACCCCAGGTGAGTTTTTGTGTGCAGTTACAAACTACAAAGCCTGTTTTCTGATTTTAAATAAAACTAAACAGCGGTGACAAAGTTTTAACTCTTTTATTAGATCAAAGAGGAGCCGGAGGACCAGGAGTATTTTCTGAGCCGCTCCGTCTCAGTTTCTCCACAGAGCATCAAGGAGGAGCCGGGCGCGCCGAAGGTCGGATACAATCGCACCAAATGTTGCTTTCATGATGCAAAAACTAAATCTGATTCTCATTTTAAGCCAAGTTAGTTTTCTTATTTCAACTGTAAGAAGATATTTGCACTAGAAAAATACTTAGTAAGATTTTATGTTTTTGGAGAGTTGGACAAGATAATATCTCAGAATAACATCCTGGCAGTCCATCGGGTTACTGAGCTGGTTCTGGTTCTGGTTCTGCAGGAGGACCTGAAGATCGGGTCGGTTTTCTCCCTGACGGAGGACTCCAAGCCGCCCCGGCCCGCTCCGGCCCACATGGAGCTCCAGGCGTCCTGCTCCGCCTGCCGGAAGGTGCTGCTGGACGGAGAGACCGTCTACCAGAGGAAAGCCCATTCGGACCTCTTCTGCTCCACTTCCTGTCTGCTCAGGTTCCACCAGCTGAAGTCCGTGAAGAAGACGTGTCACTTCTGTCTGCGGTGATTCTGCTTCCTGACTTGGTTCAAACTTCAGCGTTTGTTCTGTTTTCATCTGCTACGGTTTTCTTCCTCACTGTGTCAAAACAATCTCTGTGAAAAAAAATAACCCTCCTCACCTGTGGGGGCGCTGCACCAAGAACCGCTGAAGGAAACAACACAGAAACCTCTGAAGAAGACACTTGTCCGCATCATCTTTCTTTGCTAAATGTAAACACAAATGGAGAGGTGTCAGATTTTAGTGGTTGGAGGATTTCTCTTTAGTCTTTGGTAAAGAAAAAACATCAGCCATTTCTTCAGCAAGTGCTAGGCTAAGGTGTTTGCTTTGGTTGTATTTACCCAGAATGCCCTGCATTGTAGACAGTTTCCTGCTTCTTCAGTGGCCTCCGGTCCACCAGGTGTTAACATTCCCATTCGAACTGCACCAGAATTCCCTTCGACTGAACTGAGACCGAGGTTTGTAGATAATCTCAGCTGCTTGGTTCTCATAAATTGAACTCCAGTCCGTTTGTCTAGACCTTCTGGTTGTTTGGGTTTGTTTGGTTTGTGAAAGAGACCCACAGCAGCTGAAAATGGAACAAATGTTGCAGTTTCGGTTCCCAGTGAAACTGAATCTATCAAACTATCAGTTGTGGATGAACACCAGGTGGCGGTGCAGCTTCTGCAGACTCAGCATGGATTCTTTTGGTTTCCAGGGAGATTGTGAAGCTCCAGTCGGTCCTGCAGGTTGCCGTAGACGACGCGGGAACGAAGAAGGACTTCTGCAGCCAGTCCTGCCTGTCGTCCTTCAACTACAAGAGGATCATGTCCACCAAGCCCCCAATCGTCCCAGCTGGGTCGCGGTCCCAGTGCAGCGTTTGCAGCAGATTCTGCATCGTAAGCCTCCCGGCTGCTGTGACATCCGCGCCCGGCTCCGGATCTGGCTCTGATCCGCTCCTGGTTTTCCTTCCTGCAGAGCAAACACGAGGTCATCCATCAGGACGTGGTGCAGAAGGTCTGCAGCGACCCCTGCTACCGTCGCTTCTGCAACATCAACAACCTGTCGGTGTGCGAGAACTGCGGCTCCCGCTGCAGCGCGGCGCTCAGCCTCAAGATGGAGGACGGCAGCAAGCCGCTGTGCGGCGCCGAGTGCCTGAAGCTACTCAAGCAGGTCGGTTCCTCCCATCCTTCCTTCCTTCCTTCGTTCCTTCCTTCCTTACTTACTTACTTACTTACTTACTTACTTACTTACTTACTTACTTACTTACGAAAACTGAGTCCTGGAACATAAATTTGGTCTAAAAATCTTAAAATCGGATGTTTTCTTCTTCTCTGACAGAAAATGCCGCCGTTGCAGCCGTGCTCCATGTGCTGTAAATCCAAACTCGTGTCTGAAATGTTTGAGAATAAAACCAGTGAAGGCGTCGTGGAGCTCTTCTGCTCCAGCAGCTGCGTGACGGCGGCCAAGATCCAGGCCGTCTGTTCATCAGGTAACAAACGAAGCTGTTAGCTTTTCTCTCCTGGTTCTTCTGGTCTCTGATGGTTCCAGAATTCACAGACAGATTCTTCATGTCCTCCGGATCCGTCTTTCCTTCACCGATACTTTCCCTCCCATCTGGGTTCTGGGTCAGAAGTTCCCCAGGTTTTCTGAAGGCATCCAGGATGAATCTGTGTCGTCTCATAGAACCCATTTTAATAAAAATACATTTATTCTCATTATGACTGAAACAATTAATCATGATCAATTGGCGTCCCTCTGACCGTCTTGTGCCCCTCAGGCGTCCCTCTGACCGTCTCGACCCCCTCAGGCGTCCCTCTGACCATCTCGACCCCCTCAGGCGTCCCTCTGACCGTCTCGCCCCCCTCAGGCGTCCCTCTTACCGTCTTGACCCCCTCAGGCGTCCCTCTGACCGTCTCGACCCCCTCAGGCGTCCCTCTGACCATCTCGCCCCCCTCAGGCTTCCCTTTGACCGTCTTGCCCCCCTCAGGCGTCCCTGTGACCCTCAGGCGTCCCTCTGACCGTCTCTCCCCCCTCAGGCGTCCCTCTGACCGTCTCGCCCCCCTCAGGCGTCCCTCTGACCGTCTCGCCCCCCTCAGGCGTCCCTCTGACCGTCTCGCCCCCCTCAGGCGTCCCTCTGACCGTCTCGCCCCCCTCAGGCGTCCCTCTGACCGTCTCGCCCCCCTCAGGCGTCCCTCTGACCGTCTCGCCCCCCTCAGGTGTCCCTGTGAGCTGCGGTAGCTGCAGGAAGATGGCGGCTGCGTCCTGCCACCTGGTCTTGTCGGACGCCTCCATCAGGAGCTTCTGCTGCCTGACTTGCGCCATGACCTTCAAGGTAAACGAGGCTCAAACCTGTTGGTTTGTTTCAGCTGTTTGAGTCTTAAACCTCCTGGTTTCTGTTTCTCTGCTGCAGGAGACGCATAGAGACAAACTCACCCGAACCGGCGGAGCAGAACCCGGCGGAGCAGAACCCGGCGGAGCAGAACCCGGCAGAGCGGCGCCAGAGCAGCAGCTGTGTGCTCAGTGCCAGAAAGCCATTAAAGCCGCTCCCAGAGTCATCCAGAGGAAGGTCTGCTGGGCTGCAGCCTAACATCCAGGCTTCAGCTATCGATTAATCGATTAATCATATAAACAAATTGTCACTTTCTGCCGATTTCTATCTTTTAAGTAACATTAGAAGTACATCAAAAGATGCAAATAATGATAGCCTAAAATGCAATAGCGATGTGTTTCTCTGGTGTACGTCTGATCGTTGCAGCAGTTTGTGAACATTTTTCGCCCATTTTAGCTTTTCTATATATATTTAACTGGTCTCCCAGTTGGACTTTGGTTGTTATATATTCTTTATTTTTAAATAAAATACTTGAATAAACAGCAGAATGGTTAGAAGAACAGCTGTACGAACAGGAAAGTCTTCACCAGAGTCTGTGATTATTTTGGTCATCAATTATCCTGATGATCCATTTTATTAAAAAAATTGGGACCTTCTGCAGTTTTTTCATTCAACCACTTGAGCCTCTTTTATTAGAAATAAATTAAAACATGCAACTGAACAACTCTTGTTTTTTCTAAATGAGAAAATAAACATTTTATTGCCTGAAATGCAACGACGGCATTTCTTTAGAGAACGCTTTGTCATTTATAGCAAAGGAAGATCTGCAGCTGAAGAAGTTCTGTCTGCTGACTTCTGGATTAACTGATTAATAATTGGATAGCATAAAGTGTCTAATAAGAGATTTTTACAGAATTTGAACCTAAAAATGCCACAAGCAAAGATTTTTTTTTTTTTGCACAAACTGCAAAATGTTTTTATATTTTGTACGTTTACTGCTCTGACTGCATTTCAGCAAATGGCCTTTTTTGAGTCTGTTCTCCAATTAATGATTATTTGATTACTAAATTAGTTGATAATGATTTTAATAATTGTTCAAGCCGATTAATCGTTTCAGCCCGAGTCTGCTGCTTGTTTTAGATCATGTATTTTTGCCTTTCCTGCATTTTGACAAACTGTTTGTTTCTTTCTCAGGATGAAGTGATCTTTGTCTGCAGCCTGTTTTGCTCCAAGAGGTTCAAGAAGCTCAACGGCATCCTGGGTGTGTGTGAACGCTGCAGGAAGAAAACCGTCATCCGCGAAGTCAAGAGGATCGACAACAAGGACTGCAGCTTCTGCAGCGACGGTCGGACCCGACGCAGCCAGAACCAGGTCTCAGTGGTCGGATCTCTGGGCTGGACTGGGTTCAGGACACGTTTTGGTTTTTTTTGTCTCCTCAGGCTGTCTGCTGATGTTCCACCGCGACCTGGACAGGAAGTGGGGAAAACACTGTTCGTCCTGTTCCTACTGCCTGTCCGTGTCCAGAACGGCGCTGTCGGGCCCGGCTGGAGGCAGACGGAGGGAGTTCTGCTCCGAAGGCTGCAGGTCCAAATACAGGAAGCTCATCAGCCACGTAAGGAGAGCAGCACCAGACGACGTCCAGCCTTCGGCGATAACTTTTAACACTTATTCAGAAGCAAAAGTAGCAAAACGTTTCTGAGAAACGTGATAAAACCAGGAGATCCAACAAAGTGTTTATTCAAACGTGCGAACAGATGAGGACACAGATTTAGTTTCTGTTTTATTTTTACATAATTCGTTCAGGTGCTTGAAATCCTTGAAAATAGTTTTCAAATGTTTTCAAGGTTTGGAAAGAGTTTCATCTTCAAACTGCACAGTTTTTTTTATAAAGTTCAATCAAACATTTCATTAAAAGCCTAAATTTTGAAACGTTATTTGTAGATAAAGCCGTTATTTTTATACACCTAGAGAAAAGACACATTTATGCTTTTTCTTAATGTCTGAAGTTAAATCAGATTAAACCTGTTTTTGTTTCAACTTTGTTAGAATTACCAAAATTATTTATTTTTGCTAAATGCCAGAAAACTTTTTGTATTTTTAGAGTTTAATTTGAGCAGAAAGATTATTTACATTAACATGATGGGATTGTTTCAGTATAATAAATATTTATTATTCCTAATGAATCAATGACTTACTGATATGTGACTGATCTGATTGATTATTTAATGATTGGTGATTTAATGATTGGTGATTTATTGATTGGTGATTTAATGATTGATTGATGATTTAATGATTGGTCATTTAATGATTGATTATTTAATGATTGATTATTTAATGGTTGGTGATTTAATGGTTGGTGATTTAATGATTGGTGATTTAATGATTTGTGATTTAATGATTGATTGATAATTTAATGGTTGGTGATTTAATGATTGATTGATGATTTAATGATTGGTGATTTAATGATTGATGATTTAATGATTGGTGATTTAATGGTTGGTGATTTAATGGTTGGTGATTTAATGGTTGGTGATTTAATGATTGGTGATTTAATGGTTGGTGATTTATTGATTGGTGATTTAATGGTTGGTGTTCTTGCTGCCTGACGATGACGAGGATGAATCTCTGAGTTTTGTGATGCAGAACCTTCTTCTTCGTCTCAGGAGGCGAACTGCGACACATGCGGCCGGCGAGGGAAGCTGGCCGAGAGTCTTCCTCTGCCGGGGAACGTCAAATATTTCTGCGACCTGAAATGTCTCCTACGCTTCGGGAAGAACGAGGAAGAGGAGCAGGATGAAGGTAGCGTGATTTCATCCCTAACCTGAGGCTGAAGCCGGTCAGCTCAGCGAACAGGAAGGAAAGGCTCTGATTGGTCAGAGAGGCAGGAAAACATCAGATCTACTTCCTGTTTCCAGGCTCTCCTCCTCCTGAACCTGCAGGGAGCGTGGCGTCTTCGCCGGTCATCACCAGCGTGGTTTCGCTGTCCGGCGGCCCGGCAGGACGAACCGCGCCGCTCGGTACGACTCGGACCTCAGATCTAAAGATTCTGGATAAAAACATAAAAATTCACCTTTTAACTCATTTTGATCGCTAGAAAATGTCTCTGGAGAACCTAAAGGTTAGATAAAAAACTGGGACAAAAAGCAAAAACATTATAACTAGGTAAGAAAATCAGCTTTTGTTGCTAAAAAATAAAATAAAATATAAATTACTCCTGCTGATTTACAGTATTTTTAACTCAAAAATCCAAAATTCTGGAAACTTTTCCAATAAATGTGAAGATTCTGGTTTTAATCAGAATAGCTATAAAATGTTCAAGTAGAGCCTAAAAATTAGATTAAGCCTTAACTTCTAACTGAACAACAAAAAATAAAGTGTTTCTGAATTTAAATGAATTAAAAACATATTAGCCAGCCTGCTAACTGCTGAATCACCGTAAAAACACAAAGTATTTATTCTAGTTTTCAGTGCCAATTAAAATAAGACAAAACTAATTTACAAGTAACTTTTCAGAAAGAAACAGGAGTTTGTTTTAAGTTAATAATCACTAAAAGTTGATTTTAAAAAAGCGACGATTTCACTGGCCGATTATTTCACTTATAGCAAAACATTTTTCCAATGTTATCAGAGAAACAATCAGAACTTTTTTTAATCGGTGTTCATTGATTGTTGACCTAAATCGAGCTCCCAGATCTCGCTGAAAGGTTATTTTGGTCTCAGATGAAAGTTCTGACTCTCCATTCTGCCTCTGCAGGACTTTCCTCAGACATCCAGGCCAAAGTCGTCGGCCATGTAAGTTGACAGGAGGACGGATCTGATCTGAAATGCGAGCCGAACCGTTGATGATGGATATTTGCTGGTTTGGTCCTCAGGCCAGCGTCCAGACGGCTCCCAAGCAGCTGAAGAACAAATCCATGCTGTGCGTCCCGCTGGTCCACAACAAAGGCGCCTCCTGCTGCGTTCAGACCGTAGAAGCGGCTTCACAGACGGGTGGAAGAAACGTTTTTAACAAAAACCCGACTTCTGGGCTGGCGTCTCGGGTTAAAGGAACTTTATTAAATAGTTTTCTTCTTCTTCTGTCATTTAAAGTGAATTTTAAGCAGAAGGTCCGCCAGGTGAGCTCGGCTGTCCCGGTGCCGGTTCCCGTCTTCATCCCTCTGCCCATGAACCTCTACAGCCAGTTGACTCCGGCTCCGTTGGTTCTGCCCGTTCCGGTACAGGAAGCAGCTTTTCTGCTCTAAACCTGAGCAGGAAATCAGCCCCAGTTTGACAGTTTGGGGCGGATGTTTGCTTCCCAACAGCTGCCGGTTCCCGTGTTTCTCCCAGAGGAGAAGAAGGAGGAGGAAGAGGAGAAGATGAAGGAGGAGAAGAAGGAGGAGGACGACGACTCTGAGGCGGCGGCGGCGGAAACACGGCCTGGATCTCTGCAGGAGGATCTGAACTGCCGTCCACGAGGACAAACGGAGGAGGAGAAGGAAACTCAGTCACTTATTGGTACGAAATCAGTTTGGTTTGGTAAAATATTTACATTTCTACATATTTCCACTGCAAAAACACGAAATCCTATCAGTTTCTGGAGCAAACGACTTTCCACACAGATGAAGCAGATTGTTTCCAGTAAATATTTCCTCATTATTGATTTTTAAAAGTACTGGGTCACCTATCAGATTATTTCACGTATAAAATGATATTTTTCACTGGTTATAAGTGAAATAATCACTTATTTTTGAGGAAATTGTTTCATCACAGAATATACAAACATACAGTAGCCGTAAAAATGTCGGCTCAATCATGATGAGTCAGTTATGGAAATAATAATCAAATAATTTAGTAATCGATTAATCATTTACTACAAATGATGAAGTTTTCACTACAGGAATCCTGTTGTGGTATTTTAGGCAATAAATAATTATTTTCTTTTTCAGAAAAATGAATGGAATTATTTATTAGTTTGTATTGTTTCGTGTTTCTACTGTTGTGTAAAATAATAAGTGGTTAAATGAAAACAGGAATATTTTAAGTTTCTGTCTGTATTTCAGAAACCATCGACAGCTACATGGACGGTTTGGGCTCGGATTACCAGCCCGGTTTCAACCACAAAGACTTCGAGTCCGACTGCAGCCTGGAGTTATTCAGTCAGAACCAGACCTGCTGTGTCCCTCCTCCAGAACCGGACCAGAACCTCCACACAGGCCCTGACCTCCCACCTCCTCCTGCTGGACCAGCGGGTCCAAACCTCCAGAACTCACTGGATTCTCCACCAGCTGCAGGTTTGGGCAACGAGGCTCAGGAAAACATCCAGAATAATCTGAAGGTAAGAAGCTGAGATGGTTCTGGTTCTGGTTCTAGAACCTGGTTCTGGTTCTGGATCTGGTTCTGAATCTGGTTCTGGATCTGGTTCTGGTTCTAGAACCTGATTCTGGATCTGGTTATGGTTCTAGAATCTGGTTCTGGATCTGAATCTGGTTCTGGATCTGGTTCTAGAACCTGGTTCTGGATCTGGTTATGGTTCTAGAACCTGGTTCTTGATCTAGTTCTGGATCTTATTCTGGATCTGGTTCTAGTTTTAGAACCTGGTTCTGGATCTAGTTCTGGATCTAGAATCTGGTTCTAGATCTGGATCTGATTCTGGATCTGGTTCTAGTTCTAGAACCTGGTTCTGGATCTAGAACCTGGTTCTGGATCTAGAACCTGGTCGGTTCTGGATCCAGAACCTGGTTCTGGATCTAGAACCTGGTTCTGGTTCAGGATCTAGAACCTGGTTCTGGTTCAGGATCTAGAACCTGGTTCTGGATCTTGAACCTGGTTGGTTCTGGATCTAGAACCTTGTTGGTTCTGGATCTAGAACCTGGTTCTGGATCTTGAACCTGGTTGGTTCTGGATCTAGAACCTGGTTCTAATTCTGGTTCTGGATCTAGAATCTGGTTCTAGATCTGGATCTGATTCTGGATCTGGTTTTAGTTCTAGAACCTGGTTCTGGATCTAGTACCTGGTTCTGGATCAAGAACCTGGTTCTAGTTCTGGTTCTGGATATAGAACCTGGTTCTGGATCTAGAACCTGGTTCTGGATCTAGAACCTGGTCGGTTCTGGATCAAGAACCTGGTTCTGGATCTAGAACCTGGTTCTGGTTCAGGATCTAGAACCTGGTTCTGGTTCAGGATCTAGAACCTGGTTCTGGATCTTGAACCTGGTTTGTTCTGGATCTAGAACCTGGTTCTGGATCTAGAACCTGGTTGGTTCTGGTTCTAGAAGCTGGTTCTGGTTTTGTTGGACTGACTCCTTCCTTCTGCTTCAGGGAGAAAACAAGAAGCTGAATCTCAAAGTTCTGGACAGTCGGGTTGGAGTTGACGCCTGGAGGAAATGGATCCGGTGGAGAGAATCTCAGACCAGTTTGGACCTCCTGCCCAGTATGTCCGTTTCATTCCTCCCATGTGTCAAACCCAAGGCCCGGGGGCCAAACGCGGCCGCCTCAGCTCCGTATGCGGCCCTTTAAACTCGGAGCATAAGAGGAACCTGTGTGTGTAAATATGATTACATCCTTCAGATTAAAGCAGTTTTAATCTGAATTGCACCAAATTATCCCCATCAGTAGCTGCAGTTGTTTGTGATTCCAGGATTATGGAAACTTGGATAATATCAGCAGATCCCCTCACCTTTTCACGATGAAGCATAACTGTGAGGTTGTTGCAATTTTTTTTGCAAAAATGGTCAAAACATTCGGCTTAAGTGACGCTGAGTCTACAGCAGAGATTAGGGCTGCTGAACAGTAAAATCAGAACTTTCAGATTAAAGTCAGAATTTGGAGAACTTTTTTTTTTGTGGCCCTAATTGTCTTCCCTACAACTCCCACCTGCAGGTGGCAGTATTTCTTACCTCTACTCTGCTGCCTCTGCCTTACTTGATGTCATGTTATCATCTGTGATCAATGTGGACAGAAACAAAAAGTCACATTATTATGTTTGACAAATATCGATATTTGCGATATTTAAAATTGCAAACATCGCAAAATTACTTGGAAATATTTCTAAATGAGTTCAACAAAATCAGTGATTTTTATTCTGAAGGAACTGACCAACATGACAAAATGTTCATAATTTAACAGTTTAAAGGGTTTTATTAATACTTTCTGGAGCACCGGCCCTTTAAGAACATTCATGATGATTTGGATTAATACCTTCTGGAGCACCGGCCCTTTAAGAACATTCATGATGATTTGGTCCAAAACAAAGATCAGTCTAAAAGACTCCGGCCATGATGCTCACACCTCACTTCCTGTTCCCTGATGTTAACGTCTCACTTCCTGTTCCCTGATGCTAACGTCTCACTTCCTGTTCCCTGATGCTAACGTCTCACTTCCTGTTCCCTGATGCTGACCTGTCGTCTCACTTCCTGTTCCCTGATGCTAACGTCTCACTTCCTGTTCCCTGATGCTGACCTGTCGTCTCACTTCCTGTTCCCTGATGCTGACCCGTCGTCTCACTTCCTGTCTGGCAGTGGCTGCTGGCAGGTCGGACATCCTGCGGTGCTCTTCCTCGGAGCTGAGCGACGGCCTCTTCCTCTTCATCAGGGAGGCGAAGCTTCCTGAGGAAGACTCCTGCCCTCCAGACGGCCTGTTCTTCCTGTGCCTCTGCATCCAGCAGGTATTCTCCGCTCCGCTCCTGGTTTTACCTCCATCCTCAGCCCAGAGTCCTCAAATCCTGGAGTTCAGTTCAGAGTTTCAAGGTTTAGAAAGTGGCTGACGTTCAAACGGCACAGTTTGTAGTAAAGTGTAATCTGCTTTTATATCCCAGGGATCAATTTAAGACGAACAGTTTTAAGAAACAGAACAATAAATTATTAAAAACAATAGTAAAATTTAACCTCAGACTGTCATGGTGTCAGTTTCTACTACATGAATTATTGAGAATTTCTAACCTTTTAAACATTGCAAATTGTAAATATAACGTTTCTGTTTCTGTAATGCAATTCTGATCCGGGCTTCTTCTTCTCTCTAAAAACAATAATTATTAATTCAATGAAAACTTTTTTGCATGAAGCATTTTTTTATATACACAGGTCTGCCTTTCACTGGGTTGTTCTGTAAAATAAGAATTTAAATCTGATTTTATCAAAATGAGATGAGGTTTTCTAAATAACTTACCATCAACATATTAAACTTCCTGTCTGCAGATTCTCCTTCCTGTCATAATTTATTGTTGGAAATGTTTTTTTTCCTTGTTTTTTGCAGTATTTGTTTGAAAACAGACGTCTGGAGAACATTTTCACCGACCAGAACTACCAGAAGTTCTCGTCTGAGCTCACCAGAATCCTGAAATGTTCCCGACCCTCAATGTCCGTCCACCGTAAGTCGTGTTCCTCCATCTTTGATCCTCCATCTTTGTTCCACCATCTTTGTTCCTCCATCTTTGATCCTCCATCTTTGTTCCTCCATCTTTGATCCTCCATCTTTGATCCTCCATCTTTGATCCTCCATCTTTGTTCCACCATCTTTGATCCTCCATCTTTGATCCTCCATCTTTGTTCCTCCATCTTTGATCCTCCATCTTTGTTCCTCAATATTTGTTCCTCAATCTATGATCCTCCATCTTTGATCCTCCATCTTTGATCCTCCATCTTTGTTCCACCATCTTTGTTCCTCCATCTTTGATCCTCCATCTTTGATCCTCCATCTTCTTTCCTTCATCTCTGATCCTCCATCTTCTTTCCTCCATCTCTGATCATCCATCTTTGTTCCTCCATCTTTGTTCCTCTCCTCCCTCTGCAGGCGGCGTCGCCTCCCGGGTGGAGGAGGAGTTCCTGTGGGAGTGCAAGCAGCTGGGGGCGTGCTCCCCCATCGTCCTCCTCAACACGCTGCTCTTCTTCTGCTGTAAGAACTTCGGCTTCACCACGGTGGCGCAGCAGCGCCGGCTGTCCTTCACTAACTTCACCAGCTTCACCAGAACCGACGGGGACGACGGCGAGACGAGCGTCCTGCGGTTCTACCCGCCGGAGTCCAGAGGCGATGCAGAGACCGGTACGGAAGAGGCTGCCGATAAATCCACCTCAATGATTAATCACACTTTATTGGTTCATCGAATTTGATTGATTTATTCAATGTAATTGATTAGTTGACATTTTTATAAACATTGAATTAATGGAATTTTATTTGATCAATTGAATTTGATCAATTTATTGAATTTCATTGGTTGATCAAATTTTGTTGATTAATTTAATTTCATAAATGAATATTCAATTAATTGAATATTATCAATTCATAGAATGTTATTGATTGAATATATCAATTAATTATAAATGTTGAACTAATTTAATTTGATCTTATTTTCCAGTTATTTGATATTTGGATTCAGGTCAACTCTGTGATGGTTTATTAGGTTAAAATGTTTGATTTGATTACCAGAATAAAGTCATGATTTTATGCAAACTCCAAAACGTAAAACAAAATCATTAAAGTGAAGAATGCTGAACGTCTTGTGAAGTTATCCTGTACACGTTTCCATGGTTTGAAAACATTTTGTCATTTATTTTTTCTTTAGAAAAGAAAGGGCAAAAATTGACTAAACTTGGAACTAGTACAAAAAAATCAAAAATGATATTTTTTAGTCATATTTCTTAAATATCGCTGTTCCGATGGGTTTTTACCTGCATGTTGTTGTTTTCATGTTGTTCAGGTTCTGACGGCGTCCCGGCGAAGAAACGCAGGTTAAACGAGAATTTCCTGGAGATGAAGGAGAACCTGCAGAACCCTCTGCGCTGCCCGGTCCGACTCTACGAGTTCTACCTGTCCAAGTGGTGAGAACATCCTCAACCCGCCCGCCGGCAGCGGCGCTCTGATCAGTTCAGGCCGTCGTTAACGAGAGGAACTGAAACGTTTTCTTAATTTTCTCATTTACTGAGATGCATCTGCATTGATATTCAGTGAAGCTCCAGTTCCAGAGTTTTCTGCTTTCTGCCTTTAGAGCTCGTTTCTCTGCAGAAACTTTCATCCTGTGCTGAAGAAAACCAAACACATGAATAAGCTGCGGGAAAATTTAGAAAATAAATTTATTTTCTTTTATTTATGAGTCTGGATCATCACAAGGTGTCTCTCAGATAAAAAATAAGAAAAAATGTTCATAGTGTTAATTTCTCTGTGTTGCCACCTGCTGTTCAGGAGGAGAACTGCAGGGTGCAAATCAAATTCTGCTTTTGACTATAATTTATACTATAAATAAATTTACTGGGTCTAAGAAACATCATACAACAGTTTATTTTAGTTTCAATACATTTTTTCATCTTTTGTATTTTCAGACATCTGGACTGAAATAAATAGAAACTTTTATAGATACGAGATTAAACATCTTTCTGCTCCTTTTTATTCATGATTTCTTTTGTTTTTATGTGAACTATTAATACTTATTGAGTGGATCTAATAAAAAAATAAGTACTTTTTTTAATTTTGTGTGGCTGTAGAAAATGTATTAAATGAATCAAACCCAAAAACTCACCATTTTAGTTCATTTTAGTCATTGAGTCACTTAGTTTAGATCAACTAAAATAAATGAAACATCATAAATATTCAGTGATGCATCAGTGGGGATAAGTTTGTGTGTCCTTCATTTTCTGTTGGATTTAAATCGTCCACCTGCAGCTCAGGTTTCCTCCTTTACTTGTTGAATTTAACAGAAAATCCAATTGAAGGTCGGATAAAAGCTCCTGCTGGTTGTTTCCTGTTTTCCAGCCCCAAATCGGTGAGGAGGCGCAGCGACGTTTTCTACCTGCAGCCGGACCGCCGCTGCGTTCCCAGCAGCCCCCTGTGGTTCTCGCTGGCGCCGCTGGACGACGCCACCATGGAGGCCGCCATCGTTCGATCGCTCGCCGTCAGAGAGCTGGCGGAGCGAGACGGAGGAGGAGGAGCCTGAGGGAACCAACGGATCAGAACCAGCAAGGAGGAGCCGGAGCCTGGAGTTCTTTTCCAGTTTGGATTTTCTGCTGTTTGGTTTTGAATAATGTTTAAAGGAGAGAAAACTGTTTGTTTCATTTCTTCCTTCAGCAGTAAACAGAATTTGCCTCAGAAACTCATGTTCATCATTTTTACACAGCAGAAAATAAACGTTTACTTTTATCAACTGGATGTTTTTGGATGAAAATCAGTTATTTTTACGTAATAAAGCTGAAACATCAATTAGGCTGAATTCACTGTGACAGTTGTTCTAAATTTTTGTTTTTGTCCAGTTTGTCTCAATTAAGTCGTTTCATAAATAAAATCTTTGGACAGTACTGAATAATTTGCATGTTTTTGCCTTAATTTTGATGATTTCCTACAAAGGAGAACAGAGATTCTCTCCTCAAGTTTATATAAAGTTGGAAAAGGAAACTTTTTTCTGCCAAATATCTAAATCTGAGCCAAATTCTGCCTCTTTTATAGCCTAAAATCTACTCACATTAAGAATATATGAATGAAAACACATGTCATTCATTAACTGAGATGCTTGTTAATAATTCCTCCTTTATTTTAACATAAATCATTTGTCATGTACGTTTAAAATTTGACGTTATAAACTAAATGGTGAGTTGAGCAGAAATGTGTTTCTCTTTATTTCCAGGTTCAGATGCTTCACATTTAAACATGAAGGAATCAAATCTGCTCTCATTTGGCAAAAAGTCAAGAAAAATAATGTGAAAGTGAAATGTCTGCATTTTTCTGATGTCCAACATTTGGCTCGGGGTCCAATAAAACAAAGCATAAATATTTGTATCATGTTTAGTTTTTATTTTAAAAGAATTTCTTGTCTTTATCTGAAGTTTCTCTTCTGGCAGATTCTCTTCTGCGCGGCGCCGCAGTCTTTGTCGTACCAGTTGTTCATCGGTCCTCCTCCCTCCGTCCCCATCCGCACACAGTTCTCCCCCGCCGGGTTCTCCGCTGTCCAGTTATCCGGCTCTTTTTGGCTCCAGAACCGCACACTGCGGAACAGAACCGAACCGGGTCAGGACGAGCTGAGGGCCTCACAAGCTGCGTTTTCATTGACCATAAAATTACGCTATTTGAATCTGTAAAAAAAAACAAAACACGCCAATTTCGAAATTTAAAAAAAAATCAACAGGATGTTACTACTGGCAGAAATGACGAAGAAGATGACACTCAATGTTGTTTATAGCACTTATCAAGTGAACAAATTCATTCATATATGATTTTAATTGCATTTCTTAATCAAAAGAAACATCTCAGTTGTGTATGTGTGTGTGTGTGTCTGTGTGTGTGTGGGGGGGGGGGGTAGCAGAAAATCAACAGATTGCACATTCAAGATAGAAAAAATGAGTACATTTCTGCAAAAAAAAAAAAACTTATACATTTGAGATTAATCTCAGAATTTTTCAAGAAAAAACTTGGAAATTTGAAAGGCTGAAATTTTGCCAGAAAAAAAAATCCAAAATGTTGAGTTTAATCTCAGGAATTTTATAAAATAATAAATAAAATAAAAACCTGGACATTTTCAGATTTTTTTCCCCCCCTAAAAAAAAAATCGCAGGAATGTACTCTTTATTTCTTTATTTTACATTCACATTGGCCCAGCCATCGGTGCTGTAAATGCAGCCTCTGGTCAAACGTGGTCAGCCTTCAGACCTCTCGCTCAGGTCCGACCCGTCCGTCCAGACCCATCTCCCCTCCTCCGCCGAGTCCGTCAGTCCGATCCAGAACATGTCCTGGAAGCTCTTCATTTTCCCGGTCAGGTGGAACCTCAGGAAGTACTGGAGAGGAGAAGTTAGAACCCGGCCCGGTTTGTCCTGATCCAGTATCTGGATACTGTACCTGACGCTGTTTCGGACCTGCAGCTCTCTGCTGTCGACCTTCACCAGCTCCGCTCCCGCTTCCCGGCAGCTTCTCCGGCTCTCCGCCCAGGAAAACTGGTCTGTGGAAAAGTGATAGCAGCTTCCCTGGAACTGGACCCAGCCGGTCTCACAGGACGGCTCGTCTTCAAACGCTGCAGGACACGAAACGTCTCAGAACATTTCGGGTATTTTATGATCCAAAACATATGAAAAAGTAAAATTCCACCAGAAAACTCTGAAATTTTAAGATCAATCACAAACATTTGAGAAAACTGAAGATTTCTGATTTTCTTGACTTGGAAATTTGTGTCTAATCACTTTGACTTAATTATTCTTTGTAAAAATAAAAGGGTCCTGTTCTGAGGAGAGAGTCAGACTCAAAGCTGCCGGGAATAAAATCTTTCCCAGAACTTTGATTTGTTCAGATTTGAGGCGTTTTACCTGACAGGTTTCTGCTCAGGACTTTATTCTCCTCTGTGATTCTCTGCAGATCCTCGTTTGTTCGCACAATGTGAGTCGCTGATGAACAGAAAAGATGAAAGATGAGTGCGTTTATTTTTATTCCTGGCTGTTGCTTTAAAAACTTAATTAAAAAGTTAATTAGATGTTTTAGGATTTCAGGCTTTTTGGCTTTAATCATATAAAACGAAGCAGTGAAAGTAAATAAGAATAAAGTTCACATTTTCTTCACATTATCGGACTAAAATCATTTTATTATTTTTTGCAGAAATAGATTAAATGTGAACATTTTAGTTTAGTTTAGCTTAGTGTGTTTATTTCAAACACATTAAATTACCCTGATGCGTATTTATGTAACTTAGTTAGAAATGTTTATACTTCACCAGAAGTATAAACTTATTTGACCTCCATTTACTTTTATATATATCTTATTTAACATTATTCTTTGTTTAAAGAAAATAAATCTAAAAAGCCAATAAAAAAAATCTACATAAAATGTAAAAATATAACATTTTAAAAATATTTTAATTTAATTCATTTTAAAAAGAGACATAAACGTCACATGATCTTTTTCGGAACCGACCGTGAATGCACCATCTCTTTGTTTACGTTGTTTATTTTATTATCAAAGTCAAGTTTGTCATCAATTAACGAAACAAAATTAAAAATGTGATTCAAATGTCTTGAGTATTAAATGGTGCTTTAAAGAGCCGATTTCATTCCTAGAAGATGAACATCAGTGTGACTGTTTTTAAAGAATCAGGATGAACTCACAGAGTCTGTAGATGACGATGAGAGCAGCAGCCAGCAGACCGACCAGAACCAGCAGAACTACTCCCCCTGCTGGCAGCTTGGAGGTTCTGCTGGGGTTTTCACCTGAGGAGCATTTGGATCAGAACCAGTAGAAACTCATTATTCATAGTTAGATATGGTTTTTTGGTGAGGATCATCATCCTCGTCCCTTTTCAGGAAGGCGGTGCCTTTCTGCAGAAGTAACAGAGACAGGAGGGCATCACGGAAACAATCACAGGGTTCGAGTCCTGCTGAGGAACAAGACGCGTTCACTTGAGTAACTTTCTGGGGGGGGAAAAAGACTTATATGAGTAATAAAACTGTTTATTACTTTTACTTTTTAAAAAAACTTTTACTTGAATTAACGTATTATGAAGTGTTTAATGAAAAATGCATCAGACCTGCAGTTTACGTCAAAGTGAGACCTCTCGTTTCTACACCAGCTTTGTTGCTCTTTCTATCTGCTGAATCTTTTGTGCTATTTGGAGATAATAATAGTTGTATAAGATTTATAATATAAGAAATATAGCATTATAAGAAAAGATATGATATGGAACGTGGATCATCTTTAAATGTGTTATTTTGTAATTTTGTTGTTTATTTCTTTTTTACATTTAGTCTTTAAAATACCAAAATTAGCACATAAATTTAGATCTTTGCCTATCTGATGACATCAGATTGGTTACTCACTGCTCTTTCTTTTCCTTTTCCTTATCTCATCTTATCTCATCTTATCTTATCTTATCTTATCTTATCTTATCTTATCTTATCTTATCTTATCTTATCTTATCTTATCTTATCTTAGCTTAGCTTAGCTTTTTCTGCTCACCTGTTTTTGAAGAAGCAAAACCAAACAGAAAATCCATCACTATATCAGTAATAAATATGATAAATGATAATACCAAAAAAATCTAATGAAAATAACAACCAAACAAATTAATGATTAAACCAGTAAATTAAAGTTTGCTCAATAAAACCAGAATACTTAGTTTCATTGGGAAGCATTTAAATACGTCGTTAACTGACTTAAACTTCTGAACACGACTGAAAATCATTATTACATCAACAGAAACATAAATAAAATATTTATTTGACTGATTAATAAATAACCTGTATAAAGACTAATACAGGCTGAAGACGTGATTTTAGCAGAGTTTTAATCAGAATATAAAGTGAACAGCGAGGCTGAGACTGAAAACGTGGAAGTCGGTGGCGACCCTTAAACACATCTGATGAACTCTGAACTTTACTCTGATTTGAACTGGAGACCAGTTTGAAGATGCTGCTCCTGACAGGAAGTTAAACGTTTTTAGGTTTTTGAATTTGGGGGTTTTTGAAACAAAGAGGTCTGAGAACCGTCCCCCAGACGGAGGGGACCGGGACCGACCATACAGGATGTTTAGCAGACATCTTTCACTCAAACCACTTCCTGTCTTCATTTTTAAACACTAAATTATTTTCTTTTTTCTTTTTTAACAGTTATCCACCCTGTAAAAGATCATTTATGGACCTGGTCCTGCAGAAAACGTCCGTCAGGCTCAGATGAGGCGTTTTTCTCCCAGTTCAGATGATAAATGTGTAAAAGAATCAGTTTGTGTTCAGACTGTGGATGTTTGTCTGATGAAGAGGACTCACCTCTGACTGCAGCTTCTTCATCTCCTTCCTGCTGGTTCATCACCACACTCATCCTCTGACCGTCTTCATCAGCCTGAGGACGTTTCATCGCTGAAACACAGACGGATCAGATCTGTGGAGGGAATCATATCATCTCATTTCAGCTCAATGTTGAGCAGAAACCTGAAATCTCCAATATTCAACACACCAGAGATTATCCATTAAATGATTTAGCCCAATAAAAACTCAGATGCAAAACAAATGAATGAATTAAAATTCAGTTTTATATTAACTTGATCTAAAGCTGACCTCTTTTAAATTAATAAAAGTTTTTATTCAGATATATTTGCATTCACACATCCATTTCAAAGTTAGAAATATTATTATAAATTATATTATTATTATGAATCCTCAGTAAAAAACAGACAGTTACCTTTTTGTGGTGAAAATGTTAAGAAGTTTTAATGCTTAAAGTATAAATCCAATGTTTCTTTTTTTACTTGAATGAAATGAAACATTTCAGTGAACAGAAAATAATCTGATCTCACCATCAGGGTGTCCTCTGTCCTCTGTCCTCTGTCCTCTGTGGGTCTTTCAGACAGAAGAGCTGAGAAGAAAAAGCTTTAAGTTGAAGAAACTTCCTGCTGAGCATCGAGGAGGAAGAGGAGGCTTCCTCTAAAGCCTGCTTCCATATGCTGAAGAAAGTTGTTCATTATATTCTGTAAAAAATAATGTAAAATATGCTTTCTGTCCCTTTTTATTTTATTATTTTAAAATTTTAAATATTGTTTTTATAGTCAAATGTTCTCATGACAGAAATTGGGATGTGCTGCCCTCTAGTGGTCTTTTAGTGTTCCTTCTCCTAGAGTATATTTGTGCTATTTGATAAATAAATAAATAAATAAATAAATAAATAAATAAATAAATAAATAAATAAATAAATAAATAAATAAATAAATAAATAAATAAACGTTTCAGGCAGAGCAGATTTACTTGTAAAGCTCCATTCATATAAAATATAATTCAAAGTACTTCACTGAAAACAAACTTATTACATCAACAGAAACATAAATAAAAGATTTATGTGACTAATTAATACATTTAGAACAACATGGACTAATACAGGCTGAAGACGTGATTTTAACGCAGTTTTTAATCAGAATATAAAGAAATAAAAAGAGAAAAAATTCTGACCAAAATATTTTTAAAAAAATCACAATAAAGAAGCCACACAAATCCAATGTAAAACAAACATTAAACGGGTGATAGTCGTTCCATTTTCTGTCCTGTGATGCGGAAAACAAAGTTTTCAGTCCTGATTTAAAGGAGCCGACAGTTTCTGGGTTTTTCAGGTTTTCAGGGAGTTTGTTGCTGAGTTCAGATGCTGAAGGCTCCTGGTTTAGTTCTCTACAAATTAGTCTCTTTTTGATTGCAGAGACATTAATATTAATAGTAACATGTGAGAACATGGAAGCGGTTTGCAGGCTTCGTTTAGCGTCTTGCGTTCTGTCCTCAGGATGTTTGGACGGCCAGAACCGGACATGTAGGCAGTGGTTTTAAATGTCCACTTGCAGAATATTTTTTGGTGGAATGACTGATTTTAAATTATTTAGAGCCCTGCTAAAAATCCCCTCTGCTATATTCATCTCTCTAAAATCCCCAGAGCGATCTTTATTCTCTCATTTCAGTCAGAAGAACCTAAATAACTACTAGAGTCAGAACAGGACAAACTCCTCCATAACGCTGAGTAATGATGCTGCTGCCAGGAGCTCCTGATGTGGAACAGCTGTGTTCATCTTTAGGTAGGAATTAAATCACCTAACTCAGCTGCTGCCTCTCGGTATTTGGGTCCAACAGTAGAACAACCAACATCATGTCGAATAAACTGTTATTGAAGTGGAGAAACTTCCTGTTTGAAAACGCAGAATCTCTCTTACTTTGTCATTGTGATCAATAAACAAAATAAAGAACAACTTAAAGTTGTCCATCCATCATAAAAACCAGTCAGAGTCTCAGTTCTGTAGTTTATTTATTCATAATCCTCACAGTTACAACAGCAGCTGCTGGAAGCTGATAATATTTGGTAACTCAGAGTTTTTCTCTTGGTGGTCTGCTGCTGCTGCAGACCAGAGAATAACTAAAGCTGATAGAAATAATCATTAAAAAGGAGAATTTGATGTTTTAGCTGGAAGAAAAGTTTAAATGTTTATAGAACCAGAATCTCTGCAGATTGTTTTATAAACTGAACTGAACTTCAGACACAGAGATAACCTGGTGTTGCTGCTGGTTTCTCACAGATACTTTTATGAGGAACATGACAGGCTTTATCAAACCAACACTTCAGATCATGAGTTCCTCCTCTCTCTCCCATCCTCACACAGTCTTCTCCAGCTGGGTTCTTATATTTCCAGTCATCAGGCTCCTTCGGATTCCAAAAGCTCAAACTAAGAGACAAAGAATTAAAACAGAAGAAATACAAACTTGGATTCTCAAAATAAACCAAAATGTTTCCACTACAATCAAACCTTTGATCCAGATCTGATCCGTCCACCCAGATCCATCTGCCTTCTTGCACCGAGTCCGTCAGTCCGATCCAGAACCTGTCCTCACCGTCCACCATCAAGCCTCTCAGTCTGCCCTTCAGGAACACCTGAACGGGAGAAGTTGAACATTTTGATGAGATGAAACCAGAGAGAATCTGAACCTCAGCAGAGTTTCATACCTGCTCCTCTCTGCTGTCGATCTTCACCAGGTCTGATCCCAGATCAACGCAGGAATCTCTGCTCTCAGTCCAGGTGGATCTCATCGTGTTAAAATAATAACAGTTTCCTCCATGTGGCTCCCATCCTGCTTCACACTTCAGACGTGTCGGATCTTAAAGACAAAGCCTTCAGTGAACCAGGAGGAATAAATCTCTGTAGATGTTTGTGTGGTTTGCAGACAGCAGGAGGCGTCTTCTGTCCTGCAGCTACAATCTAACTTCCTGTCTCTGTCAGTCCATCAACGTCTCTTTGACATCATTAGAGGACAGAAATGAGACAAAGATCAGATCATGGACTTACTTTTTACTGCAGGAGGTGGAGGACATGTTGGACATGTTCGAGGTTTTGGACATGTTGGACATGCAGGTGTTGAAGTTGTACCTCCAGGTTCTATTTCTATTTTTAAAAAATGATAAAAGTTGTGATTTCTGAGTGAATTCTGTCTGTTTTGGCAGAACAGCTGAAGAAAACAAAAGCGTAACATTAAGAAACAATTATAAAAAGAAAAAGATTTTGAGGAAACCTCCAAACTCTGATCGTCTCACCTGACAGGTTTCTCCTCAGAGCTTCATTCTCCTCTTTCAGGGTCTGGAGAGTTTGATTGGTTAGTAGAAAAGCTGATTGGAGATAAAACAGCAGCTTGTGAAGCTAAATAAATGTGATCATGTTCATATGAAACTCACTCTGTATTTTTCTGCTGACATCTGATCAAGTAAAGTCCAGTAGAAGTTAATCAGGATGAACTCACAGAGTCTGTAGATGACGATGAGAGCAGCAGCCAGCAGACCGACCAGAACCAGCAGAACTACTCCCCCTGCTGGCAGCTTGGAGGTTCTGCTGGGGTTTTCACCTGAGGAGCATTTAGAGCAGAACCGGATCAGAACCTGGAGACGGACTCACAGAAACTAACATCTGATCTCATTAAAATCACTCAGTTTCTTTATTTTCCATTAAAGTTGATTTTATACGTCTTATTTAACAACTAAGAGGCTTTTTCAGTGTCTGTGAATTTTGACTCATCCTAAACAGCTACTGTGATGCTTTGTTAAAATAAAATTTAACAAATATCTGGCAGTAAAAGGGAAGTAGAAAACTGGCCTACGCCCACCACTAGGGCCAGTGTAACGAGAGGAAGTGAGGTCATCTGTTCCTACTAATGGCTTTCTGCTAAAAATTAGCAATGAGGGGAATAACAGCCGGAAAACCACAAGGATTATTTTCAGTTAGAGTGAAGGCGTTAAGGTTGGCAGGCCTAATTTAACACACACTGGTAGAGTGGTGATGAAAGCCAATAACCGACTGACTGACCGACCGACTGACCGAAAGACCGACTGACCGTTTGTTCGTTCGTTATTCTTGCAGGGTCACAGGAGGATCATTGTCCATCAGCAGTTAAAGATAAACACAAAGACTCAGGACAAACAGGACAAGCGCTGCACACACAGCTAATGACGACAATGAGAACAGTGTTTCAACATTTGCTACATTTTAAGAAACTCATGTAATTTTGTTCAGACGCAATAATTTAAACTAGACAAATTTAATTAAAACTATTAAGGATCTTTTCATAAAACATGACCATGTTTAGATCAGATCCTGCAGTGAACATGTCTGGTTGAGGTACATGTATTATAATAATAATAATAATAATAATAATAATAATAATAATAATAATAATAATAATAATAATAATAAACTGAATTAATAAAGCATCTTTTAACAAAGTGCTGAACAGTTTCTTGAAGATAAATCAGAAAACAATCCTGAATAAAAACAGATCAAACCAATAAAAACAAATAAAACCAGTTTAAAAATGAATCAAACTGAATTTGCTGCTTTTTATACTTTATCTACAGTTTCTCCTCAGATTCCTGATTTATTCATGTAAAGAATCAGTTGGTGTTCAGTGTGATGAAGAGGACTCACCTCTGACTGCAGCTCCTTCCTGCTGATTTACCTCCAGACTCTTCATCTTCAGCTCTTCATCGCTGTGAGGACGTCTCATCGTGGAGACGCTTCACTCTGAGGACAAACACACAGACGGGTCAGAGACACGGAGGAAATAAAGTCATTTTGTCTTTAATCTGCATTTATCATCTACATTTAAATCTCAAATATGTAAAACAAGTCGTTACGAAGGATTTATTTTTATAAAAGGAGGTTTTGAAGTAAGTCATGAATTTTTGACCAAGTCCATAGATTTATAATAAACTAAGAAATGTATTTTAATAAATCAAAACGAGACTCAGATGAGCTGCTTCTTATTGAAGTGACTCTATTAAAACAGGAATAAATATATATTTTAATTAAAATAAAGGAAGAATATTTTCATTGAGTATTTTTTGGAAAGAAAATCATCTGAACTCACCATCAGAGTGTCGTCTTCCCTCTCTGGACGTTTCTGATCGAAGATCTGTCCGTCAGCTTCCTGTTTCACGGCTCTATGTTGAAGGAACTTCCTGTTGGACGTAAAATCTGAACCGAAGAGGAGGATCTGCTTCTTTCCTCTTTATTTAAATTCTGGTAAAACATTTAAACACATAGTTAAATTAATTTTAAACACATTAATCATTCAGCATCGATCTAAAATCAGTCAGATTAAAAGGTTTGCGTCTCATTTTGCTTTATTGAACTTCTTCCTCTAAAAATATAAGATATTATGATATAAAATCAATTCTTTTGAGCTTTCCATCATGTCATCATGTTATCCCCTCATTGAAAACAAACCTGGAGTTTTTGCCTTGATTCTTTCATGCATGTTTACCAAACGCCTGGGTGGACTTAGCCCCGCCTTCAGACGCAGCTCCTCCTCTGAGCTGCTGTCTGGAAGCTTCCACCTCTCAGAGCAGCTCCTCCAGACTAGCCAGCAGCAATTAGCAAACATCTGCTGAGCTCATTATAGGAGCTGCTGCTCAGAGCTGATAAAATGTTGTTAAAGGGTTAATAGAGGAGCCATGTTGGGGTGACTTCCTGAAGGCGGAGCTTCAGAAACAGCAGGAGTTTTTAAAGAGACAGAGGCCCAAATTCAAGGTGTTAAATTACAAAGTGAAATTTATTTTATATGTAATATGTACAACATTTTTATAACAACTTGGTTGTGTTATGAAATGGCACCTTGTGCCTGGAGAATACGTAATACTGGCACTTTAAAATGCAACATTTAGATTAAAAAAAGACTAATTCAAATATATCTCATGTAGTTATTACATTTGCTGTAATGAACCCTGATTACTTCCCTTTGAGTCGTGTTTTTAATGCAGTGCAGTTGATAAGCTACCTCTGTTTATTTACCATTTAATTTAGATAGATGTTAGACCAAGTGAGCTGGATAACATTTCACTACTTAAGCTGGCAGTGAGATTTAGAAACATCAGAAACCTGCTGGCAGCTGCATCAGTACAGGAGATGTTTTCTGCTCCATCAGCTGCTCTAAACAGGATTTCACTTTGTAAACAGAGAGAATCTGAACTGAACCAGAAAACCAACGAGATCATCTGATTCCTTCAGTCAGAAACTGATAAACATCTCAGTTCCTGACTGCAGCTTCTTCCTGTTCATCCTCCATAGTTTCTTCATTCTAAACACCCACTGGACACATAAACCAGACAGAGTTCATGTAGTTAATAAGTTTATTCATAGTTACATGAGCAGCTGCTGCTTGAAGCTGATAACATGAAAGCTGGAGCTCTGATGGTGGATCTGATCTTTATTTTCTACATGGAAACATGACGAGTCCTGCTGCAGAAACCATCATCCATATGACACCATGCAAAGATTTACACATGAGATAAACTGATGAAGCTACAGGAACTACTTTATGTTGGGAGATTCAGTTCAGCAGGTGAACTGTGAACATGAACTGATTCAGTTTTAGCTGCTGTTAAGGAGGATCTGAACCAGTAAACCCAGTAGAGATGTTCTGGTTCTCCACATGTTCTGCTCTCTATGATGGATCATCAGAAGCTGCAGAGCCTCAGAAATGTTCTGACCCGAGTCACATGCAGGATCCAGACCCGTTAGAACCAGAAGCAGAAATAAATCCTCTGTTAAAGTCTGATGGAAAAGTTCTGCTGCAGGTTCTTCCAGGTTCCTGTTTGCAGATCAGAGAATAACTAAAGCTGATAGAAAGAATCATTAAAAAGGAGAATTTGATGTTTCAACACGACTGAAGAAAAGTTTAAATGTTTATAGAACCAGAATCTCTGCAGGTTTTTGGTTCAGATTGTTTTATAAACTGAGCTGAACTTCAGACACAGATGATCTGGTGCTGCTGGTTTCTCACAGATACTTTTCTGAGGATAATTACAGGCTTTATCAAACCAACACATCAGATCATGAGTTCCTCCTCTCTCTCCCATCCTCACACAGTCTTCTCCAGCTGGATTCTGACCATTATTTTCCCAGTTGTCAGGCTCCTTTTTGGACCAAAAGCTCAAACTAAGAGACAAAGAACAGAAACAGGAGAAATACAAACTGTGACTTGGATTCTCAAAATAAACCAAAATGTTTTCACTACAATCAAACCTTTCAATTAGAGGTGATCCGTCCACCCAGATCCATTTTTCTTCTTCCACTGAGTCCGTGAGTCCGATCCAGAACTTATCCTCACCTTGCTCCATCAAGCCTCTCAGTCTGCTCTCCAGGTACACCTGAACAGGAGAAGTTGATGAAAATCACTGAGATTTTTCTGAGCTGAGATGAAGAATCATGATGATGAGATGAAATCAGAGAGAATCTGAACCTCAGCAGAGTTTCATACCTGCTCCTCTCTGCTGTCGATCTTCACCAGGTCTGATTTCTGATCAACGCAGGAACGTCTGCTGTCAGTCCAGGAGGATCTGATGGTGGACAAATAATAACAGTTTCCTCCATGTGGCTCCCATCCTGCTTCACACTTCAGGCATGTTTCCTCTTCAAACAGATCAGAACAAAACCTTCAGTGAACCAGGAGGAATAAATCTCTGTAGATGTTTGTGTGGTTTGGAGACAGCAGGAGGCGTCTTCTGTCCTGCAGCTACAATCTAACTTCCTGTCTCTGTCAGTCCATCAACGTCTCTTTGACATCATTAGAGGACAAAAATGAGACAAAGATCAGATCATAGACTTACTTTTTACTGCAGGAGGTGGAGGACATGTTGGACATGTTGGACATGTTGGACATGTTGGACATGTTGGACATGTTGGACATGCAGGTGTAAAACTTGTACTCCCAAGTTTTATATCTATGTTTAAAAGATAATAAAAGTTGTGAATTTTGTATTTGCAATGCAGAACAGCTGATGAGAACAAAAATAAAACATTAAGAAACAGATTTGCATCATTTGTTGGAAATAATTTTGATCAATCTGTGAACTATCTGGAGTTTTGACCAAAAAAAAACAACAAAAGAAACTAAATGTAACTAATCTAGAGGACAGTCTGAACCTTGAGGTAACATTCAAACTCACCTGAGAGATTTCTCCTCTGAGTTTCTTTCTCTTCTTTTTGGAGAATCTGATTGGTCTGAATGACTGATTATAGAAAAAACATCAGTTAAGATCAAAGTTAGTTTTCATGAAAACTTTACATCTTTCTTCTCAACATGAAGATCATGAAAGTTACAGAAGTAACAGAAAACGTTCGAACAGGTCTGGTTGTTGGTGGCAGCAAATCTACATCAAGGTATCTGAAAAAACTGGCCTAGTCAAAGTACAGACCTAAAACTGATCTGCAGTCTGTAGTGGGACCATCAGAAAGGTCTGTAAACCTCAATGAACTGAAGAAGGAGAAACAAGACCAAGCCTCATGTAAATGACCTCAGAGGCAGCAGAGGTCATCGGGGGGTCAGAGTTCAGCTGCCAGGAAAATGACTGACACAGATAAAACCTGCTGGTTCAAGTAAAACATTAAACTCACAGGCGACTCCAAGAGCGACGAGAGCCGCTGCCAACAGAACAACGAGACCCAGCAGAACCAGACGCTCTGGGGTGACCTTTGACCTCCTGCTGGAGCCGGACTGTTGGATGTTTGCTGAACAGTTTGAACAGACGGGATGCAGAAGGATGTGAAATGAAAACATGTTTTCAATTAAAACCAGAGTGAAACGTTCAGACAGAAGTCAAACTGAGAATCTGATGAGACTTTAAAACTGATTTTCTCAGATATTTTCTGTAATGAGTAATGAGTTTATTTTGTTGAAATCCCAACTAAACGTCCTGAAGTTTGTCGTTGTAACTTTACAAAATGTCCCACTTATGAAGATATTTGTCTGTCTGTCTGCAGAGCTCCATGTTTCTAAGGTCTGTGGACAGTAAACAGCAGAATAAAACTCATCAAACTCAGATGAACACTGGAGGTTTCACACTCCAGTTGTCAGAAATTGCGCCATTTTTGTTAAAAATAAATCCTGCTGAGAAACTTCCTCATTTCTGCAGAACTAACCGCTTCTTATTTCTCCATTCTCAGATAAACAGAGATCGGATCTCAACTGTGACACAGACTGAGTTCATAAAAAATAAAACATAATTAACTGAAATTATGATTGAACTCATAAACATGATATTCTGACCGAACTGCTGAAGATTATAAAGAATATCTTTATCATTCGTTCGATCTGTTTTCCCATGGCAACCAAAAAACAAATAAAGAATAACACCAAAAACTAAAAAATGTCTGTTTCTCAAATCAACAATATGAGTTGAAAACATGTTTGTGGTGTTAAACTATTTACTCATTATTTTGTTCTGATTGTCAACGGAGACAAAGACAGAATCATCAGCTAATCTGAGGCTTCAATTTAGTCAGTTTTTATAGTTTTTACTTAAACACAAAGATTTCAAGCAATAGAGACACAATGGAAGCTCTTTTTCCTAAAAACTGTAAAATAAACCCTCTTATTTCCTCTGTATGTTGATTTAAATAAGTTTTTCCACCAACCTGGTTGCTGTTTGTTAGAGATCTTGACCTCAGAGTAGGTGATGTCCTCTGCTGCGACATTACCTGCACAAACATGAAGCTGTGATGATTTGTTCAGATGGATGGATGGATGGATGGATGGATGGATGGATGGATGGATGGATGGATGGATGGATGGATGGATGGATGGATGGATGGATGGATGGATGGATGGATGGATGGATGGATGGATGGATGGATGGATGGATGGATGGATGGACGGACGCTCACCTCTGGACCTCGGCGTTGTGAACTTCACGTCAGCGTACGTTACATCAGCTTCAGGCATGTTGCTGCTGCTGCTGTGAGTCTGAAGGAGAAATGAAGGTCAGAAGTTCCTGACAGTTTTTTTTAAGCTTCGCCAAGTGAGAGAAGAAACAGGACGTCCCAAAATAACCCAGAAGCAGAAATAAAAAAAAAAAAAAAAACAGAAGTTTGAAGGAAGTTCTTCATTCTCTCCATTACATTTTACTGAAAGACAGTCGACCCACTCACATGTTTCTGTTTTCTTTTTTGGTTTTAGTCACACTTAAAATGTAACATAAATTGTAATATTAGATCAAAATAACTTGAGTAAAGACAAAAAAGCAGCTTTGAAATTGCACAACAAAATAACGATTTTATTCATTTACAGAAAAAAAAATGAATGCAAACCAACCTGAGTCTCTGAGCTTGAAACACTTGTGTTGCTTTTTTCACTCAATATATAAAATCATAATTTTAAAACCTATTTTTGTCATAATGTGATGTTAAAATTAGTTTGATCTGAAACATTTTAGTGAGACAAAAAGTCAAAAAGAAGAAACATGACAGTGTAAAAGCTCTGATGTCACAACGATTTAACCCTTTTATGCAGGAGGATTATTATTGTTAATAACCAGGAAACAACTTTTCCGTTGCCATTAAATGTGATAGCTGTAAAATAGTAAGTCATTTATTTCCTTCCTGTTGACTTTATTATGATTAATATTCTGTTTCTGTCTCTGCGAGGATCAGGGGATTTCCTCTGAAAAGTTGTTTGAGCAGAACGATCCAAATTAAACTAAAACTTTAAGAACAGCTCACATTAAGAAAATCCTTTGGTTGTTGGAGTTCTGAATGTTTCTTTAATAAATTTAGATTAAATCTGAGCTGATTTCACATAAAGTGACAGAGTTTGGTGAAATAAACCTCTCAGCGTATGTTTGAGGGTCTGTTGGTCAGAAAATGTTGAAGCTCTCACCGTAAACGAGTCCGCTCTCCTCTGCAGGCAGAACTGAATATTTATCTCAACATCTTCGCGCTTCTTATCTACTGAAACTTCCTGCTTCTAGTTTTTACATGATTAAAGCTTGTTTATGAATAATAACCTTCATCATTTGACTCGTTTACAGATGAGTCGGTTTGTTTTTGACATTTCTGACTTGATGTTTTTCTAACGTCTTCAGGACTAAATATTTGGTGTTTTAAGTCAGAGATCTTTATAAAGACTTAATGTCAGGGCACAGGGCCGGTCCAACGATGTTTGAGGCCCAAGTGAAAATAAATGGCCACCGTTCCTTCAGCACTCTAAACACTTAGAAAACCGTTAACCGTTAATTTTATGAAGCTGACAGCAGAACACAACCGAGTAACATGAGACTGGGACGCCATAGCTGCGTTTCTAATGGCCATATAATTGCACAATTTGATATTTCGGAAATCCATCCATCCATCCATTTTCTTCCGCTTATCCGGGGTCGGGTCGCGGGGGCAGCAGCTTCAGAAGGGAGGCCCAGACTTCCCTCTCCCCAGCCACTTCTTCCAGCTCCTCCGGGGGAATCCCAAGGCGTTCCCAGGCCAGCCGAGAGACGTAATCCCTCCAGCGTGTCCTGGGTCTTCCCCGATTCTCTCTCTCAGGTCAGTTGCTGCCTAGTTCAGCTCAGATGATTCGTTCATTACTGGGGCTACATACCCAGTCTCTGGGCGGGGAGTTGTAGTTGACTCCCTTCTGACCTGGCATCCTGGCTCCTTCCCGTAGCACTTGTGTCGTACCTCGTCAATCTCAAGTTGTGACAGCAGTTGCCGTTTGCGGTGGGACGTGCCCGGAACATTGCCATATAATTGCACAATTTGATATTTCGGAAATAAATTTGCTTAATGGAAACACGGCAACTTCAAAAAAATCTCCCGTTTTTCAATAAAAAAAAATTTTTCTCCAGGGTGAGGTGTTTTTTTGTGGGCATATAAAAATTTATTTACAAAACCACAACAGAAACAGTTTTTTCAATTCATGAGTCACATGATCAACAGCCAGATGTTTCCACTGGTGTAAACCACGAAGAAGAAGACAACAGGAAGTAGCTGGAGGATCCTGGTGTGGCATATTCCTAATGACTTATTATGAGACCAACTTATTCACATGTAATATGAATTACATTTCTCATTTAATGGATACACTGCAGATGTTGTTTTTTTAACATTAGCCATATTGATAAAGTTTTGTGCACATTTGTAATGGAGATGCATCTGATCAGCAATTATCTGTTTGAAATCCAAACTTTCTCTGAAATCTTGTGGAAAAATCATAAGAGGTATTAATATAAAGTCTATATTAATAATAGTATATTTACTCAAAATGTGTTCTTTAATGTATTTGTCCGCTCACTGTTGTTGTGATCCTCTGTCTACTATAAAGGGTTTGGTCCTCCAACTCCGCCTTATTTTCTTCTTCTTTTGTTCAGGGTCCTCCAGGACTATTATAAATATTAAGTTATTAATTTCCTCTTCCCTTTTGTTATGGCAAGTTTTATAATCCATTATAATCCTTTAATTTATGATGTTGAAATGTTTATTTTTCCTTCTGTATTAATGATACGTGTTTGGATATTTTCATTTGAGTTGCTATTACGTCTTTATAGCATTTGATGCAGCTACCACTGTTATTTTGTATAGATGGGGTTGGAGAACTGGAGCACATGCTAGGTGCTAATGCTAATATCTCCCGATTGACAGATTAAATAATCGGAGACCGCCTCCACACACAGACTTGGTGTCTTGTGGTTTGTCTGATCACCACATAAAACACAAAGCAGAAGTCCACCAGTCACACTTGGCTTTCTAACAGAGTAAAACTGAAAGTTTAATGGTGTTTCTGACACTATGATGCAAGAAATCCCCCAAAATAGTGGATTCTCAGAGTTTTTAAGACCTGGCTCCCTTATTTCTTCTAAGTCTTTTGAGGCGTGGTTGTTGGTTAATTACATCACACAATGAGTCAAATTACCAATAAAAGTAACATTGTGACATCGAGCCGCACGTTTTGACATACTGTCATGTGTCTGCGAGTCAGGGCCGGCCCCAGCCTCCATGGGGCCCTAAGCCTAACGTGGTTTTGGGGCCCTCTAGTTCTGCTAACAATGTGGACTGGCTGCAATCAGCAGTCCGATCATTAGATCATTCACACACCTGCTATAGACTTACTGCATCTCTGGCTGTTTACATTATATACATGTAGAATATAGGACACGTTTATTGGCCAACTGATTTATCAACCAGTCGATTTCTGGGAGCCGATTTCCTTAATTTTGGGGGATCGTGATTGGCTGATATGCGAAGCCCATCTTATCCCCTGATCTTCTCTTCATCAGCAAAGGTTTAAAATCATCCTCTGTCCTCTTTAGCTCTGCAGTGAGAGGTTTGACTGACTGACCGACCCACCTGGTCAGGTCTGCATGTCTACAGTTATCAATATTCACCCACTGTTACCAACTCACTGTTGACAGTGAGTGAAGATAAAAGACAGTTCCGTTTTTGTAATTTTGACCGTTTTGGACCGACCTCGACACAATTTATCGAACGAGACCAAAACCAAAACCAACACCAAGACCAGGAAAAACACTTCTAACAAAGTATTTAGAAATATACAGATGTAACGCAGTACTTTGGGTTATGTAAATGAATCAAACTTAAGATAAATATTATTTAAACCATGATAAAGAATCAGGTAAAAACATGAAGATTGCAGTCTTGATCATTGATTTGCCTCTGGATGGTGCCATTTTTATTCTCATTTATTTCAGGTGAACCAGTTTATGTAATAATGTATCAGATCATTTTTGTCCATTTCAATAAGCTTTACTAAAGTTTTATTTCCCAAATGTTAACCTATGACCGGCTGCACAGTGGTGCAGTTGGTAGAGCTGTTGCCTTGCAGCAAGGAGGTTCTGAGTTCGATTCCCAGCCTGGAGTCTTTCTGCATGGAGTTTACATGTTCTCCCTGTGCATGGTGGGTTTTCTCCAGGTACTCCAGCTTCCTCCCACAGTCCAAAAACATGACTTTCCTCTAAATTGTCCCTAGGTGTGTGTGTGTGTGTGTGTCTGGTTGTCTGTCCTGTGTCTCTGTTGTCCTATGGACTGGTGTCCTACCCAGGGTGTCCCGTCTCTCTCCACTAGATGGCGTTAGGCACCAGCCCCTATCACTCTGTAGTTATGAATGAATGAATAGAAGAAGACATCATTGATGACGAACAGAAACCTGATGAAATGCTGAAACAGGAAGTAAGTTCATCTGAAATTACAATTATTACCAAATAAAACACATTTAATTCTCTCATATGGTGAAGATTTTAATAAATTTTACTGAATTTACAAGATTATCAGCTCAAAAAGAAATAATAAAAATACTTTATTTATGAATTGAAAGCATCAGATAAAAACAGGAAGGTCAATAAACAAACATGGTGGAATATCTATAAAAATTATTTCCTTTGCATCAAGAACATGTTGCTTTTTAAAATGTTACATCAAAACATCCTAGTTAGATACTTACAGTAAAAACATTATGAAGATTGTTTTTCATTAGTTATGTAAAAAACAGTAATACTGTAATCTGACCATCAATGTATTGTCTTACTATTAAGTAGTTTTATTTTTGCTTCAATGAAAATATGATGAGAACTGAGAGAAAAAGTTTAAAAGCAGAAACGTATTTATCTTTGAGTTAATCTAGTATCTAACTGTAAATGAACCTGACATTATGTAACATAACTCTGCATCTCTACATCTTTCACTCTGGTTGTTTTGCAGCCTGGACTGAACCTCACACACAAAACATTTGTCCAGTTTCTGGAGTTTTCTCACAGATACTTCTTTTAGAATAAAAACATAAAATATCAGCCCAACATTGAAGGTTTTCAGGTTCTCCTTTTGTCCCCATTACTGCACAGTCTTCTCCCTCTGGATGTTCCTGGTTATTACCTTTATAATCATCAGGTGCGATTCCACCCCAAAAGATTAAACTAAAATAAGAAAAACAGGAACAAGTGTGATAATAAACAGTGTTAATGGTGAAATATCTACTATCTGTCCACATCAGTCACACCTTTTCTCCAGAGGTGATCCGTCCACCCAGAACCATCTGCCTTCAGCTTCTGAGTCCGTCAGTCCGATCCAGAACATGTCATTGTCGTACTGCATCATGTCCACCACTCTTCTCGTCAGAAACGCCTGAACAGATGAAGAGAATGACTCAGTGATGTGTTTCTGTGCTGATGGGATCAGGAGAAGCTGAACCTCAGCAGAGTTTCATACCTGCTCCTCTCTGCTGTCGATCTTCACCAGGTCTGATCCCAGGTCAGTGCAGGAGCCTCTGCTCTCAGTCCAGGTGAATCTCTTGGTGTTAAAATAATAACACTTGTTTTGGTTTAGCTCCCAGCCTGGGCCACATTTCAGACACGATGAGTCTGTCCACACAATAAAGACAAAAACGTCACTGAGTCAGGAGGAAGGAAGTTGTTGATGTTCCTGTGATTGTGTGACTTACTCATGTTTATTGCAGCTGGAGGAGGAAACGCAGGAGCTGGTTGACATGTTGAAGGAGGTGAAGGTGATGGACATGTAGTAGTTCACATTGTTTCAGAGAGAGAATGAAAACATTTCTTCACAGTAAATCAACATCCTGTGGAGAACGTTGCTAATATCATGAGCTTGATTCACAAACCGTCTCAAATTAAAGATGTCGGCTCTGAACGTGGTGAACATTTTCCAACCCTGACAGTCTCACCTGACAGGTTTCTCCTCAGAGCTTCATTCTCCTGTTTCAGGGTCTGGAGAGTCTGATTGGTGTAAATCTGGTCAAACGCTGGTTTTAGATGAGAGAGCAGTTAGTTTGGAGGAGTTTAAAAATCAGAGTTCTGGTGATGGAAAGTTCAAACTCCACTGAGTCCAAGAGGCATGAATACATTTACAAGCAGCTGTACAACCATAAATAAGTCCAGAAATTAAAAGACAACCATTACATGTTTTATATTCAAACTTCTGTTTGCAATTGATGACATTTAAAACCTAATTAAATCAAGAACAGATCAGAACTCACAGAGTCTGTAGATGACGATGAGAGCAGCGGCCAGCAGACCGACCAGAACCAGCAGAACTACTCCCCCTGCTGGCAGCTTGGAGGTTCTGCTGGGGTTTTCACCTGAGAAGCATTTAGAGCAGAACCGGATCAGAACCTGGAGACGGACTCACAGAAACTAACATCAACCTGACATCTATAAAACTGAAACTCTGATTAGATTTTCTAATTTTATCTGACGAATGCAATAAAAATGTAATTACCTGTCAGCTGGACTCATTTTGAGTTTTCCTCATTTTAATCTTCTTTATTATGTTTTGATATTTCTGACATGTGAATATCTTCTTTCTTTCTTTCTTCTTCTTCTTCTTCTTCTTCTTTTTTATTTTTTACAAATTTATTAAAAGAAAAAACAAAACTCAAAACTTCATATTTCTAATAATTAATTTTTTGTAAACTTATTTGTTTTTACTTGGTTAAAACAAGGATCATTCATAATATGTTACTGAAAGATCTGAAAAAGAGCTGAAAAGATTCTTCTGCACAGAAAGTCTCTGGATGTTTATGGTTTTATTTACTATCATCTTCATTTGACATATTTATAACTTCAATTATTAGATTTTCTCAGTTTTTAAAATGGTTTGAATATGAATATTTTCTATTTCCGGTAAAATAGCTGACAGGTTTTTTTCTCTCTCGAAAGTGAAGCAACATGTTTATCACTGTAAATGTTCATAATGTTGACCCTTAAGAACAGGAAGTCACTCTGTCACCACAGAGATCCGATGGACTCTGATTACTCCTGAACGCTGCTTGATGCAGACGAAAAGTCCAGCAGCCATTACGCTCTGCATGTTTAGCTCCACTGCAGCTCATCCAGCAGCCATTACGCTCTGCATGTTTAGCTGCAGCTCATCCAGCAGCCATTACGCTCTGCATGTTTAGCTCCACTGCAGCTCATCCAGCAGCCATTACGCTCTGCATGTTTAGTTGCAGCTCATCCAGCAGCCATTACGCTCTGCATGTATCCTAAACATGCATCCTGCTCAGTGTTCAGCTGCTGAACCAACATGGAAATAATATAAACACTTTATTAATGTTCAGCATTTATTGTCTGATCGTCTGTTTCTTAAGGTTTCAGGTCTGGATTATTCTTGTTGTGAGTTATTAATTTTCACATCCACCTCTTTGCCTGGGAATAACAGTAAACATTAAACATCCTTTATGTTCAGATAAACTGTCTGGTTTTCCTCCAGCTCAGATGTTAAAGAATCAGTTTGTGTTCGTTGTTGATCTGATGAAGACCACTCACCTCCGGCTGCAGCTTCTTCATCACCTTCCTCCTGATTTACCGCCACACTCATCATCGTCGTCAGCTCTTCATCGCTCTGTGGCGTCTCATCAACTTCACTCTGAGGACAAACAGAAACATTTCTGGGTTGAGTTTTTTAGTCTTTTTCATGTTTTAGCTGAAGGTTTAAAAGAAAATGTAGATCTTTTCATCTCAGATGTTTGCTGTAATTTTTCTTCAAGTTTCTGCTGCATTTTACTCCTAATGTTTGTTTTTCTGTCAGTAAAATCGATGAATATACACAGAAATAGTGGATTGTCTACACAGAAAAGATCAGTTTATTTATATTTTTTCACATGTTTCATGTTTAAACTTAAATCCGATAATTTGAGATCAAATCTGAGCTATTTCACATAAAATGACAAAGTTTGGTGAAATAAACTCGTCATATTTTCTGAGTTGGACAGAAATCGATCAAAACTCACCAGAATCATGTCGCTGCTCCTCTGCAGGCTGAAACTAATCAGAACATCTTTATGTTTCACAAGATCTGAAAAGTTTCCTGTTGACCTCAGAGGATGAGGAGGAGACTTCATCTGAACACAGCTTCCTCATGATTCAACTTTTATTAAATAAAACTCAGCATTTCTGGACTCAGCAGGGTTTGTCCTGCAGCTACAGTCCAACTTCCTGACAGAAACATTTAGCAGCAGGATGTGGAGGATCTAGCAGGTTGATCACATGAAGGAAGGAGGGAAGTTTTCTGCTGATTTGTAGTTCCTGTATCAGCCACTAGGTGTCCTCAGCTCACAGCTCACCTGTTTTTTCTTCTTTATTAAACACAAATAAAGAAGAAACAGGTTTTGCCTTAAAGAGCAGCGCATCAAAAGTGATGACAAGATATAATGTATAAAGAGTTTGTTATGAGAAAATCACAGGATCAGTTTAAGTAAATAGAAATAGTGGAAGGAAATAATACAAAATAAAGGAATCTACCCTAGTGAAAAAAATATTCTTTTGTATATTTCAAATATGTGTAAGTATTAAGTTTACTACCTATAAATATATACAAAATATACTAAAAGTATGCTTGTACCAATTTTGACATTATAACTTTATACATACTTAAATATAATTGTACCAAAATACACTTTAAATTTTTTAAATAAAACTATAAGTGAACAAGGGCTGCACAGTGGCGCAGTTGGTAGAGCTGTTGCCTTGCAGCACGAAGGTTCTGGGTTCGATTCCCGGCCCGGTCTTTCTGCATGGAGTCTCCATGTTCTCCCTGTGCATGGTGGGTTTTCTCCAGGTACTCCGGTTTCCTCCCACAGTCCAAAAACATGACTGTCAGGTTAATTGGCCTCTCCAAATTGCCCCTAGGTGTGAGTGTGTGTGTGCATGGTTGTGTGTCTCTGTGCTGTCCAGGGTGACCCCGCCTCTCGCCCAGTACGTTAGCTGGAGAGGCACCAGCAACCCTCCTGACCCCACCGAGGGACAAGGATGAAAGAAAATGGATGGATAAGTGAACAATATATACACTTGCATGTACACTTGCTCAAGTGTATATACACTTGAGCAAGTGTACATTAGATATTTTGTAATGTACAAAATATTGTACATTACATTCCAGGACCCTTAAGCAAACGACCAGGACTGACAGGTGACAAATAGAACTTGACTCACAAAGCATATTTTGGTGAACGTCAAACCTCGGTTGCAATATTCTCAAGACAAGTGGTTAAAAAAATAACAGGCTCAGGACACCTCTATGACGCCTGGCTGAGGGTCATCAAAGGAAGTGGTCAGAGTCTAGGTGGACCGGTCCTTACCAAGTCACTGAAAGAAGTGACTTGGTAAGTCACTTGGTAAGCCCCCAGTCAGTGGGCTGCCGCAGTCAGTGGGCTGCGGCAGAGGAACCATGAAGCTCGCTAACTGAGGTCCAGAGTTCTGAACTGGCTGGTTCAGAGCAAAAACATCACCAGACAATGGGGGCAGAATAATCTCCTCTGGTGGTGCAGGTGTCAGGGCAGTCTACCCTCGACTCTGGGTGAAATTAGCCTCTCTCTCCTACAAGCGGGGAGCCAGTCCACCACCTGCTATTTGTTTTGCTCCTTATGTGGACCAATGAACTAAAGAAAAACAAAATGGTTTCATTATTCTGATTTCTTCACTATTTTGAAATATCATGACTGATACAGAATTGCATTGCATGATCGCCTTTTGGATTATGGTTTGCATCACATTTTTGCTGTGCCTGACAAAAATACTGGTAACAGGTCACACATTTCATTAAAGCTAACAGTAAATGCCACATTAGTTTATTTTTTACTTGGTTAAAGGTTAACACCTTTTACTTTTACCATTGTCTCTGCTATACTGTTGATGAAGGACACTGCCTCTTTGGTGTGGGATGAACAGTAATGAAGGAATTGAAAGTTTAAAGCTCCTGTAAGCAACAAAAACATTAGTACAGGGTTATAATTCCAGAGTTCAAGATGAATTATTAGGAAATGAAAAGCTCCTAGAGCTGCCAGCATCACCTACAGATCTCTCTTTTCTGGTTGCTTTTGGTTTTAATCTGTGCTTATTCGGCATCCTGGTAGATTAAGTTGAATATTTCATTTGCCTTGGAAAGTTTGCAAGCATTATTTTAGCAGTGGCATAAATATGTATATACAGGATATGTTGGTCTGAGTTTAGCCGCTGCTCAGGTAGACGGCGTAACCAGATGTCCCATTGTGTGTTTTGAATATTTTTGTGTGGAACATTATCACATTGTGGGGTTTGACAACTGGAACATTGTGTAATGATGAACAAAGTATTTCAAACATGTTAAATTAAATGAAAAGAAGATTTTAAAAAAAGTCTGACTTTGAAACTACAGAAGTTTTTATTTTTAAAAGCATGTTTTGACGAGTTTTACAAAGGTTTCTCACAGATGCTTTTCTGAGAATGATCACAAACATAATCAAGCCAGCTCTTTAGATGATCAGCTCCTTTTCCGATCCTTGCACAGTCCTCTCCAACTGGAGTGTGTTTCCAATCATCAGGCTCCCAGGACACCCAAAAGCTTAAACTGAGAGACAACGAGCAGAAAGCTTCAGCAAAAACAGGCGACTTTGATAAATATAAAAATCTTTCCTAACCTTTTATCCAGAGGTGATCCATCGGCCCACAACCATTTTCCTTCTTCTGCTGAGTCTGTCAGTCCGATCCAGAAATAGTTGTTGTTGTCTCTCAGTCGTCCTAACAGGAAAATCTGAACAGAAAAAGTTTAATATGACTCTGTGAGATTTTTCTAAGCTGAATTGAATAAACTTGATGAGATGAAACCAGAGAGAATCTGAACCTGCAGCAGAGTTTCATACCTGCTCCTCTCTGCTGTCGATCTTCACCAGGTCTGATCCCAGATCAGTGCAGGAACGTCTGCTGTCAGTCCAGGAGGATTCACTGGTGGAGAAATAATAACACTTTCCTCCATGTGGCTCCCATCCTGCTTCACACTTTAGACGTGTCAGACCTTCAAACACAAAACCTTCAGTGAACCAGGAGGAATAAATCTCTGTAGATGTTTGTGTGGTTTGGAGACAGCAGGAGGCGTCTTCTGTCCTGCAGCTACAATCTGACTTCCTGTCTCTGTCAGTCCATCAACGTCTCTTTGACATCATTAGAGGACAGAAATGAGACAAAGATCAGATCATGGACTTACTTTGTTCTGCAGGAGGTGGAGGACATGTTGGACATGTTGGACATGGGGGATAAGTGGGACATGTTGGACATGTTGGTTGCTCTGTTTAGAGAAATAAAAACAGTTTTAACCTCAGACAGATATTTTCTTCTCCTAAATCTGAACTGATGAACAAACATGTTCAAACTTTGGTCTCTTGTTGGTGAACTTCAGTACAAACATGATCAGATGTTAATCCCAGATTTACATCTGATGCATGAACATCTGTGCAGGTGTTGAGTGTCAGCAGCTTCATCAGACTGACAGTCATGATGTCTCAGTGATGCAGCAGAAACATTGTTGGATAAAGAGCAGAAAGCAGAAACATTGATCTGTTTCAGCAGAAACATCTCAGCAGTTTCACCACTAATACACCAAACTGCTGAGTTACAGTAACAATGTTAACCTGGTTTTTACACAAAACTTCACAACGTTGCAGAGACTCACTGACTGTGTTTATTTTGAAATTTGATCCAGATTTGATCAAAGGAGTTCAGATCATCTAGTGAAAGACACCATGAGTCTGACTCTTCTGGGAACCTTCAGACTCTGACAGTCTCACCTGAGATATTTCTCCTCAGAGCTTCATTCTCCTCTTTCAGGGTTTGGAAACTTTCATTGGTCTCCAACATGGAAAACGCTGATGAAACAAAGAGGAAATAGTTCATTTCTGAGGTACAGCAATAATGTTTGTGGGTCAATTTGACCCGTGGATGTTTAATCATGCAATATTGTCAGAACCCAAAAAAAATCCATCCATCCATCCATCCATCCATCCATCCATCCATCCATCCATCCATCCATCCATCCATCCATCCATCCATCCATCCATCCATCCATCCATCCATCCATCCATCCATCCATCCATCCATCCATCCATCCATCCATCCATCCATCCATCCATCCATCCATCCATCCATCCATCCATCCATCCATCCATCCATTGTCTTTACACCCTTGTCCCTTAGTGGGGTTGGGAGGGTTGCTGGTGCCTCTCCAGCTAACGTTCCGGGCGAGAGGCGGGGTACATCCTGGACAGGTTGCCAGTCTGTCGCAGCCCAAAAAAATCCTCCAAAACATTTCTATATCTGGTTATTAACTCCAATACAAACCATTTCAATCAATATTTGTGCAATGATGTTTTTTTACAGTCTCATCTGACAGATTTCTCCTCAGAGCTTCATTCTCCTCTTTGAGGATTTGGAAGCTTTTATTGGTCTCCAACATGGAAAACGCTGGTGGAAACAAAGAGAAAACAGTCAAAGACAAATTTCAGCCAGCATAAAGATGTTCACACAGATCACCTATCATTTCCTTTCACCTTCAAGAATTAAAGTCAGTGAAAAAATTATCCAACAGGACATGGACGTAGTATAGGGGGGAAAGTGATGACAAGTCTAGGGGCCCTGACCAGCAGGGGGCCCTCCACAATTTAATTATTTATTTTTTGTTCATCCATCCATCCATTTTCTTGCACCCTTGTCCCTCAGTGGGGTCGGGAGGGTTGCTGGTGCCCATCTCCAGCTAACGTTCCGGGCGAGAGGTGGGGTCACCCTGGACAGGTCGCCAGTCTGTCGCAGGGCAACACAGAGACACACAGGACAAACAACCATGCACACACACAGTCACACCTAGGGGCAATTCAGAGAGGCCAATTAACCTGACAGTCATGTTTTTGGACTGTGGGAGGAAACCGGAGTACCTGGAGAAAACCCACCATGCACAGGGAGAACATGCAAACTCCATGCAGAAAGACCGGGGCCGGGAATCAAACCCAGAACCTTCTTGCTGCAAGGCAACAGCTCTACCAACTGCGCCACTGTGCAGCCCCATTTTTTGTTCATAGAAATAAAAAAAAAATAAAAATTGGTGTCCTGTCAAATACAACATTAATCATATTGTATTTTCAAAGATCGTTTTTATCAGTAAACATTTAATGTTCCCACTCCCAGACCTAAAAACACACATCCATATTTGCCCTGATCCCCCCTATCTGGGTTAAATGGTTCGTTCCTGCTTGGAGCTTCAGGGTGACGCTGTTAGCAGCAGTCAGTAGGAAACATGAACAACTGGCTGTTACAACTGGCTGCTAAGAAAAGTTATAAAATCAGGTTTAAAAAAAAAACACAGAGAGAGAGAGAGAGAAAAAGACAAGAGTGTTAATATATAACCCAGTTTTTCTCCGAGAGAGGTGTGTGAGATTATCAACCATTTAGCATAATTATCTTAGCTACAGACTACCGTTTGCCTCAATTTCATTAGCATTTAATGAATTAAGGAAAAAAAATGACCAACATATTCATATATTTAACTACCTTTTACCACTTAACAACAGGTGAGTCAGACAGCAGCAGCTCTAACCCACATCTCTCCTGAGTGAAATTAAAGCTACAGTTTTTATATAAATTTTTTTCCACATAATTTTTTAAACTGTCATGATGTTGTGACAGTATGATATGAGAGGTAATCTGTGAAAAATCTATTTCCTCTGTTTTCTCCCAGTGCTAGAAACAACCAGTCAGAGGCAGGAGAGTTTTAACGCTGTCAATCACAATCTCATGTGATGCTGCTCATCCTTCCTCCTCCTCACTTTTTGCCGTGCTGCAGCTACCAAACACAGAGCTGTGCAGATTCAAACTGTGAATGCTCAGTTTAGTTAGCATAGCTACCAATGACGGCAGACAAACGGTTTCTTGTAAATGCTAAGTTGTTTCTCCACCATTAGCACATTTAGAAGTGAGTGAATGAGGATGATTGTTTTGTCAGAATTGCATCACTTTAACCAGTAATAGTAATTCAGGAAGGAGGTGGAGGAGATTGATTGTTTCCACAGATTATCTGTCTCATAACAAGCTGCTACGACATCATGACAACTTTAACAAATATGGAGAAAACATATTTTTTATTAAAGTTATACACTGCAGCTTGAATAAAATGCAACTACATCGCATTTTTTGATAAGTCTGGATTGCTTTATGTGTATTTTGCACGTTGCTTTTGACTGTTGCTCATGGGGAGACATTTCAGTATCTAAAACTAATAGAAAAAAAATTAAGCATCCTATTTGCATTCTGGATGTGAACTGTTGGATGTTAAATTCATGAGCAGTAAATATTGTGCTAATTATCAGTATTGAACCAAAGAAAGCAAAGCAGAAGAAGCCTTTAAGATTGTGATGCTTTTTATGGGTCAAATAGACTCAAAAAATTGTAACAGCATCTGCGCAGGGGGCCCAAACTAATTTTTAGTCAGGGGCCCCAAGATTCCTGGAGGCGCCCCTGCATCAGGATGAACTCACAGAGTCTGTAGATGACGATGAGAGCAGCGGCCAGCAGACCGACCAGAACCAGCAGAACTACTCCCCCTGCTGGCAGCTTGGAGGTTCTGCTGGGGTTTTCACCTGAGGAGCATTTAGAGCAGAACCGGATCAGAACCTGGAGACGGACTCACAGAAACTAACATCTGATCTGATATTCTGACCTTCTTCTGGGTTCTTTGGACGATTCATCATGAAGACGCTTCAGTCCAATTCACTGAGAAACAAAATGAAACAGATTTTTAGAATTTAATATCAGTTTAATCATTTTACAGTTAATTTATTATTATTATTATTATTATTATTATTATTATTATTATTATTATTATTATTATTGTCAATTAAACCATTTATTTAGCCTTTATTAAACCAGATTCATCTCATTGAGGGTTGAGATGTTTTGGCCAATGCTGCAGTATAAATGCGAGATGCTCAGTGGCTCAGTTGGTAGCACTGTTTCCTTCTAGTCTTTCTTTCTCTAAATTCTCCTTCGTGAGTGTGTGTGGTTGTGTGTCCTGTCTGTCTCTGTGTTGTGACAGACTGGCGACCCGTCCAGGTGACCCCACCTCTTGCCTGAAACGTTCACTGGAGAGGCACCAGCACCTCCTGACCCCACTAGGGACAAGGGTGTTAGAAAATGGATGGATGCAGTATAAATGCAGTAAACATTAACATTTGCTCATAGAAAACACTGAACCAGGGCCGGTTCTAGTCTGTTTGGTGCCTCAAGCAACACCACTCCAGTTGGAGTCATGAAGAAACCACAACAAGAATTTGTTACATCAGAATTTAGCAGCTGTTCTTCTCTGTGACTTCAGCTAAACAAATACAAGACATGAATACTTGGCACCAAAAATATTTCATGCTCCGTCTCAGACCTCAGCAGCCTGCTATATGCACTGCAGCCGGCAGAGGGCGCCCTCTCCCCAGGCAGGCGGTAACTGGTTGGACCTGCTCATGAAGTAGAGCCTGATGCTCGGAGCAAATCATCCTTCCGGGGCGGAGCTGGGAGCTGCTGTGGCTCCAGACGAGCTGCCCACAGAACCCACATCAGGAACCACAGCTGCTGGTCGACATGTTAACCTGCTGCAGCTTCACTGGTTACTAACTGGTTACTAACCAGTGAAGCTGCAGGAAAACGGGAAAACGTCCCAGTTAGACGACGTTTAACTAAAGTCCCACGAGGTTTAGAGTCCCAGTTGACGGCGTTTCAACTACAAACCTAGAGGTTGGAGTCCTTGTCAAACGGTGTTTTTGACTAAAGTCCCAGAGGGTTAGAATCCCAGTTAAACGGCGTTTAACTGAAGTCCTAAAGGGGGTTTTAATATTTTTATCTTTTTTAAAAAATCTCTTTCTCACTGTTTATTCAATGTCACATGCTGTTTTTATTTTAATTATGTAAAGCACTTTGAAATGCCTTTCTGCTTAAATGTGCCATACAAATACAATTTGATTGATTGATTGATTGATTGATTTATTGATAGTTACTAGTTATTAATTATTAACAGCAGAGGGACCAATAGAGGAAACTGAACTTCTTAGGGTGACACACAGAAAGATAAGAAAAGCTGATAAATTAACTTGAAAATTTAATCATTATTAATATTCAGTCCTTCAGTTTTATGAGTTCTGAATATTTCCTGAGTCCAAACGTGATATTTTCAGATTAAATCCAAGCTGATTTTACACAGAGTGACAATATTTGGTCAAATAAAGAGTGTCCGTGAGCATTAAAGTTTTAAAACTCACCATAAATGCCCTCGGTCCTCTGCAGGCGGAACAGAATGATAGTTATCAGAAAAATTTTCATATCTTATATCTAATGAAGCTTCCTGTTGACTCTAAAATATTCACTTCATCTGCTGCCTCCTCTCACATCCATAATCTGAATTTATTCAGACTTCTTCAATTCAAATTTGTGATAACACCCAATAATATTATTTATTTATTTATTTATTTATTTATTTATTTATTTATTTATTTATTTATTTATGTCCATAAATTATCATTCTGTTCTGCAGCTGACTGTACATTTTGCTTAGCTGTGTCTAGCTCTAAGAAAATAGGACATTTTAGAACGTTTTAAGGCTATTTAATAAAACTAATTACCACAAAGTGGCTTAGCAGCAGCTATGTGTGGCTAACACAGGTCAGCTGGGAGGACTGGAGTTATCTTAGCTCTGATTGCACATCAGTAGCATCAGTAGCATCAGTGGCATCAGTGGCATTTGGCTGGCAGGTTCCCAGAGCCAAGCTGAATATCTGCTTCCTGTTCTCCTCCAGGGAATATCAGTTAATCTGGAGGAACCTGTAATTCTAAGGTTCCTTCTGCAGAACTCTGAATAAAACCAGGATCAAGGTTTATTCCTTTGACATAATATTTAGCTCTAACAGAAACCTCTGAAGGTTTCAGGTCACATGTTTGTCCTCTCAACTATATCAGCACCAAAAATGTTTCATGCCTGAGATGTTTCTCTTCCAAAACATCACAGAGTTTCGTCTCCTCTTCCTGTTGAAGCTAAAGGTAGTTTAATGCAGTGCATTGTGGGACTTAATGCAGTCAGTCCTTCATGGCTGGAGCTGATTTCAGATGAATGAAAACTGTTGTTACACATCCGTTTTTATCCAAGAGGCTCTTTCTAGAAATATTGCTTTCTCAGGAGAAGGATTAAATTCATTAAATGAATTCGAACGTTGGAGCCGTAGAGCCGCTGCTTGCTGCCTAAAACAGCCTGAGGCTGTAAATGTCTGGATGTGGGCAGCTACCAGGAGAAGAACCATCAGCTACCAGGAGAAGAACCGTCGGCTACCAGGAGAAGAACCGTTGGCTACCAGGAGAAGAACCGTCGGCTACCAGGAGAAGAACCGTCGGCTACCAGGAGAAGAACCGTCGGCTACCAGGAGAAGAACCTTCTGCTACCAGGAGAAGAACCGTCGGCTACCAGGAGAAGAACCGTCAGCTACCAGGAGAAGAACCGTCGGCTACCAGGAGAGAAGAACCGTCGGCTACCAGGAGAAGAACCTTCAGCTATCAGTAGAAGAACCGTCAGCTACCAGGAGAAGAACAATCAGCTATCAGGAGAAGAACCGTCAGCTACCAGGAGAAGAACCGTCAGCTACCAGGAGAAGAACCGTCGGCTACCAGGAGAAGAACCGTCGGCTACCAGGAGAAGAACCGTCGGCTACCAGGAGAAGAACCGTCAGCTACCAGGAGAAGAACCGTCGGCTACCAGGAGAAGAACCGTCGGCTACCAGGAGAAGAACCGTCGGCTACCAGGAGAAGAACCGTCGGCTACCAGGAGAAGAACCGTCGGCTACCAGGAGAAGAACCTTCAGCTACCAGGAGAAGAACCGTCGGCTACCAGGAGAAGAACCATCAGCTACCAGGAGAAGAACCATCAGCTACCAGGAGAAGAACCGTCGGCTACCAGGAGAAGAACCATCAGCTACCAGGAGAAGTACCGTCGGCTACCAGGAGAAGAACTGTCGGCTTCCAGGAGAAGAACCTTCAGCTACCAGGAGAAGAACCGTCAGCTACCAGGAGAAGAACCATCAGCTACCAGGAGAAGAACCATCAGCTACCAGGAGAAGAACCGTCGGCTACCAGGAGAAGAACCATCAGCTACCAGGAGAAGAACCTTCAGCTACCAGGAGAAGAACCGTCGGCTACCAGGAGAGAAGAACCGTCGGCTACCAGGAGAAGAACTGTCGGCTTCCAGGAGAAGAACCGTCGGCTACCAGGAGAGAAGAACCGTCGGCTACCAGGAGAGAAGAACCGTCGGCTACCAGGAGAAGAACTGTCGGCTTCCAGGAGAAGAACCTTCAGCTACCAGGAGAAGAACCGTCAGCTACCAGGAGAAGAACCATCAGCTATCAGGAGAAGAACCGTCGGCTACCAGGAGAAGAACCATCAGCTACCAGGAGAAGAACCGTCGGCTACCAGGAAGAGAGAAGAACTTACCAGGAGAAGAACGTCGGCTACCAGGAGAAGAACGTCGGCTACCAGGAGAGAGAACCGTCGGCTCAAGAACCGTCGGCTACCAGAGACCGTCGGCTACCAGGAAGTGGCTCCAGGAGAGAACCTTAGCTACCAGGGAACCTGTACCAGGAGAAGAACCATCAGCTACCAGGAGAAGAACCGTCGGCTACCAGGAGAAGAACCGTCAGCTACCAGGAGAAGAACCGTCGGCTACCAGGAGAAGAACCGTCGGCTACCAGGAGAAGAACCATCAGCTATCAGGAGAAGAACCGTCGGCTACCAGGAGAAGAACCGTCGGCTACCAGGAGAAGAACCGTCGGCTACCAGGAGAAGAACCGTCGGCTACCAGGAGAAGAACCGTCGGCTATCAGGAGAAGAACCGTCGGCTATCAGGAGAAGAACCGTCGGCTCAGAGACGTGATGCAGTTCTTCTCAACAGGAAATATGAGGCGTTTTACCAACTTATTGATCAGATCATAAAAAGATTGTAAACCTCCTTCTTTACTGTCATGAAATGTTCGTCATGCATTTATTTAAAAGTAAGTCAAATGTTAAAAATGTGTCTTCATACAAGAAGATTTTAATTTCTAAGTTTCTCATGCAGCTGTGAGAAAATCCCAACATCACGGTTTATAACGATCTTTATTCATCTGGTTCTGTCTGGTTGTGACCAGCTGCTGCAGCTTCCTGCTTTATCTGTTAATGTTCTTACAGTCGCTGCAGCTTTTAGCGCTTTGACAAACCTCACACTGAAATGATGATTCATGTTAGTCACATATTTATAAATGTTGATCACGATTATAACTTCACTTTGATAGTTTTTAACGTCCCATGATGCCGAGACGTTACGATGAGTTAAGTTTTTACTTTTTGTTCATTTTTTTTACTGAATGAAAGATTTTTGATGCCTCAGGATCAGAACCCTGCAGATTCTGTCACGACTGACCCGCTTCTGCAGTGTTTCACAGACAGACTGGGACGGAACCGGCAGACGGGGACGGAACCAGTAGACTGAGACTTTAGTACTTCGGTCTGCTGAGTTCGTCCATCGCTGTGTGGGTTGGATCATCCACAGAACCGGACCGGTCCAGACTGCAGGGAACCATCAGGGCTGATCTTCCCTCCATCCAGGATTTGTTCAGGTTTAAGTTCAGGAAGATGGCTGCTAACATCTGCAGACCACACACATGCTGGACACAAGCTGTTCAGACTTACACCTGTAGGGCGGCGCCACAGAGACAGTTTCTCTGCTACATAATCTCCCTGATGAAGATTAATCAGTTTGATGCCTAAATAAATATCACACGTATTTGCACTAATTCAGCCTTGGCTCCTCTTATTTAAAACACACATATTTACAAAAAAAGACAACTTTTATTATTTAAAATGTATTAAATGGAATTATTTTTATTTCAGACAGGTTTTATATTATATTCATATTAGAGATACATATAGTAGTTTTTTTGTCCCTAAATCAGACTTAATATGATTAAAACATTCCCTCTTCTGACACATAATAACATGTACTAAAATTATTAGTTTTTGTGTTGGGGTTTTTGTACGACATAATTAGCCCTCCGGATTGCCACTTTTTACTTTTACTTGAGTAAAAATATGTTCAAGGAGTGAAACTCTTACTCGAGTAAAATATTTGAAAACTTTCCCCGCCTCTAGCTCAGACATAAAATAAACATAATCCTCTCTAGATTCAGTGTCTACTAAACTGGGGAAGATGTGTGAAAATTCATAAACTATGGCATAAAATAGGAGCATGTAAAACATTGAAATAAATAAGCAGTAAGTGTTTCATTTTTTAAATTTATGGTTGAACTGAACATGAACATTTACTCAAAGTTATTTGAAACAATAAAAATGTTTTGCTGTCTTCCTCTTTGGGCCTTTCAGATAGAATATCTTCACCTTCATCTTTCACAGCTTAATGCTGAATAATCTTCCTATTAAGTTATTTTTTACTTATATTAGATAAAAAAACAAACTATTCTGTGTAATAATGTCATTTACTGTATATCTCTCTATTTAGTAAAGTCTTTGGTCTTTATGTTTGTTTTGAATATTTTCACACATGAACTTTGTTATCGCCATCTCCTAAAATAACAGCTGAAATCACTATTGAAGTTAAAACAGTGTCGGATTTTGTAACTGAAATACTGAGTAAAAAACAAAGTATGCATTTTAAATCATGAGTAAAAATCCCCTACAATTGGTTGAAAGTTTGGGGGAAAAAAGGAGCAAAGGAGAGTTTAAGATTTAAAATTGTTCCTGTTTTATTCTGCCATGTTGTTTTAGGAGCTGATGATGAGGAAGAGGAAGAATAAAGATCAGATTAGATTCTCAAAGGACAGAAGGGTTTGTTCTAAAAAACATATTTTGAAGAGATTTTACAAATGATTCCAGTTGAATCTAACGCTCCGTGTCACTGAGCCTCTCCGCTGGCTTAGGGAGATCAGCTGGTTTCTCACAGATGCTTCTCCAACGAAGACCACAGAACTGATCAGACCAACGTATCAGATCATCAGCTGCTTTTTCGATCCCAATCGCTGCACAGTCCTCTCCAGCTGAGTACGTCACCTTCCAGTCATCAGGCTCCCAGGACATCCAAAAACTTAAACTGAGAGACAAAGAGCAGCAAAGTTCAGTAGAAGCATTTGAGTTTTGATAAAGATCAAAATGTTTCCAAACCAGTCAAACCTTTTATTGAGAGCTGATCCGTCCACCCAGAGCCATTTCCCTTCTTCCTCTGAGTCCGTCAGTCCGATCCAGAACTTGTCATATTTGTTCTCCAACAAGCTTCTCAGCCTGCTCTCCAGGAACACCTGAACAGGAGAAGTTGATTAAAATGAATTTGTGTTGAGATGAAGAAACATGATGCAGAGAGAATCTGAACCTCAGCAGAGTTTCATACCTGCTCCTCTCTGCTGTCGATCTTCACCAGGTCTGATCCCAGATCAACGCAGGATAATCTGCTCTTATTCCAAGAGGACATCTGGGTGGAGAAATAATAAAGGCTTCCTTGATATTTCTCCCACTCTGGTCTTCTCACCAAATCTCTTTGACCTTTAATCAGATCAGAACAAAACCTTCAGTGAACCAGGAGGAATAAATCTCTGTAGATGTTTGTGTGGTTTGGAGACAGCAGGAGGCATCTTCTGTCCTGCAGCTACAATCTGACTTCCTGTCTCTGTCAGTCCATCAACGTCTCTTTAACATCATTAGTGGACAGAAATGAGACAAAGATCAGATCATGGACTTACTTTTTGCTTCAGGAGGTGGAGGACATGATGACTGCTGTGAAGATTTTAGTTCTGTTTAGAGAAATAAAAACTGTTTTAACCTCAGTCAGTTATTTTCTTCTTCTAAAGTTGAACTGACGAATAAACATGTTCACAGTAAATCACTGGGATTATTGTGGATGTAGGAATGCTACACCTGGAATAACCAGCGAACTAAAGCTTGAACTGTCTGGTCAGGGATACCCTGGCTGGATGCAGTGGAAGTGGCTCCTATACAGAAAAATGGCCAATATAATGTTCGGGAGAGACGCCTGAACTCAAAGGAACTTTCCGGAGAAAAGAAACTGAACCCATAACGAGGACGACAAGATGGGAAATCACAATCAGGGATGATCATGTTAATAAGAATCCAGAATCGAGCTTCTGATAGAGAGTCAAATATTTGGGGCTGCTTCGACAGCAGAAAGTGAGATGAACTGCGAAAGAAAGCTCCTCTCCAAACACCTGAACCTTGTGGACATCCTTCAACCCTGACAGTCTCACCTGAGATATTTTTCCCCAGAGCTTCAATCTCCTCTTTCAGGGTTTGGAAACTTTCTCTGGTCTCCAGCATGACAAACGCTGAAGGAAAAAACAAGAAAACAGCTGAAGACAACATTCATTCAGGGTGAAGATCTTCATACAGATCATCTAGTTTCTGGTTTGACCTTCAAGAGTTAAAGTCAGTGAAAAGATGATCCATCAGGATGAACTCACAGAGTCTGAAGATGACAAAAACAGCAGCAGCCAGCAGGCAGACCAGAACCAGCAGAACTACTCCCCCTGCTGGCAGCTTGGAGGTTCTGCTGGGGTTTTCACCTGAGGAGCATTTAGATCAGAACCGGATCAGAACCTGGAGACGGACTCACAGAAACTAACATCTGATCTGATGTTCTGACCTTCTTCACTGTTTTGTGTTCGGCTCATCATGCAGACGCTTCTGTTCAACTATCTGAGAACCAAAAACAATGTTTTTACATTTTATATCCATTTTATTATTTCACCTCTGATCACAGTTCATTTCAAAAGGTTATTGATTTATTATAAATGATTGATGAATGTGAATGTTTTGTGCCTCTTACTTTCTTAATAGCAGGACGTCTCCAGGACGTTTTCAGTAAAGCTAAAACAGCTGAATGAGTTTTATTCTCGTCTTTCTTCACTCGTTTGGTCAATAAAATATCCTTCGGAGTTATAAAGGCTGCATATTGTATAAAATGTTTTATATTTAAATCTGGGCTTATTTCATATAAAGTGACAAAGTTTTGTATCTTTGTGCATTCGTTAGTTAGAAAAGTTAAAACTCACCATAAATGTGTCTCTGTCCTCTGCAGGCGGAACAGAATGACTTTTTCAGAATATCTTCATGCTTCATATCTAATGAAACTTCCTGTTGATTTTGATTAAAGATGTTCTTCATCTGCAGCCTCCTCCCAAAGGCTTCTGTTTTTATTTATTTCATTAAAGCTTAAACAGTTTCTGCAATAATAACTTCCCATCATATTAATAATACTTTACATTTTTATTTGCTACATTATGAGGACCTGCTGTCTGTTTTGTTGACTTTTTGTTGTTTTCAGACTAAACATTTGGTGTTCAGAGATCTTTTTGTGCTCTTAATGTACACGCAGAGTCGGTCCGATGATGCATGAGGCCCAAGTTCTAGTTGAGCTCACCCCACACCGGTCACCACAGATCCACAGACCCACTTTTTGATATCATCAGTGTTTGGTCATTTCCCATCCAATTTATTTAATCTAGATGTGCTCATACTGACTGAACATGCTAGTGTTTTGTTTGTGGCTTTGGAGTGGACAGAAGTCACATGTGGAGTCCCTCAAGGTCCAAACTTTGGACGTCTTCTATTCAACAGGTTTGTGCTCCTGCTAGTTCAGGTTCTAACAAGAAATAAAGTGAGTTATCACAGCTACGCAGATGAGACACAGCTCTACATTACGATGTCACCAGGTAACTCGAAAACTGTCCAATCACTGAACAGATCAATGTGTGAATGAGCCAAAACTTTCTCCAGCTGACCAGAAACAAAACTTGAGTTATTATCTTTGGACCTAAAGAGGAACGACCTAGAGTTATAGATCTAGAATTATAGATCTAGAGTCAACACAAGCAGCTTCAGTCACAACAGTAGCTCAGATAATAGACTATATAAAATACTTCTGTTAGTTTATAAATCACTGCATAGCTTAGCGCCAAAATACAGTAAAGCTCTGCTGTCATTGTATCGACCTTCCAGACCTCTCCTGTCTTCTGGGTGTTTTTATGATGTAAATCACTTTGAACTGCTTTGTTGCTGGAATGTGCTTTACTGAAAAACTTTAACTTGAACTTGGTTGGATTCGGTAAAACCCAAATGCCTAACGTGGCTTTATACTAGTGTGACGACAGATGTGACACATCTGGTGTTGGTACATTTTCTACCTCCTAACCAATGAGCTGTGTTGCATTGCCGTACCATTGTCCAATCTGCAAATGAAGAGTCTAGGAATGGTGTGTGGTACAGGTTGAAAAAATAGCACACCGAACTGCACCGACCCACACACAGGGAAAACAAGCCATTAGCTCTTTTGTTGTGTTGGTTCAGTTTCTTTCAGTCTGCAGCAGTTGGATCTTTTCCTTTTGTATCTTGCTCTTTGCCAGAGCAGCAACAGGTCATGTTATGGAGTGACATGTTGTCTTACATTGGACTCCATCATTTAATGGTCCCACTCCAGGAAGGAACCTTTGCATTGTATTTTGACATTATCGAGCTATTGAATTTATTGAAGCAGTAAATTCAGTGTATTTTATGGATCCAGGTTAATCTGGTGACTTGGTTCCTCTGAGTCACTCACCGTTGATGTTCCCATCCTCAAACTCCAAAGATACTTAGTTTGGTTGATGCTCAGATACTCAGTTTTATAAATCCCATAGATCTGATTAGTCCTGGTTGGAAACAGGTGTGTAGGTGCTGATTGCTTAGCTACGCCCTCTAGTGGTGGAAAGCTGAAATGTTAAGTGAAAACACAAAACAGACGCAATAAAACACCCCTGATCATGACAATCCTCTGTTGACTATTATACTTTGTAGGACTGAATTCTGGCTAAAAACAATTGAAGATGATCTTGCTATTTGCCTTTTTTTAAGAAAAGAGGGTTGTCTTTCTAAATCAGACAGTTTTGATCCTGGTACGTTCTGGGTCGGGAACGTAACACTTAGGCTACGTTCACACGACACTGCCGTCAGGAAACTGGTGTTTTCAGATATCTCTTCCAAAAAGTTCCATATTTATACAGCACCACCACAACACATTAAATTGGCTGTAATGGTCATGCCAGGGCACTAGATGGTGCTGTGATTTTAGAATGTAGTCAAAACACGCCAATGCTTTTGACCCTTAGCTTACACCTCTTTCAGAAAACAGTAGTCAATCTGCAATGAGCCAATATATTTATACTCATCTGAAGCTGTACTAAATGTAACTGGTAAGTGGTACAACACAGAACATGCTACCCACCATTGTTTTTGCTGGTGTCTACCCATCGAACAAACCCTGCATGTGTGCTTTTACACCAGCAGAGTACTTCACACCTCTGTGGGAGATGTTTCTGAAAAATGTATCTCCAAGACTTGGTTTAAAAAATGCCGGTGTAAGAGACTCTGGTTACGGGAGATATAAACTCCCGTAACCAGCACAAATGTTCTGGTTTCACTGGACCATAACATTTTTATAGATGGTCCCTCGGATTGGTCCTGAGTCTCTATTAAACCAATTAATGACACTGTAGAGGTCTATGTCAGGTCAGATGACCAAACGATTTTCATAATCTAAAAGAAAATTAGGGTGGAGGAGCACGATATAAAATTTAGAGCCAGAGAACTTTTAGTGCCTATAACAAACCTGTGAGCCTGTACATAAACTGGACGTGGACAGCCACCAGGAACAGGAAGACACTCAGCGCAGAGATATGATGTTCTCTGATGCAGCTCATAAACTACCAAACAGGAAATATGATTTCAGTTTACTGGCTTATTGATCAGATCATGGCAAACATACAAACACTAAAGCAAAGGCTGGAAAATGTGCCATATGCACACAGTGTAAATGCCCTCACTGACCATATGGGTGCGTATTTACTGCAGAGGCCGCCCTGCGGTGCAGCGGAGCCGGACACTGTGAATTAACCCTTAGTTGTAACACCGCATCGGTTCAGAGCTTTGTCACTTTTCCTGCAGCTCAAAGTTTTGTCTCCTGTTAGCTTCAGTTATCTCAGAGCATGTTTCACAGTAGTCCAGTATTTTATAGTTGGCTCTGAAGGACTGCAATAGCTTATGTACAACAAAACTCAAATCTGGTTGTGTACGAGGCCAAGTAAATAAGGTTACCTGCCGTCTCTGCCTGTTATTCATTTTCACAGCATCATCACTGAATCTATTCATAGGGAGTTGATCTTGGTCTTTGAAATCTTTCCAGTGTTTTTTTCCACTCATTTCTCCTGTGACATTCTTACACAAACTTCAGTTTGATTAAAATTAGTGATGGGTCCGGCAACACCGATGTGTCGGCGCATGCGTCAAGCCCACAGACCAAAACCCGTGTCGGTGTGCGTATTGGTCTCAGCAAGTCACGTGACCGATACAGGAACTGTTTCGAAATGACATTAACGCGCCAAACTGTGTTGATAAGGAAGCGAATCTGTCAATCTGTCAATCTGTCAAGAGCATTTGCCAAATGAATTCTTGATCTTTTACAGCTTTGGAGCAGCTTCAAAGGAAATGTTTCTGCTGTGTGGGACCATTTTGGTCTTATTTTGGAAAATACATTTGTTTTCATTTTGTTGTTTCATCCGGTTCTTGTCAGTTTCTACTTGATCTATCTGAATCCAAATTCAGCTGAAATTGACTCTTAGTTTACTTTCATATTATGCTCTGCAGGTTAAGTGTCGCATATGTTTAACTAAACTGTCTTATTGTCTCATACCTGCTCCTCTCTGCTGTCGATCTTCACCAGGTCTGATCCCAGATCAGTGCAGGAGCCTCTGCTCTCAGTCCAGGTGAATCTCTTGGTGTTAAAATAATAACACTTGCTTTGGTTTAGCTCCCAGCCTGGGCCACATTTCAGACACGATGAGTCTGACCACACAATAAAAACAAAAACCTCACTGAGTCAGGAGGAAGGAAGTTGTTGATGTTCCTGTGATTGTGTGACTTACTCATGTTTACTGCAGCTGGAGGAGGAAACGCAGGAGCTGGTTGACATGTTGAAGGAGGTGAAGGTGATGGACATGTAGTAGTTCACATTGTTTCAGAGAGAGAATGAAAACATTTCTTCACAGTAAATCAACATCCTGTGGAGAACGTTGCTAATATCATGAGCTTGATTCACAAACCGTCTCAAATTAAAGATGTCGGCTCTGAACGTGGTGAACATTTTCCAACCCTGACAGTCTCACCTGACAGGTTTCTCCTCACAGCTTCATTCTCCTGTTTCAGGGTCTGGAGAGTCTGATTGGTGTGAATCTGATCAAACGCTGGTTTTAGATGAGAGAGCAGTTAGTTTGGAGGAGTTTAAAAATCAGAGTTCTGGTGATGGAAAGTTCAAACTCCACTGAGTCCAAGAGGCATGAATACATTTACAAGCAGCTGTACAACCATAAATAAGTCCAGAAATTAAAAGACAACCATTACATGTTTTATATTCAAACTTCTGTTTGCAATTGATGACGTGTCACAACAAGAAAAATGAGTGAACATTTTGCCTTTTGCTTATCAAACAAAACAAACATTAACACCAATAAACTAAAAGCAGGTCAGTATTGATAATTTATTGGAACAACAAGTTTCAGTCTGAACTTTGAGGAAACTTTTAAACTCTGACAGTCTCACCTGATTGGTTTCTCCTCAGAGCTTCATTTTCCTCTTTCAGGGTTTGGACGGTTTGATTGGTCATCAAAACAGCAAAAGCTGATTAAAAAAGACAAAAGTTATTTGATATTTAGTGAAACATAAACCTGGTGTTGGTTTATGAGTTAATAAATAAAAATTCTGTGAAAGATTCAACCAACATGAACTCACAGAGTCTGTAGATGACGACAACAGCAGCAGCCAGCAGACCGACCAGAACCAGCAGAACTACTCTCTCTGCTGACATCCTGCAGGTTCTGCTTGTGTTTTCACCTGAGGAGCATTTAGAGCAGAACCGGATCAGAACCAGAAAATGGAGACAAACTCACAGAAACTAACATCAACCTGATGAAACTCTATAAAAATAAAAACTGAACTGCAGACACCGCCACAGGAATCTGCATGAAGCTGCAGCTGGAAATGTTTCCTTAAAAACAACTGAAGCCTAAAGATAAAGTTGTTTCTGGAAAAATCTAAATTAAATCAACACTTTACTAAGTCTGGTTCTCATCAGAACTGGTGTTAATCCAACATGTATCCTACTAACTTGTTGAAACAACTAAAACAGTCAATAATCTTTAACTCTGTTAAACGTTTTTGTCCTCAGGTTAGAAATGTGTTGAAACTCTGACTTTGAGTCCATTTGTCCTGTAAGTGACCCAGAGGAGGGACATAATGAAATCAGGCTTGTGTAACCAGTTCAGATGAAACGTCGTCTTGTTGCTGGTTTGATGCCAGCCTGAAAGACCAAACACTAACATGTTAAACTTGCGGCCTGGTTATCATGACTCATCTTCTCTCTTAGCGGCATTTCAACATCTGGATGTTGAAATTCAGGTTTGGTCGGCCTGCATAACACAACTATTTCTACAAAGACACTGAAATCAGCTGAGCTGCCCAATCTGAAGCCAGGTCACCAAGTTGTCTTAGATCGTTGCTGAACCTCATTATCCCCCTGCAGCGTCTGAGTGTTTGGAAAACATCCAAAGCAAACGTTTTACACTGGAACGGATCGAATAAGGAAAAGTACTGATCCAGAACGATGTGGAGTCGGTCAGAACCAGGAGCTAAAGAGGACCATATATGAAAAGTGTGCATGTAAAAAAACTTTGTCTTATAGGATGAGGAACAACAAATATGGTGGTGACTGTGTGTTGATTAGAGCGTTATGAGAGAGTCTGTATAGATCAACAGGGATTTCTGTGATTCCTGATGGTTCAGTTGTTCTGATATCAGCAGCAGACAAATAAAATCCTTCAGTTTAGCTGAAAATCTGAATCAGGAAGAAAAACGTCCTTAATTTCCTGACATGAAAAGCTTTGTAATCTATTTATTATAATGAAGTAAAGTTGGTGCATCGTTAGGTGACTGGGATGAATTATAACGTATGTGTTACTGACCTGTAACCACTTGTAAAGTTCCTCAAGACGACATTTATATATTCATACAAATCACATTTTATTCTGATTTTCAAGAAATTAAAGGTCAAGTTCAGTTCAGTTGGTTCATAAACTGAACTGAACTGTGATGTGGTTCATGATGCAAACTGTAAGAACGTAAACAAGAAAACAAGAAGTTCTCCAGTTCAGTTCTTCAGAAATACCACTCGTTGTCATGATGAGGAGTTGCGGTGCGGTGAGGATGTACGCCATGAACCCAGATATGAAGGTGAAAATGTAGGTTTGATAATGAAACAGCTCACAGACAGTCTGGGAAACTGGCAGCACGGCAGACGCAATGGGCAAAACTGGTAGTGACAGTAAACAGACTGGACAACGAGAGCAGGAGCCGACATACGACTTCACGGTTCTGCTATGACGACTGACTAACGTTAAACCGATTCAGGACTATACAGTTCTACTGAACGGCTAACTGAGCGAAAATAGCTGACAGGCGTGAGACGTGGGACCTTAGACAACTTACGACAGACTGGTACGACAAGGACCCGACAAGAGACAAGGACATCAGGGAGGGTCAGGAAACTGGACACACCTGGGAACTAATCAGGGGACCGACAGGACGACACAGAGACTCACACAGATCTGAAGAACACAGAAACCCTAAAGTAAAAACACAGAGAACTCAGAATGGGAAAAATCCAAACCCTCCACTTGGCTTCTCCATTATTTGACTTGTTTAACTTTCTTCTTTCCTCTTTTTGTGATTTCATATCCATCTGTTTAACTCAACAGTTAAAGTGACTTTGGTTTGTTTCTGTTTTCCTTCAGTTTGGATGTTAAACGTCTAAAAAGCAGTTTGTGTTCAACCTGTTCATCTGATGAAGACCTCTCAGCTCTGACTGCAGCTTCTTCGTCACTTCCTGTTTACCTCCACATTAATGTTCTTACCTTCTGTGTGTCTCTGTGAGCAACTCATCATGAGGAAACTGAGGACAAAAACATCTATTACATTGTTTTGACAATGAATTTTGTACGAAGAACAAAGTATAATTTTAAATTATCAGTAAAAATTCTTTAAAATTGTACAAATGTCATTATAAAAAACAACATATAAGAGTTTATTTTATTTGTCTCTTGTTTGAGTGGCTATAATGATGAGTAGAAGAAGAAGAATAAAAGTCAGATCAGATTTTCAAAGTACAGGATTTCTATTTTTTTTTACAAACATGCCTTAAAAACTTGTAGAGGTTCACTTTCATGGAAACAGATATTTACATTTTTAAATCTCCAAGCTACAGTCATCAATACGACGAGAAACTACGGCTTTCAATATTTCACTTCCTGAGATGAATGGTAAGAAATATTGAGTTTTTACACAATATTCACATCTTTAGAGTCGTACTAGTACTTTAACAAGCATAATAATCCAGAAAGAAGATTGTTACATTGCTTGTATTTATTCAGTTATCACAAATTTCATGTTGGTTCTTTTTACATTTCATTGTGACTTTGTTTTAAAATACCCAAAACAAATCATCAAAAAGTGGGAATATTTAAAAATATTGAATAAATGTCCAGTATTTTGATTGAATGAAACAGAAAATCATCTGAACTCACCTCCAGCCTCCATCCTCTGTTGACGTTTCAGTTCTTCTGTCGCAGCATCAGTTTCATGTTTCATGACTTTATGTTAAAGAAACTTCCTGATTAAGCTGATGAAGAGGAGGAGTCTTCACCTGCTGCCACTTTCTCATTATTCTGTTATTATACTGATGACATTTCTCTTTATTATAATTTCTAGTCATATTTATTTCCATCCATCGTCTGTACGGCTGCTGCTCTGATCCATCAAAAATCATTTATCATTAATCTCACATTGTGCTGCAGGTCTTTGTGTTGTTGGTAAACAGCAAAATAAAAAACAAAAATGATTAAAGTTCCCAATATATTAATGCATTTTATTTTAAGTTATTAGCATGGCATGAATACCACATAAACATATATGAACTATATGAAAATAGTGATTGGTGTATTTTTAATAAAAGGTTAAAACAGGATTATTTCATTCTCGGTGCTAAACTAATGAACGACTCTCTGCTGTGGCTGCAGTTCATTTAGCTTCGTGTAAAAAACCTCCTGGATGTTTGCAGACGACATCGTCGCAGTGGAGCCTCTTCAGATCCAGATCATGGAAAAACAACTTTAAACATTCATGGTCAGACATTTTGTTTGGCCCAGACTCTCTTCACACTTCCTAACTTTAGATAAAAATATATTTTCTCTCTGGAAAAGGTTTGGTGAATTTGGTAAAGGACCATGAGAAAACTCTGCAGAAATGAATACATTTCAATTTTGTAGTATTTGGAGCCTTTATTTTATATGTTTGAAATTTAGAGTTGAACATGATCTATGTACATTTTCTGCAAGCTTTATATTGATGAAGCTTCCTATTGAGCTTAAAGAATGAACTGGACAATGGCGGCTTTACTCTGCTTATTAATGATTTAATTTTTATCTTCATTTATTTCAAATAAAACAAATAAACTATTCTGCTAATAATGTCTTAGATGATACATCTCTCTATTTGAATTAGCTTCACAGTTTTTGTTATGAAGCAATAAGATGGAAAGTGTGTATGTAATTTGTTTGTTTGTTACCTTTTGGGTGTGTCCCTGTAGCGGCCATCTTGGAACTTCCTAAGAAGGAGGCCCACCTCAAACCCAGCCTTTTATAGAAAGTTTCATGTTTGCTGGAGTTTGATTGGCTGAGCAGTTAATTGAGAAGGCGGGGACAACCATATATAAGAGACTGTTTGCTGTGCAGAAGAGAGACAGAGACTGAGAGAGGACATTGTGGGTTGTGGCTGACTTTTGCTGTGCTGATGGAGGCCGAATAAATCACCTTTGTTCATGGTACAATCTACTATGCTGAGTTTTGAGTTTTTTCTTCCACACCACACTTCTCAGCGTAACAAGTGGTGTCAGGAGTGGGATCATTTGACGCCTGTAAATGAAGGAAGACATCAGGCCAAATGAGAGGAGTTGGACGTGGAAGAACGTGGGACAAAGAAAAGCCCTTTCTGAGATGGAAGACGGACAAAGTGGAGGAACGGCAGAGCCCGATTCACTACCTGAAGGAGCCATGGCTGGTGAAGACATTATGGAACCAGTTGTGCGGCCTAAGCAGACCATATTTGGTGCTGTGAGTAAAGAACTTTCTGAACCTGACATCTTTGATGAAATAAGAGAATTTATGCGACATTCTAAACGAACAGAAGCAATATTGTTTGATCAGATTGAACAGTTGCGCAGTGACCTGCCAAAACTGCAAAGTAATGTTTATGCTGAACATGAGCTGTCTATTGAGACTGGCTTTTCTAAAGAAGCAGCTTTTCCAAAGCGAGAGACTAGGACACTGTCTAGGCAGTCTGCCTCAGAGCAAGCCCAAGGAGCCTCTGATTACCAAGCTGCACCTCATTCTCAATCACTTGCTGCACAGCCTCAGCAGCCTATAGCACATGGAGGTCCAGCACAAAGAGTGGAACCAAACCGTGGAGGTGATCCTAGGATACCTGACTTTAAAGAAGGTGAGGATCCTGAAAGTTTCTTCATACGTTTTGAACGCATTGCTAAAACATGGGGATGGCCCCCAGCTGAATGGGCTGCCAGGGTGGTCACATTATTGACTGGAAAAGCCCTAGATGCTTATGCTGGAATGGATGAAGACCAGTCTGACTCTTATGACTCTATTAAAGCTGCTGTATTGTCTAAGTTTGATGTAACAGAAGAGACCTACAGATACCGGTTTCGAAGCTCCAAGGTACCAGTGGGAGAGAGTGTACGTGAAACCTATGGTCGGATAAAGGGACTCTACAAGCGATGGATGCGGCCTGACAGTCGGAGTAAAGAAGAGATTGGGGAAACAATCATCTTGGAGCAGTATCTACGTGTGCTTCAATCAGATGTTCGCACGTGGGTGAAGGAGAACAATCCAAAGACTGGAGAGGAAGCGGCAGACCTGGCTGAACGTTACCTGGCTGCTCACAGAGAACCTTTCAAGTCAAGAGTAGCAGAGAGACCAAGGTCTATGGAGGTGACACCCCCAGGTGCAACAAATGTGGACAATTTGGACAAGAGGGGTGGTAAGAAGCCTACACAGTCCAGGCTAAATTATAGTCTTATTTGTTACTATTGTCAGCAGCCTGGTCACAAAGCATCTTTATGTCCTTTAAGAAAACCTAAATCAGAGTTATGTGTGGTACCTTCCAAAGAACATAATTATGAACTTGCTTCTGATGGATTGATTCCACATAAACATGTAGTGGATGTGGTGATAAATGGCAAGCTGTAAAAGCTCTTGCAGACACAGGTAGCTCACAAACTCTGGTGAAATCTTCTGTGTTGAGTAATGTACTGCCTAACTTTAACAAACCTGTAAACATTACTTGTGTTCATGGATGTCCGAGAGAATATCCAACTGCTGATGTCACTATTGAAGTTGAAAGCCAAGCTTTTATGTTGACTGTTGGAGTGTTGAATCAGTTAGCATATGATGTGATCCTAGGAGAAGATTTACCAATCTTAGACAGTTTGGTTCAAACAAACTCTGTGGCTTATTCCTGTACTGTCATCACACGTTCCATGGAAAAGGGTTTAGAACCTCTGCCAGATGCAGGTGATGATCTGTATGAAGGAGGAAGTAAGGTCAGGAAATCAAAACGACAGCGCAGACAGGAGAAAAATAAGAACAAAAACAGGTCGAAACTTCCTGAACCTGTATTGTCATTAACTCCATGTAGTGATTTCCAGTGGGAAATGCCTAATAACTTTAAAGAGAGACAGGAAAACGATCCATCTTTGAAACCTCTCTTTAAAAAGCATGCAAAGATGGTGGAAAAGAGAGTACAGAGGTTAAAGGTTTAGCAGGAGAACCTTTTATTATAAAGGATAAACTGTTGTATCTAGCAGACATTGATGAACCCAGACTTGTTGTGCCAAAAGAATATCGTTCAGTAATTCTGCATTTGGGTCACACGGTACCATGGTCAGGACACCTAGGACAGGCAAAAACCTATAATCGTGTTGCTCAACGTTTTTATTGGCCAGGATTATATAAAGACGTGGTTGACTACTGCAAAACATGTCATGACTGTCAGTTGGTGGCCCCTACTAAAGTTTCAGACCGAGCCCAGTTGCAGACATTACCTATAATGAGTGTTCCTTATGAGAGAATCGCCATGGATATCATAGGTCCTTTACCTAGGAGCAGTAATGGCCATAAATATGCATTAGTCATCTGTGATTATGCAACCAGATATCCAGATGTTTACCCATTACGTTCTCTGCAGGTCAAGCACATTGTTCGATGTTTAGTTGATCTTTTCTCCAGAGTGGGTATCCCAAAGGAGATTCTGACAGATCAGGGTACCAATTTCATGTCACAAGTGATGAGAACTCTTTATGATCAACTGGGTGTAAAAGGTATTCGTACTACCCCATACCATCCAGAAACCGATGGTTTGGTTGAACGATTCAATGGTACATTAAAGCAGATGTTGAGAAAGTTTATTGATGACACTGGCAAAATCTGGGATAAATGGTTGCCTTTTCTTTTGTTTGCTTACAGAGAAGTACCACAAGCTTCAACTGGTTTTTCTCCTTTTGAGTTGCTTTATGGGAGACAGGTTAGAGGCCCTTTGGACATGCTGAAGGAGAACTGGGTGGCTGGAGCGGCGTCCGGATCCAGAGAAGCGGCTTCACCAACAAACATCATCTCCTACATACTGCAGATGAGAGACAAACTGGAAAAGTACAGAGAACAAGTTAAAGATCATATGGAGAAGGCACAACTTAAGCAAAAGGTATGGTACGACAGACATGCCCGTGAGAGAGAGCTGAAGACTGGCCAGAAAGTCCTATTACTTTTGCCCAGTGGGCCAAGTAAGTTGCTTGCTAAATGGCAAGGACCCTACACTGTGGTCAGAAGAGCAGGACCAGTGACTTATGAAATTGTCTGTCCAGAAAAACAAAAGTCAAAGCAGCTGCTCCATGTAAATCTGTTGAAGGAGTATCATGAAAGAAATGTTCCAGAACGGGATGTGAAGCAGACCCTGATGGTACAAGATGTCCAGCCTGAGGACAGCGCCATTTTGAAAGATGGAGAAGCCGAAATGAGCCCATGCAGAGAAGTGGCCAAATCTGAAGAGGCTCCAAAGCATCTGACTCCTGATCAGTGGCGACAGCTTGGTGAGATTAAACAGTCTTTTCCATCCCTGTTTGCAGATGTACCTGGGCGAACTGAAGTTATAACGCACAAGATAACTTTGAAAGATACAACACCTGTTCGTCTTAGGCCGTACAGGATCCCAGAAAGAATGATGGATTCACTGAAAAAAGAGGTCCAGATGATGCTGGAAATGGGAGTGATAGAGCCATCAAGAATGAGTGGTCAAATCCCATTGTGTTGGTTCCTAAAAAAGACTCAAATCAACTTCGTTTTGTTCTGACTTAAGAAAGTTAAACAGCATTTCCTGTTTTGATTCGTATCCCATGCCACGTATTGACGAGCTCCTGGAAAGACTGGGGAAGGCTAAGTACATCACTACCTTAGATTTATGTAAAGGTTACTGGCAAGTGCCTTTGGAGCCATCCTGTAAAGAATACACAGCCTTTCAGATTCCAGGAATGGGTTTTCCATTACACTGTTCTACCCTTTGGTCTACATGGAGCACCAGCTACCTTTCAAAGGTTGATGGACATTATCCTTGCTGACTGTTCAGAGTTTGCGCTGCCTACCTGGATGATGTTGTGATCTACAGTGAGACCTGGGAGAATCACCTACAGCATTTAAAGGCTGTAATGGAAGGGTCCAGAATGCTGGTCTGACTTTGAATGTGAACAAGTGTGCATGGGCACAAGAGGAAGTAAAGTATTTGGGCTAATTGTTGGCCGTGGACAAATAAAGCCACAACTTGAAAAAGTAAAAGCCATTCAAACAATTTCCAGACCTCAAACAAAGAAGCAGTAGATCATTTTTGGGCTTAGTTGGGTGGTATAGAAGATTTATACCCCATTTCTCAACTTTAGCAACCCCTTTGACTGAGCTGACAAAAAAGTCTACTTCTAAAATTATGTGGAAGGAAGACTGTGAACATGCATTTCAATCTTTAAAGAAACTGATTTGTCGAGCTCCTGTTTTACAGAGTCCTAACTTTTCCAAGCCGTTTGTTGTTCAAGTGGATGCTTCAAATGTTGGTCTTGGAGCAGTGCTGGCCCAGGGAGAAGCTGGTAAAGAAAAACCTGTCCTTTTCTTAAGTAAAAAACTGTTTGATCGGGAGAAAAAGTACTCCACAGTAGAAAAGGAAGGACTCGCAATAAAGTGGGCTTTGGACTCTTTAAGATATTATCTCCTAGGACGGGAGTTTACTTTGCAAACTGATCACAGACCTCTGAAGTGGATGCAATCCAAACAGCATCAGAATGCCCGTATATTACGTTGGTGCCTTGCCCTTCAGCCATACCAGTTCACCATACAGCATTGTCCAGGTAAGAAAAATCTTATTGCTGACTACCTTTCTCGTTTGCCTGAGTTGTGTAAACCAGAAGGGGGAGGAAGTGAGTAAATGTTATGAAGCAATAAGATGGAAAGTGTGTATGTAATTTGTTTGTTTGTTACCTTTTGGGTGTGTCCCTGTAGCGGCCATCTTGGAACTTCCTAAGAAGGAGGCCCACCTCAAACCCAGCCTTTTATAGAAAGTTTCATGTTTGCTGGAGTTTGATTGGCTGAGCAGTTAATTGAGAAGGCGGGGACAACCATATATAAGAAGACTGTTTGCTGTGCAGAAGAGAGACAGAGACTGAGAGAGGACATTGTGGGTTGTGGCTGACTTTTGCTGTGCTGATGGAGGCCGAATAAATCACCTTTGTTCGTGGTACAATCTACTATGCTGAGTTTTGAGTTTTTTCTTCCACACCACACTTCTCAGCGTAACAGTTTTATTTCCCTAAATGTTAAATTATGATAAAACACAGATGTGTGTGCTGCCCTCTGGTGGTCTTTGTGTGTTTTGAATATTTTGTCGTGGGAACCAGCTCGTTACAGCTGAGTTGGGTTTGGTAACTGGAACAATTTATGAAAACAAAATGACTGACAGTTTAAATCATGAGTGAAAAATTGTTTCAGAGTTAGAAAATGAAGAATAAATGAGAGTTTATGAAGGAAAATCAGATGGCAATTAAATTTCAGTGGAATTGTCAACGTCAAAGTCATAGTCATCGTAATAGCCATCTTCATCTGATTTCTCACAGATGCTTCTCCGGCGAAGACCACAGTTCTGATCAAACCAACATATCAGATCATCAGCTCCTCCTTTCTTCCCCATCCCTCCACAGTCCTCTCCAGCTGGATCTGTTTTGTACAGGTTATCAGGCTCCCAGGGCATCCAGAAACTTAAACTGAGAGACAAGGAGCAGCAAAGTTCAGTAGAAACATGTGACTTTGATAAATATAAAAAAACTTCCCAAATCAGTCAAACCTTTTATTCAGAGGAGATCCGTCCACCCAGAGCCATTTGCCTTCTTCCTTTGAGTCCGTCAGTCCGATCCAGAACTTCTCTAGATCGTCCTCCATCAAGTCTCTGACCCTGATCTCCAGAAACATCTGAAACAGTTAGATTTTTCTGAGCTCAGATGAAGAAACATGATAACGAGATGAAATCAGAGAGAATCTGAACCTGCAGCAGAGTTTCATACCTGCTCCTCTCTGCTGTCGATCTTCACCAGGTCTGATTTCTGACCAACGCAGGAACGTCTGCTGTCAGTCCAGGAGGATTTATTGGTGGAGAAATAATAAAGACTTCCTCGATATATCTCCCACTCTGGTCTCTTCTTCAAACATCTCTCACCTTCAAACAGATCAGAACAAAGCCTTCAGTGAACCAGGAGGAATAAATCTCTGTAGATGTTTGTGTGGTTTGGAGACAGCAGGAGGCGTCTTCTGTCCTGCAGCTACAATCTAACTTCCTGTCTCTGTCAGTCCATCAACGTCTCTTTAACATCATTAGAGGACAGAAATGAGACAAAGATCAGATCATGGACTTACTTTGTTCTGTTGGACATGTTGGACATGTTGGCTGCTCTGTTTAGAGAAATAAAAACAGTTTTAACCTCAGTCAGATATTTTCTTCTCCTAAATCTGAACTGATGAACAAACATGTTCAAACTTTGGTCTCTTGTTGGTGAACTTCAGTACAAACATGATCAGATGTTAATCCCAGATTTACATCTGATGCATGAACATCTGTGCAGGTGTTGAGTGTCAGCAGCTTCATCAGACTGACAGTCATGATGTCTCAGTGATGCAGCAGAAACATTGTTGGATAAAGAGCAGAAAGCAGAAACATTGATCTGTTTCAGCAGAAACATCTCAGCAGTTTCACCACTAATACACCAAACTGCTGAGTTACAGTAACAATGTTAACCTGGTTTTTACACAAAACTTCACAACGTTGCAGAGACTCACTGACTGTGTTTATTTTGAAATTTGATCCAGATTTGATCAAAGGAGTTCAGATCATCTAGTGAAAGACACCATCAGTCTGACTCTTCTGGGAACCTTCAGACTCTGACAGTCTCACCTGAGATATTTCTCCTCAGAGCTTCATTCTCCTCTTTCAGGGTTTGGAAACTTTCATTGGTCTGCAGCACAACAAACGCTGATGAAAGAGAGAGACAAAAGTTCAAGTCAGAATTCAGTCAGCATAAAGATGTTCACACAAATCATCTGTCATTTCTTTTGATCGGTGAAAAAATGATCCATCAGGATGAACTCACAGAGTCTGTAGATGACGACAAAGGTCACAGCCAGCAGGGATCCCAGAACCAGCAGAACTACTCCCCCTGCTGGCAGCTTGGAGGTTCTGCTGGGGTTTTCACCTGAGGAGCATTTAGATCAGAACCGGATCAGAACCTGGAGACGGACTCACAGAAACTAACATCTGATCTGATATTCTGACCTTCTTCTGGGTTCTTTGGACGATTCATCATGAAGACGCTTTAGTCCAATTCACTGAGAAACAAAATAAAATAGATTTTTAGAATTTAATATTATCACTTCAATCATTTCACATCTAAGTACAGTTAATTTATTATCATTATCAAATAATTTATTTAGCCTTTATTTAACCACATTAATCTCATTGAGGGTTGAGATATTTTGGCCAATGCTGCAGTATAAATGCGAGATGCTCAGTGACTCAGTTGGTAGCACTGTTTCCATGCAGCAAGAAAGTCCTGGGTCTGATTCCCGGTTCTGGATCTTTCTTTCTCTAAATTCTCCTTTGTGAGTGTGTGTATGGTTGTGTGTCCTGTCTGTCTCTGTGTTGCTCTGTGACAAACTGGCGACCCGTCCAGGATGTACCCCGCCTCTCAACTTTCTCTTCACAATATCCCACAGATTCTCTATGGGGTTCAGGTCAGGAGAGTTGGCAGGCCAATTGAGCACAGTAATACCATGGTCAGAATTCCAGTGGTTTTGGCACTGTGAGCAGGTGCCAGGTTGTGCTGAAAAATGAAATCTTCATCTCCATAAAGCTTTTGAGTAGATGGAAGCATGAAGTGCTCCAAAACCTCCTGATAGCTGCTGCATTGACCCTGCCTTGATAAAACACAGTGGACCAACACCAGCAGCTGACATGGCTCCCCAGACCATCACTGACTGTGGGTACTTGACACTGGACTTCTGGCCTTTTGGCGTTTCCTTCTCCCCAGTCTTCCTCCAGACTCTTGCACCTTGATTTCAGAATGACATGCAAAATTTGCTTTCATCCGAATAAAGTACTTTGGACCAATAAAAGAAATTGGTCCATTAAAGCTGAACGAAGCAGCAACTGACCTAAGAGAGAGAATCATGGCCCGAATGACACCAGACGACCCCAACGCCAATTACAACGGCTGAGTGAAGTACCATCAGAAAGTCTCATTGAAGATGTGAATGCAGCATTGAGAACGATCCCTACCACCACCATAACAGAAACCAGTGACCTGATATACACCTCAGCATCAGTGATCCTTGAGATACTTGGCTATAAGAGCAACCATGAGACCCAATACCCACCATGGAAAAGACGGTTAGAGGCTAAGATCAAGATAACAAGGAGGGAAGTGAGCCAACTGTCAGAGCTCCAAAGGGGTGCAATGAAAAGATCAGTACCCAAGAAGTACAACCAGATGCCCATACCTGAAGCACTCGAAACTGCCAAACAAAGGCTCCAAGCCTTGGCCAGCCGCCTAAAGAGGTACACAAGAGAGGATGAAGTCAGGAGAATCAACCGGCTCTTCTCCACCCAACCAGCTAAAGTGTACTCTCAACAGCAGGGTAATAACAACAGAGCTGACCCACCAAGGCTGGAGACTGAACAATACTGGAAAGGCATATGGGAAAGGGAGGCGTCCCACAACAGCAATGCACAGTGGCTAACCTCTGTACGAGAGGACCACAGCAACCTCCCTGAACAAGCCCCGGTAACCATCACTGTGGCAGATGTCCAAGAAAGAGTCTCGGGTATGAAAAACTGGACAGCACCAGGACCTGACATGATCCATGCCTACTGGCTAAAGAAACTCACCGCCCTCCATGAGCGACTGGTAGCTCAAATGAACCAGCTGATACAAAATGGGACTCACCCTGAATGGTTAACTGAAGGGCGCACAATCCTGATACAGAAGGATTCCTCAAAGGGTTCAGTCCCACCGCTTGGATTGATTACAAGAAATCCTATGACTCAATGCCACACACTTGGATCATTGAATGCTTAGAGATGTACAACATCAATAGGACTCTAAGAGCCTTCATTGCAAACTCGATGGGGCTGTGGAAAACCACCCTTGAAGCCAACTGCAAACCACTTGCACAAGTGTCCATCAAATGTGGCATATACCAAGGAGATGCTCTGTCCCCACTGCTGTTCTGCATATGCCTGAACCCTCTCAGCCAAATCATCAACAAGACTGGCTACGGATACTCAAGAATGGGGCCACGATCAGTCACCTCCTCTACGTGGATGACATCAAGCTGTACGCCAAGAGCAAGCGAAACATCGACTCACTGATCCACACCACCAGGATCTACAGCACTGACATTGGGATGTCATTCGGACTAGAGAAGTGTGGTCGGATGGTTACAAAGAGAGGGAAGGTCGTCCGCACAGAAGGTGTCTCACTCCCAGAAGGAACAATAGCAGACATAGAGCACAGCTAGAAGTACCTGGGAATACCACAAGCAAATGGCAACCTCGATGAGGTCACAAGCAAAGGAGCCACAGCCAAATACCTCCAACGAATAAGGCAAGTCCTGAGAAGCCAGCTCAATGGCAAGAACAAGATCTGTGCAATAAACAGCTATGCCTTACCAGTAATCAGATACCCTGCCGGAATAATTAGCTGGCCAATGAAAGAGATGAAGGCCACGGATGTTAAGACTCGGAAGCTACTAACCATGCATGGAGGATTCCACCCCAAATCCAGCACCCTGAGACTGTATACAAGCCGTAAGGAAGGAGGCAGAGGACTAGTGAGTGTGAGAGCCACTGTCCAGGATGAAACATCCAAGATCCATAAATACATCAAGGACAAAGCCTCAACGGACGATGTGCTCAGCGAATGTCTCAGCAATGGGGAACAGAAGACAAGGTGCTGGAAGTACCATCATGGGAGCCATCTGTGAGAAAATCCCAATATATCATATCAGCGTTTAGTTTATAACGATCTTTAAAATGCAGTCAGAGCTCATCTGGTTTCTGTCTGGTTGTGACCACAGCTGCTGCTGCTTCCTGCTCATTTATCTGCTTTAATGTTCTTACAGTCGCTGCAGCTTTTAGCGCTTTGACACAAACCCTTCAGTTTTCACACTGAACTGAAATGATGATTCACCAGATTCATGTTAGTCACGTATTTATAAATGTTGATCACGATTATAATTTAACTCTGATAGTTTCTAACGTCCCATGATGCCATTTAGAGCAGAACCACATCAGAACCTGGAGACAAACTTACAGAAAACTAACAACATAAACTCTACAGACTAAAACCCCTTCATGCTTTCTGATCCATGAGGAAACTTTCCTCCACCGATCAGCGAGTGATAAAGTCTCTCCTCTCTTATTCTGCCGTCGCTCAGCTTTTTACTACAGATTTTATTCCCACTGTCACCAGATGCTTCCTTTATAAAGTCCTTTAATGGTTCACCTGTTTCCTCCTCCTGGTTAAAGATTTGATGAAAAGTCAGTAAAAATATTCCTACCTGTTTTGTAGCTGTGCTAACGACTCTTCATGCAGAGATTCGTCCAACTTTAAACCAAACTCTGCGACTGTTTGGAGATCAGAGACTGAACAGGAAAACATCCATCAAGTTCTCCTCCATGGACTCTTTGTGTTTCTCTGCTTCCTGTCTCACAGCTTTATGTTGAAGAAACTTCCTGTTTGGGCTGAAGCAGGTTTATGTCCAAGCTACTTCCTACAACATTTCTTATCCTAATTTAATTAAAGCTCTCTTATTCAAACACTGTAGGTTTACTGCAACATTTTATATTTTAAGTATTTTATTCACTTTATTTCAACTTTTATTTCAGTCAGCAAACAGACGTGGATGTGCTGCCCCCTTCTGGTTCAATTCTGTTTTTTTTTTCTATTTGATTAATGCATTAAAACTTAATCCGACAGCATTGAAGAACCATAAAATCGAAATTACAAAAATAAATTTGCTTAATGGAAACACACCAGTTATGAATAACCTCTTGTTATAAACCTTTTTTTGGCGTATTTTCTAAATCTTCAAAGGAAAATTTTTTTCTCATCACACTATTCATGTGATCAGCCGTCGATGTTCCTGTGGGCAGCTGAAGAACAGGAAGCTGCTCTGTCACTTCAGAGATAAGATGCTGAGAAACTGAACAGGAAACATGATCTCTGCTCACCAACTTATTGATCAGATCATAGAAAATATTGCAACATCTTCAGTCTGCAGCATTTCATAATATTTACATTTGGTTTTATTTAAAAAATGCTATTTACACATGATGCTGATCTGATTTTTGGATTTTTGTCACGGGTGCCCAAAGTGCGGTCCGGGGGCCGTATGTGGCCCCCCGCTGTAACTCAAAAATTACACAACTTTGGCCCAGAAGCACAGGTTGTTGATCCTAATGGAAACTTTTTGATTTTAATTATTACAAACAAATTTAAATGTTCTTTTAAAATGTAACATGTTTAATGCAATGCATGCGCGGAGCTACAGGGGGGACTGGGAGGGGGATGGCTGCCCCGGGCCCGGAATGGGTGCCAGGGAGGGAGGAATTGTTTCAAATCGCTTTAATGTCTGACAGAGAAAGTGCGCCCTCACCTGTTCAGAAAGGTGTATGTAATGTTAAAGTTACTGTCCCTCAATGGAATATATAGTAGTCAGTCCCAGTGACTGTTTCACTCACGGTTTAGCCGATGTGCTTCCTGGGTAAAAATGAAATGAGAAACGCAGCCCGAACCGAACCGCACTGTATGTTTAGCCTGTAGTTCCTGTAATGGCCTGTAGATGTCCTCAGTTACTCCAGTTGCAGCTCCCAGTTCCACCAGCTGTTCTGACCCAGTTGCACCAGTCACTGGTGTTCAGTTATGATAAATGTTGTGTTTGGATTTTGAAGCATAATGTTCACATTACTAAAGGAATGAAGGATAAATAACATTTATGTCAGCAGGATTTTATTTTCTATTCTGTTTATTTATAAATCTCCAGTCAGCAATAACACATCATCTGAAAGTACATCAAAGGTCTAAATTTAAATCTGACGTTTTGTATCTTAATTCAGTCCAGACAGAAAGAAAACGTCTTAAACGTTTTTGTAAAAACAATCAAATTTCTGCTGGTTTCTCACAGATACTTTTGAGTTGAACATGACAGGAATGATCATCCCAACTCTTCAGATCTACGCTGTTTCCTTTCTTGTCCATCCTCCCACAGTCCTCTCCTGCTGGGTTCTGACCGGCCCAGTTGTTTGGTTCTCCATCAGACCAGAAACTTAAACTAGAGCAAAGAAAAAACACAAAACTAAAGCAAAGAAATGCGATTTTAAACCTTGAAAAGAAACAAACAACTTTATCAAGACCTGGGGTCCAGCGGTGACCCGTCCACCCAGAACCATCGGCCTTCTGTCTGTGAGTCTGTCAGTCCGATCCAGAATGCGTCCGGAGACGTCTTCATTTTCTCCTTCAGTTTAGATTCCAGAAACATCTGAACAGAAAGAGATGATTATAAAAGCTGCGTTTCCAATGACCATGATGGCAAATTGGAAGCACAAAAATAAATGTGCTCAATGGAAACTCACCAATTTAAAAAGAAAACTCTAGTTTTCTGATAAAAAGCTTCGGCGCCAGGAGGAGGTGGTTTTTTAGGTGTATGGAAATTAAAGTATTTTGCAAAACTGCAATAAAATCACTTTTTTCCATCATGAGTCACATGACCAACAACCGGATGTTACTACTGGAGGAAACGATGAAGAAGACGACAGGATGCTGTGCCTTGTTCCTCCTACAGGAAGTAGGATCATTTTTTAAAGTCTTATTGAGTGAAGCATTTTATTCACATGTGATTCTTTTTAGTTTTGCACACATAATGGAAACACAGATAATGACTGAGATCTTTCTGTGCTGAGATGAAGAAACATGACGATGCAATAAAATCAGTAAGAACATGAACCTGCAGCTGCATTTCCGTTAATAAGCTCAAAATTGTCAATATTTCGCTCATGTTGAAAAAACACTATTTTCAATTGTTTCCATTCAATAAGAAACACAATTAAAATCACACAAAGGAATAAGTTTGTTCACACAATAAGTTATTTAAAAACACGCTGTCATGATGCTCCAGCTACTTCCTGGTTTGCTCCACTGGCAACATCCGGTTGTTGATCATGTGACTTATGTGATGCAAACAAAATGTTAACAGTCCAGTTTTGGGAAATATATATATATTTTGTTACGGCCAAAATAAAAACATTATCCTAAAGCAAAACTTTTTTATCAAGAAACAAACGTTTTTCAAAATTGCCTCGTTTCCATTAAGCAAATGTATTTTGAAAATGTCTCATTGTCCAAATCTCTGGTGAATAGAAACACAGCAGAGTTTCATACCTGCTCCTCTCTGCTGTCGATCTTCACCAGGTCTCCTCCCTGATCAACGCAGGAACGTCTGCTGTCAGTCCAGGAGGACATCCTGGTGTTAAAATAATAACAGCTTCCTGCAGGCTGCTCCCAACCTGCTGCACACTTCAGGCATGTTTCATCTTCAGACAGATAAGAACAAAGACATCAGGGAATCAGATTGAAGAAATCCTGCATCTGTACGTCCATCAATGTCTCTAACATCAGTAGAGGACAGAAATGGGAGAAATATTAAATCCTGGACTTACGTTTCACTTCAGGAGGTGAAGGACATGTTGGAGGTGGAGGACATGTTGGAGGTGGAGGACATGTTGGAGGTGGAGGACATGTTGGAGGTGGAGGACATGTTGAAGGTGGAGGACATTTTGCCTGTATTGTTCTGCTCAGATTAACTCCTGATAAAGGAGACATAGATTCAGTCTCATCATGTGTCACAACAAGAAAAATGAGTGAACATTTGGTCTCTTGCTTATCAAACAAAACAGAAACATTAACACCAATAAACTAAAAGCAGGTCAGTATTGATCTTTTATTGGTACAAGTTTCAGTCTGAACTCTGAGGAAACTTTAAACTCTGACAGTCTCACCTGATTGGTTTCTCCTCAAAGCTTCATTTTCCTCTTTCAAGGTTTGGACGGTTTGATTGGTCATCAAAACGGCAAAAGCTGATTAAAAACAGACAAAAGTTATTTGATATTTAGTGAAACATAAACCTGGTGTTGGTTTATGAGTTTATAAATTAAAATTCAGTGAAAGATTCAACCAACATAAACTCACAGAGTCTGTAGATGACGACGAGAGCAGCAGCAGCCAGCAGGCCGACCAGAACCAGCAGAACTACTCTCCCTGCTGTCAGCTTGGAGGTTCTGCTGGGGTTTTCACCTGAGGAGCATTTAGAGCAGAACCGGATCAGAACCTGGAGACGGACTCACAGAAACTAACAAACCTCAACCTGGTTAAAAAAACTCTTTAATAATAAAACTCATATCTGACTGAAAGAATCACTGAGTTCATGTATTTTCCATACAATTTTCCATTAAATTCAAGTTTAGGTTTTATCTCACCAATATGAACTTGTTTCAATATTTTGTGAAGTTGTAACAAAGAATATCATGCAGCTCAGAGCCCACCAGTGGTAAATTCAGGTGAGTGGACTGGATTTGGACCGACCCACCATCATAAAGCCCCTGAGTCGACAGTGCAGCTCAGAGGTCAAACATCCATCCATCCATTTTCTTGCACCCTTGTCCCTAAGTGGGGTCAGGAGGTGCTGGTGCCTCTCCAGCTTACGTTTCAGGTGAGAGGCGGGGTCACCCTGGACAGGTCGCCAGGACAGGACACACAGGACAAACAACCATGCACACACACACACACACATGGACAATTTGGAGAGGCCAATTAACCTGACAGTCATGTTTTTGGACTGTGGGAGGAAACCGGAGTACCCGGAGAAAACCCACGCATGTACAGGGAGAACATGGAGACTCCATGCAGAAAGACCGGGGCCGGGAATCAAACCCAGAACCTTCTTGCTGCAAGGCAACAGCTCTACCAACTGCGCCACTGTGCAGCCCCAGAGGTCAAACAGCCAACATAAAATCAAAGGAATCGTCTGCACAGAGACGTGACCTTAACCTGATAAAACACCTTTTGGAATGATGGGAGAGGAAACTGAGAGCCAGACGACATCAAAGTCAACGAGCTAAGATCACATCAAGCTTTCCATTTCAAAAAGGATCGTTAAGGTGTGTGTGTGTGTGTAGGTGTGTGTGTGTGTGTGTGTGTGTTCATCACCGACCTGCTGATTTACCCTCTTCATCGCTCTGTGGACGTTTCATCATGGGGAATTAAAGAAATAACCTCTGACCTTTTATATATTTACTCTGTTCCTCTTTTCAAGATAGCCGACTTTATGCAAAAATGAATCTGAAAATGTAAACCAGCAAATCAGTTTTTAGGCTGTGAATCACTGATCTATAATAAAGATCCACAAGTCTTCTCAGATTATTTAAGAGTGAAATACATTTCCAAACACATCAAAACACCAAAATAAATGATAACATGTATTTTAAGAAGCTATTTTCATCAGAAACCAAGCAAATATATATATTTTAAAAGTCTTAACATGGATATTTGCTTCAGTGTGACCTAAAAGACGTTTCAGGAACCAAACTACACAAAATCGAGCCAAAGATTGAAAAATACATCCTATTTTTCTGGCCTAGCGATTTTTTCTCCTCAGATTTTCAATTGGAAGAAAAATGATGAAAACTCACCAATAATGTGTTGATGTCTCTGCTGTTGATGTCGGAGAGACGAAGAGATGCAGATCTTCACATTTAGCTGCTTTGATTAAACTTCCTCATGAAACTGAAGGAGGAGGCTTGACTTCCTCATGTTTGTCTTATTTTAATAAGAAAAAGCTGCATAATTAAACACTCTATTTATCAATCAATGTATTTGAAACATACACGTTTTAATTATTAGAGTTCAGTTTTCATTTTCCAAATGACACAGCTGCACTCCTGGATGGATTATTTACATTTTTACACAAAGTCTGACAGTAAAATAAATCTGAAAGGTTCTGGACCTAAAGTTTTCACATCAATCTTTGATTTTATCAAGATTATGACTATAAATCATAAAGATTAATTTGTGTAAGTATTTAGTTTCTGGCATGCAGTTTATTGTCTGAAAGCCATAAATAGCACAACCTGTTTAATACACAGGTTTTGCTTTTGTTTCTCAGACTTTGAACTAATGAAAAACAGGAAACTGAACTCTGTTTCACATGTTTCCTAAAAGAGAAGAAGAAAAATAAACACTTTTGCAGCACCACCTTCATCAGTTCTTGATATTTTTGTTTAATTCTGTTTCTTTATTTTTTTGAGTGACTCACATTTCAGATAAATTTCACTCTGACAAAATATGAGTAAATATATATAATTTACCCTTGCATATTTTAGAAGACAGGTATATCACATGTACAAACATATCAGGGATGCAATCCTTCTCCAGACTGGATCAGGCAGGATGGCTTGCATCCATTTTTTCCCCCTTTATCAACAAATCATCATTTAAAATCTGGTTTTAAATTTTGGTTTTCCAAAAAAGTCAAAAAAAGAAGAAGCAGAAGCCAAAAACATGAAAATAACGAAGGATTTCATGGACGTTTTCATCCGACGTTCAACATCCTGAAGCTAAAAGCTGAGAACGGAGAAGCGTTTCCATCCTGCAGCATATCAGGAATAAGAGTCTCTGATGATGAGTGGCTAAAGGCTGAAAGTGCATCAGCAAAACCAGAAGAACTATTAATAAAAATACACACCTGCCTGGGATGTACCATGGCAGATTGAGGAAGTAGCTGCTATTAAAGTCTGAACTGACAAACAGACCAGAGACGATAATCAGAGCAACAGAAGAAGAGACTGTAAAAACCAGAGAGGAACCAAAATGCAAAAATAAATAAGACTAAATGCTTTTCAGCACTACATGTATTTTATTAGTAAACCATGTTTTGAATCAAATGTTATATTGTTTCTATTTCACAGTCGTACACCACGTTGTGTTGATCTTTCACATTAAAAGTTCAAGGGGTGTGAATACTTTTACAAGCCACTTCATTAAATTATGATAAAACACAGATGTAGATATGCTGCCCTCTGGTGGTCTTTGTTTGTTTTGAGTATTTTCATGGGGAACCTGGTTTCTACTGTCAGGTTTAGTTGTATAAAGAACAAACTATCAAACATCATGAGTTAAAAATCCTTTAAAATGTTTACTTTGCTAGAAAAAAAAGAATAAAGGAGAATTTTAAATAGTTTTTGTTTTATTCTGCCTCGTTGTAGTCAGAGCTGATGATGATTAGAGGAAGAATAAAGATTAAACTGCATGTTTAAAGTACAGACTTTCTGTTTACTGATTAAACTTTCAAACAAACAGATTCTTCACAGTTGGTTTAGGGAGGTTTGCTTATATCTCACAGATGCTTCTCCATTGAAGATCACAGAACTGATCAAACCAACCCATCAGATCATTGTCTTCTTCTGTCTTCCCAATCGCTGCACAGTCCTCTCCAGCTGGATATTTCTCCTTCCAGTCATCAGGCTCCCAGGATGTCCAAAACCTTCAAATGAGAGACAAAGAACAGCAAAGTTCAGTAGAAGCAGGTGACTTTGACATAACTAAACATGTTTCCAGACCAGCCAAACCTTTCATCCACAGCTGATCCGTCCACCCAGAGCCATTTGCCTTCTTCCTCTGAGTCTGTCAGTCCGATCCAGAACTTGTCCCAGTAGCTCCTCAACATGCCTCTCAGTCTGGTATCCAGGAACACCTGAAGAAGGTGATGAAAGGTGATGAAAATGTCTATGTGAGATTTAAATGACCAGATGAAGAAACATGAAATCAGGGAGAATCTGAACCTGCAGCAGAGTTTCATACCTGCTCCTCTCTGCTGTCGATCTTCACCAGGTCTGATCCCAGATGTTGGCAGGAACGTCTGCTGTCATTCCAGGAGGATCTGATGATGTTAAAATAATAACAGTTTCCTCCATGTTTCTTCCATCCTGCTTCAGACTCCAGACGTGTCAGATCTTAAAGACAAAGCCTTCAGTGAACCAGGAGGAATAAATCTCTGTAGATGTTTGTGTGGTTTGGAGACAGCAGGAGGCGTCTTCTGTCCTGCAGCTACAATCTGACTTCCTGTCTCTGTCAGTCCATCAACGTCTCTTTGACATCATTAGAGGACAGAAATGAGACAAAGATCAGATCATGGACTTAGTTTGTTCTGCTGGAGGTGGAGGACATGTTGGACATGTTGGACATGTTGGACATGGGGGACATGTTGGCTGCTCTGTTTAGAGAAATAAAAACTGTTTTAACCTCAGTCAGTTATTTTTTTTTCCTAAATCTGAACTGATGAACAAACATGTTCAAACTTTGGTCTCTTGTTGGTGAACTTCAGTACAAACATGATCAGATGTTAATCCCAGATTTACATCTGATGCATGAACATCTGTGCAGGTGTTGAGTGTCAGCAGCTTCATCAGACTGACAGTCATGGTGTCTCAGTGATGCAGCAGAAACATTGTTGGATAAAGAGCAGAAAGCAGAAACATTGATCTGTTTCAGCAGAAACATCTCAGCAGTTTCACCACTAATACACCAAACTGCTGTGTTACAGTAACAATGTTAACCTGGTTTTTACACAAAACGCTATGAATGAAGGTGATCCATCAGATCTGAATGAGACGTTCAGTCTGGACCTTCTGGGAACCTTCAGACTCTGACATCCTTCATGTACGTTGAACCTTGAAGCCACAGACTTTATCCTCTCCCATCCATCCAACACCTCCACCCTGTGGCTTTCTAATCAATATCACATAGATAGACAGTCTGCAGGTTTCATGATGGAGGGTTGAGATAAATAGAGACATTTTCAAGAATTAATCTACAGATCTGCCCTTTCAGCATTGAGAAGTAGGAAATTATTAATATTCAGGTCTGAGTTGCAGACAAACAGGTCAACATGGTTCCAAGGGTTAATTGGAACATACAGCAGCATGTCATCAGCATAACAGTGATGATGACATGTAGCAGTAAGACATTAAGAACATTGATAATACCAAGAAGCAGCAGATAGAAAACAGCAGAGGGCCGAGCACAGACCCCTGAGGGACTCCGTGGTTCCCAGCTCAGGTCTCAGAGATCATTTTTAAAACTGACACTCTAAGAAGTCACAGACATTTAGGACCTCAGGTGTGAGTAAATTTCAGGTAACTCTGGAGAAGTTTTTAGCTCAGAAATCAGTGACTGAAAAAAGTCTGGAAATGTTTCTAGTCTTGAACATCAGCAGCTGTTTATCTACAGTTTCTCCTCAGATTCCTGATTTATTCATGTAAAGAATCAGTTTGTGTTCAGTCTGATGAAGAGGACTCACCTCTGACTGCAGCTCCTTCATCTCCTTCCTGCTGATTTACCTCCAGACTCTTCATCTTCAGCTCTTCATCGCTGTGAGGACGTCTCATCATGGAGACGCTTCACTCTGAGGACAAACACAGAGACGGGTCAGAGACACGGAGGAAATGAAGTCATTTTGTCTTTTCCTTTAAACTCAGAAGTGAAAGAAATAAGTACTTTATTCTCTTTGTTGAATAAAAATGTGATCTAAACTCACCGTCGGCGTGTCGTCTCTCCTCTGTGGACATTTCAGACAGAAGATCTGTCCATCAGCTTAGCGGTGAAGGAACTTCCTGTTGAGCTTAAAGGAGGAAGAGACTTTAAGCTGTTTTCAAAGCTGCTTCTTTCCTCTTTATGTAAATGTTGGTAGCACCAATTTGAACCAGTCAGAATAAAGATGCTTAATTAAACTTGTTCCTCTCAACATGACTAGATCTATATCTGCTGAAGTTCCTCTTATTGATTCTGACAGTAAACTGATGATCAGTTCCAGTTTCAGATGTGTAAAGTTTGAGGTTTTTAAACGTTAAATGTCCTGAATGTTGACTGAACTCATCATCAGCAAAGACCAACATGTAAGAAATGTTCAGTCTTTACTTTCTGCAGATTCAAGAAGATTTTCCTAATGTGCAGCAGATGTTTCTGGTCCATCAGCTGCTCTGAGTAGGATCTCACTCTGCAAACTAAAATCTAAAGTTAACACGAGGAACCAATGAGATCATCTGACGCCTTCAAGCGGAAACTGAGAAACATTTTGGTTCCTAACTGCAGCTTCTTCCTCCGTCAGGCTTTTCTTCACTTTGAACATTGTTTCTGTTTCCATCCAATCTGGAGTTTTTGACCAGATCATTTTTGTCATTATGATTAATAAACATAAAACAGCTTAAAGCCATCCCTCCCTCCCACTGGACACACAAACCAGACAGAGTTCATGTAGTTAATAAGTTTATTCATAGTTACATGAGCAGCTGCTGCTTGAAGCTGATAACATGAAAGCTGGAGCTCTGATGGTGGATCTGATCTTTATTTTCTACATGGAAACATGACGAGTCCTGCTGCAGAAACCATCATCCATATGACACCATGCAAAGATTTACACATGAGATAAACTGATGAAGCTACAGGAACTACTTTATGTTGGGAGATTCAGTTCAGCAGGTGAACTGTGAACATGAACTGATTCAGTTTTAGCTGCTGTTAAGGAGGATCTGAACCAGTAAACCCAGTAGAGATGTTCTGGTTCTCCACATGTTCTGCTCTCTATGATGGATCATCAGAAGCTGCAGAGCCTCAGAAATGTTCTGACCCGAGTCACATGCAGGATCCAGACCCGTTAGAACCAGAAGCAGAAATAAATCCTCTGTTAAAGTCTGATGGAAAAGTTCTGCTGCAGGTTCTTCCAGGTTCCTGTTTGTAACTCAGAGTTTTTCTCTTGGTGGTCTGCTGCTGCTGCAGATCAGAGAATAACTAAAGCTGATAGAAAGAATCATTAAAAAGGAGAATTTGATGTTTCAACACGACTGAAGAAAAGTTTAAATGTTTATAGAACCAGAATCTCTGCAGGTTTTTGGTTCAGATTGTTTTATAAACTGAACTGAACTTCAGACACATGGATGACCTTTTACTGCTGCTGGTTTCTCACAGATACTTTTCTGAGAAACATTACAGGCTTTATCAAACCAACACTTCAGATGTTGACTTCCTCCTCTGTCTCCCATCCTCACACAGTCTTCTCCAGCTGGATTCTCATTTTTCCAGTCATCAGGCTCCTTGTCCTTGTTGAACCAAAAGCTCAAACTGAAGAACAGAAACAGGAAAATAAAAACTGTGACTTGGTTTCTGGAAATAATCCTAAAAATGTTTTTGCTTCAACCAAACCTTTGATCCAGATCTGATCCGTCCACCCAGAACCATCTGCCTTCTTCCACTGAGTCCGTCAGTCCGATCCAGAACATGTCATGATCATCCTTCATCAAGACTCTCAGTCTGTTGTCCAGGAACATCTGAACAGGAGAAGTTGAACATTTTGATGAGATGAAACCAGAGAGAATCTGAACCTCAGCAGAGTTTCATACCTGCTCCTCTCTGCTGTCGATCTTCACCAGGTCTGATTTCTGACCAACGCAGGAACGTCTGCTGTCAGTCCAGGAAGATTTAGTGGTGGAGAAATAATAACAGTTTCCTCCATGTTTCTCCCATCCTGCTTCAGACTTCAGACGTGTCAGATCTTAAAGATAAAACCTTCAGTGAACCAGGAGGAATAAATCTCTGTAGATGTTTGTGTGGTTTGGAGACAGCAGGAGGCGTCTTCTGTCCTGCAGCTACAATCTAACTTCCTGTCTCTGTCAGTCCATCAACGTCTCTTTGACATCATTAGAGGACAGAAATGAGACAAAGATCAGATCATGAACTTACTTTGTTCTGCTGGAGGTGGAGGACATGATGGACATGCAGGTGTAGAACTTTTACTCTCACATTTTATTTCTGTTTATAAAAGAAAATAAGTTATTTCTGAATTATTTTTCTTTTTGCAGAACAGCTGAATATACAAATAAGAAACAATAAAAAATCATTTCTATCATGTGTTTGAAATCACTTTAATCAATCTGTGTCTGTCAGTCAATCAAAGTCTCTTTTAGATCACCAGACAGTAGAAATGACCTAAAGATTGATTACTGGACTCCATCTGTTACATCAGGAGGTGGAGGACATGTTGGACATGTTGGACATGTTGGACATGTTGGACATGTTGGACATGCTGCTGTGAAACTTTTACTCCCAGGTTTTATTTCTAGGTTTAAAAGATGATAAAAGTTTTTATTTCTGTTTGGTCGTCCTGAACAGTTGAAGAGAATAAAAATTAAACATTAAGATAAAACAAAACAATTAACATATATTGGAAACTAGTTAAATATATTTGAAAACAATCCAGAGATCTTGAAAAAATCTGAAATGTTTCTAATCTGGAGGCTCTGAATGAGACGTTGAGACTGAATCCTGAGGAAACTTCAAACTCTGATCGTCTCACCTGACAGGTTTCTCCTCAGAGCTTCATTCTCCTCTTTCAGGGTCTGGAGAGTCTGATTGGTTCGTATTTTATCAAAAGCTGATTGGAGATAAAACAGCAGCTTGTGAAGCTAAATAAATGTGATCATGTTAACATTAAACTGCATGTTTAATGTTTCCATCAGCTGATGGACCAGTAAGAATAAACCATCATCAGGATGAACTCACAGAGTCTGTAGATGACGATGAGAGCAGCAGCCAGCAGACCGACCAGAACCAGCAGAACTACTCCCCCTGCTGGCAGCTTGGAGGTTCTGCTGGGGTTTTCACCTGAGGAGCATTTAGAGCAGAACCGGATCAGAACCTGGAGACGGACTCACAGAAACTAACATCTGATCTCATTAAAATCACTCAGTTTCTGTATTTTCCATTAAAGTTGATTTTATACGTCTTATTTAATAACTAAGAGGCTTTTTCAGTGTCTGTGAAATTTGACTCATCATAAACAGCTACTGTGATGGTTTGTTAAAAAAACAAAAAACAAATATATGGCAGTGAAGTGGACATAGGCATGGAAGTAGAAAACTGTCCTACGCCCACCACTAGGGGCAGTGTAATGAGAGGAAGTGAGGTAATCTGTTCCTGCTAATGGCTTTCTGCTAAGAATTAGCAATGAGGGAAATAACAACCAGAAAACCTCAAGGGTTATTTTCAGTCAGAGTGAAGGCGTTAACGTCTACAGCCCTAATTTAATAGAACGAAGCCCATGATTAGCTACTGGTGACCAAACTCTGCAGGAGTCCTTCTGCCTTTTTATAGGGTGACAGCAGCACCAGAACATTTTGGTGTAGTTATGTTTAGACATCCTTCATGTACGTTGAACCTTGAAGCCACAGACTTTATCCTCTCCCATCCATCCAACACCTCCACCCTGTGGCTTTCTAATCAATATCACACAGATAGACAGTCTGCAAGTTTCATGATGGAGGGTTGAGATAAATAGAGAGATTTTCAAGAATTAATCTACAGATCTGCCCTTTCAGCGTTGAGAAGTAGGAAATTATTAATATTCAGGTCTGAGTTGCAGACAAACAGGTCAACATGGTTCCAAGGGTTAATTGGAACATACAGCAGCATGTCATCAGCATAACAGTGATGATGACATGTAGCAGTAAGACATTAAGAACATTGATAATACCAAGAAGCAGCAGATAGAGAGAAAACAGCAGAGGGCCGAGCACAGACCCCTGAGGGACTCCGTGGTTCCCAGCTCAGGTCTCAGAGATCATTTTTAAAACTGACACTCTAAGAAGTCACAGACATTTAGGACCTCAGGTGTGAGTAAATTTCAGGTAACTCTGGAGAAGTTTTTAGCTCAGAAATCAGTGACTGAAAAAAGTCTGGAAATGTTTCTAGTCTTGAACATCAGCAGCTGTTTATCTACAGTTTCTCCTCAGATTCCTGATTTATTCATGTAAAGAATCAGTTTGTGTTCAGTCTGATGAAGAGGACTCACCTCTGACTGCAGCTCCTTCATCTCCTTCCTGCTGATTTACCTCCAGACTCTTCATCTTCAGCTCTTCATCGCTGTGAGGACGTCTCATCGTGGAGACGCTTCACTCTGAGGACAAACACACAGACGGGTCAGAGACACGGAGGAAATGAAGTCATTTTGTCTTTTCCTTTAAACTCAGAAGTGAAAGAAATAAGTACTTTATTCTCTTTGTTGAATAAAAATGTGATCTAAACTCACCGTCGGCGTGTCGTCTCTCCTCTGTGGACATTTCAGACAGAAGATCTGTCCATCAGCTTAGCGGTGAAGGAACTTCCTGTTGAGCTTAAAGGAGGAAGAGACTTTAAGCTGTTTTCAAAGCTGCTTCTTTCCTCTTTATGTAAATGTTGGTAGCACCAATTTGAACCAGTCAGAATAAAGATGCTTAATTAAACTTGTTCCTCTCAACATGACTAGATCTATATCTGCTGAAGTTCCTCTTATTGATTCTGACAGTAAACTGATGATCAGTTCCAGTTTCAGATGTGTAAAGTTTGAGGTTTTTAAACGTTAAATGTCCTGAATGTTGACTGAACTCATCATCAGCAAAGACCAACATGTAAGAAATGTTCAGTCTTTACTTTCTGCAGATTCAAGAAGATTTTCCTAATGTGCAGCAGATGTTTCTGGTCCATCAGCTGCTCTGAGTAGGATCTCACTCTGCAAACTAAAATCTAAAGTTAACACGAGGAACCAATGAGATCATCTGACGCCTTCAAGCGGAAACTGAGAAACATTTTGGTTCCTAACTGCAGCTTCTTCCTCCGTCAGGCTTTTCTTCACTTTGAACATTGTTTCTGTTTCCATCCAATCTGGAGTTTTTGACCAGATCATTTTTGTCATTATGATTAATAAACATAAAACAGCTTAAAGCCATCCCTCCCTCCCACTGGACACACAAACCAGACAGAGTTCATGTAGTTAATAAGTTTATTCATAGTTACATGAGCAGCTGCTGCTTGAAGCTGATAACATGAAAGCTGGAGCTCTGATGGTGGATCTGATCTTTATTTTCTACATGGAAACATGACGAGTCCTGCTGCAGAAACCATCATCCATATGACACCATGCAAAGATTTACACATGAGATAAACTGATGAAGCTACAGGAACTACTTTATGTTGGGAGATTCAGTTCAGCAGGTGAACTGTGAACATGAACTGATTCAGTTTTAGCTGCTGTTAAGGAGGATCTGAACCAGTAAACCCAGTAGAGATGTTCTGGTTCTCCACATGTTCTGCTCTCTATGATGGATCATCAGAAGCTGCAGAGCCTCAGAAATGTTCTGACCCGAGTCACATGCAGGATCCAGACCCGTTAGAACCAGAAGCAGAAATAAATCCTCTGTTAAAGTCTGATGGAAAAGTTCTGCTGCAGGTTCTTCCAGGTTCCTGTTTGTAACTCAGAGTTTTTCTCTTGGTGGTCTGCTGCTGCTGCAGATCAGAGAATAACTAAAGCTGATAGAAAGAATCATTAAAAAGGAGAATTTGATGTTTCAACACGACTGAAGAAAAGTTTAAATGTTTATAGAACCAGAATCTCTGCAGGTTTTTGGTTCAGATTGTTTTATAAACTGAACTGAACTTCAGACACATGGATGACCTTTTACTGCTGCTGGTTTCTCACAGATACTTTTCTGAGAAACATTACAGGCTTTATCAAACCAACACTTCAGATGTTGACTTCCTCCTCTGTCTCCCATCCTCACACAGTCTTCTCCAGCTGGATTCTCATTTTTCCAGTCATCAGGCTCCTTGTCCTTGTTGAACCAAAAGCTCAAACTGAAGAACAGAAACAGGAAAATAAAAACTGTGACTTGGTTTCTGGAAATAATCCTAAAAATGTTTTTGCTTCAACCAAACCTTTGATCCAGATCTGATCCGTCCACCCAGAACCATCTGCCTTCTTCCACTGAGTCCGTCAGTCCGATCCAGAACATGTCATGATCATCCTTCATCAAGACTCTCAGTCTGTTGTCCAGGAACATCTGAACAGGAGAAGTTGAACATTTTGATGAGATGAAACCAGAGAGAATCTGAACCTCAGCAGAGTTTCATACCTGCTCCTCTCTGCTGTCGATCTTCACCAGGTCTGATTTCTGACCAACGCAGGAACGTCTGCTGTCAGTCCAGGAAGATTTAGTGGTGGAGAAATAATAACAGTTTCCTCCATGTTTCTCCCATCCTGCTTCAGACTTCAGACGTGTCAGATCTTAAAGATAAAACCTTCAGTGAACCAGGAGGAATAAATCTCTGTAGATGTTTGTGTGGTTTGGAGACAGCAGGAGGCGTCTTCTGTCCTGCAGCTACAATCTAACTTCCTGTCTCTGTCAGTCCATCAACGTCTCTTTGACATCATTAGAGGACAGAAATGAGACAAAGATCAGATCATGAACTTACTTTGTTCTGCTGGAGGTGGAGGACATGATGGACATGCAGGTGTAGAACTTTTACTCTCACATTTTATTTCTGTTTATAAAAGAAAATAAGTTATTTCTGAATTATTTTTCTTTTTGCAGAACAGCTGAATATACAAATAAGAAACAATAAAAAATCATTTCTATCATGTGTTTGAAATCACTTTAATCAATCTGTGTCTGTCAGTCAATCAAAGTCTCTTTTAGATCACCAGACAGTAGAAATGACCTAAAGATTGATTACTGGACTCCATCTGTTACATCAGGAGGTGGAGGACATGTTGGACATGTTGGACATGTTGGACATGTTGGACATGTTGGACATGCTGCTGTGAAACTTTTACTCCCAGGTTTTATTTCTAGGTTTAAAAGATGATAAAAGTTTTTATTTCTGTTTGGTCGTCCTGAACAGTTGAAGAGAATAAAAATTAAACATTAAGATAAAACAAAACAATTAACATATATTGGAAACTAGTTAAATATATTTGAAAACAATCCAGAGATCTTGAAAAAAATGAAATGTTTCTAATCTGGAGGCTCTGAATGAGACGTTCAGACTGAATCCTGAGGAAACTTCAAACTCTGATCGTCTCACCTGACAGGTTTCTCCTCAGAGCTTCATTCTCCTCTTTCAGGGTCTGGAGAGTCTGATTGGTTCGTATTTTATCAAAAGCTGATTGGAGATAAAACAGCAGCTTGTGAAGCTAAATAAATGTGATCATGTTAACATTAAACTGCATGTTTAATGTTTCCATCAGCTGATGGACCAGTAAGAATAAACCATCATCAGGATGAACTCACAGAGTCTGTAGATGACGATGAGAGCAGCAGCCAGCAGACCGACCAGAACCAGCAGAACTACTCCCCCTGCTGGCAGCTTGGAGGTTCTGCTGGGGTTTTCACCTGAGGAGCATTTAGAGCAGAACCGGATCAGAACCTGGAGACGGACTCACAGAAACTAACATCTGATCTCATTAAAATCACTCAGTTTCTGTATTTTCCATTAAAGTTGATTTTATACGTCTTATTTAATAACTAAGAGGCTTTTTCAGTGTCTGTGAAATTTGACTCATCATAAACAGCTACTGTGATGGTTTGTTAAAAAAACAAAAAACAAATATATGGCAGTGAAGTGGACATAGGCATGGAAGTAGAAAACTGTCCTACGCCCACCACTAGGGGCAGTGTAATGAGAGGAAGTGAGGTAATCTGTTCCTGCTAATGGCTTTCTGCTAAGAATTAGCAATGAGGGAAATAACAACCAGAAAACCTCAAGGGTTATTTTCAGTCAGAGTGAAGGCGTTAACGTCTACAGCCCTAATTTAATAGAACGAAGCCCATGATTAGCTACTGGTGACCAAACTCTGCAGGAGTCCTTCTGCCTTTTTATAGGGTGACAGCAGCACCAGAACATTTTGGTGTAGTTATGTTTAGACATCCTTCATGTACGTTGAACCTTGAAGCCACAGACTTTATCCTCTCCCATCCATCCAACACCTCCACCCTGTGGCTTTCTAATCAATATCACACAGATAGACAGTCTGCAAGTTTCATGATGGAGGGTTGAGATAAATAGAGACATTTTCAAGAATTAATCTACAGATCTGCCCTTTCAGCGTTGAGAAGTAGGAAATTATTAATATTCAGGTCTGAGTTGCAGACAAACAGGTCAACATGGTTCCAAGGGTTAATTGGAACATACAGCAGCATGTCATCAGCATAACAGTGATGATGACATGTAGCAGTAAGACATTAAGAACATTGATAATACCAAGAAGCAGCAGATAGAGAGAAAACAGCAGAGGGCCGAGCACAGACCCCTGAGGGACTCCGTGGTTCCCAGCTCAGGTCTCAGAGATCATTTTTAAAACTGACACTCTAAGAAGTCACAGACATTTAGGACCTCAGGTGTGAGTAAATTTCAGGTAACTCTGGAGAAGTTTTTAGCTCAGAAATCAGTGACTGAAAAAAGTCTGGAAATGTTTCTAGTCTTGAACATCAGCAGCTGTTTATCTACAGTTTCTCCTCAGATTCCTGATTTATTCATGTAAAGAATCAGTTTGTGTTCAGTCTGATGAAGAGGACTCACCTCTGACTGCAGCTCCTTCATCTCCTTCCTGCTGATTTACCTCCAGACTCTTCATCTTCAGCTCTTCATCGCTGTGAGGACGTCTCATCGTGGAGACGCTTCACTCTGAGGACAAACACACAGACGGGTCAGAGACACGGAGGAAATGAAGTCATTTTGTCTTTTCCTTTAAACTCAGAAGTGAAAGAAATAAGTACTTTATTCTCTTTGTTGAATAAAAATGTGATCTAAACTCACCGTCGGCGTGTCGTCTCTCCTCTGTGGACATTTCAGACAGAAGATCTGTCCATCAGCTTAGCGGTGAAGGAACTTCCTGTTGAGCTTAAAGGAGGAAGAGACTTTAAGCTGTTTTCAAAGCTGCTTCTTTCCTCTTTATGTAAATGTTGGTAGCACCAATTTGAACCAGTCAGAATAAAGATGCTTAATTAAACTTGTTCCTCTCAACATGACTAGATCTATATCTGCTGAAGTTCCTCTTATTGATTCTGACAGTAAACTGATGATCAGTTCCAGTTTCAGATGTGTAAAGTTTGAGGTTTTTAAACGTTAAATGTCCTGAATGTTGACTGAACTCATCATCAGCAAAGACCAACATGTAAGAAATGTTCAGTCTTTACTTTCTGCAGATTCAAGAAGATTTTCCTAATGTGCAGCAGATGTTTCTGGTCCATCAGCTGCTCTGAGTAGGATCTCACTCTGCAAACTAAAATCTAAAGTTAACACGAGGAACCAATGAGATCATCTGACGCCTTCAAGCGGAAACTGAGAAACATTTTGGTTCCTAACTGCAGCTTCTTCCTCCGTCAGGCTTTTCTTCACTTTGAACATTGTTTCTGTTTCCATCCAATCTGGAGTTTTTGACCAGATCATTTTTGTCATTATGATTAATAAACATAAAACAGCTTAAAGCCATCCCTCCCTCCCACTGGACACACAAACCAGACAGAGTTCATGTAGTTAATAAGTTTATTCATAGTTACATGAGCAGCTGCTGCTTGAAGCTGATAACATGAAAGCTGGAGCTCTGATGGTGGATCTGATCTTTATTTTCTACATGGAAACATGACGAGTCCTGCTGCAGAAACCATCATCCATATGACACCATGCAAAGATTTACACATGAGATAAACTGATGAAGCTACAGGAACTACTTTATGTTGGGAGATTCAGTTCAGCAGGTGAACTGTGAACATGAACTGATTCAGTTTTAGCTGCTGTTAAGGAGGATCTGAACCAGTAAACCCAGTAGAGATGTTCTGGTTCTCCACATGTTCTGCTCTCTATGATGGATCATCAGAAGCTGCAGAGCCTCAGAAATGTTCTGACCCGAGTCACATGCAGGATCCAGACCCGTTAGAACCAGAAGCAGAAATAAATCCTCTGTTAAAGTCTGATGGAAAAGTTCTGCTGCAGGTTCTTCCAGGTTCCTGTTTGTAACTCAGAGTTTTCTCTTGGTGGTCTGCTGCTGCTGCAGATCAGAGAATAACTAAAGCTGATAGAAAGAATCATTAAAAAGGAGAATTTGATGTTTCAACACGACTGAAGAAAAGTTTAAATGTTTATAGAACCAGAATCTCTGCAGGTTTTTGGTTCAGATTGTTTTATAAACTGAACTGAACTTCAGACACATGGATGACCTTTTACTGCTGCTGGTTTCTCACAGATACTTTTCTGAGAAACATTACAGGCTTTATCAAACCAACACTTCAGATGTTGACTTCCTCCTCTGTCTCCCATCCTCACACAGTCTTCTCCAGCTGGATTCTCATTTTTCCAGTCATCAGGCTCCTTGTCCTTGTTGAACCAAAAGCTCAAACTGAAGAACAGAAACAGGAAAATAAAAACTGTGACTTGGTTTCTGGAAATAATCCTAAAAATGTTTTTGCTTCAACCAAACCTTTGATCCAGATCTGATCCGTCCACCCAGAACCATCTGCCTTCTTCCACTGAGTCCGTCAGTCCGATCCAGAACATGTCATGATCATCCTTCATCAAGACTCTCAGTCTGTTGTCCAGGAACATCTGAACAGGAGAAGTTGAACATTTTGATGAGATGAAACCAGAGAGAATCTGAACCTCAGCAGAGTTTCATACCTGCTCCTCTCTGCTGTCGATCTTCACCAGGTCTGATTTCTGACCAACGCAGGAACGTCTGCTGTCAGTCCAGAAGGATTTAGTGGTGGAGAAATAATAACAGTTTCCTCCATGTTTCTCCCATCCTGCTTCAGACTTCAGACGTGTCAGATCTTAAAGACAAAACCTTCAGTGAACCAGGAGGAATAAATCTCTGTAGATGTTTGTGTGGTTTGGAGACAGCAGGAGGCGTCTTCTGTCCTGCAGCTACAATCTAACTTCCTGTCTCTGTCAGTCCATCAACGTCTCTTTGACATCATTAGAGGACAGAAATGAGACAAAGATCAGATCATGAACTTACTTTGTTCTGCTGGAGGTGGAGGACATGATGGACATGCAGGTGTAGAACTTTTACTCTCACATTTTATTTCTGTTTATAAAAGAAAATAAGTTATTTCTGAATTATTTTTCTTTTTGCAGAACAGCTGAATATACAAATAAGAAACAATAAAAAATCATTTCTATCATGTGTTTGAAATCACTTTAATCAATCTGTGTCTGTCAGTCAATCAAAGTCTCTTTTAGATCACCAGACAGTAGAAATGACCTAAAGATTGATTACTGGACTCCATCTGTTACATCAGGAGGTGGAGGACATGTTGGACATGTTGGACATGTTGGACATGTTGGACATGTTGGACATGCTGCTGTGAAACTTTTACTCCCAGGTTTTATTTCTAGGTTTAAAAGATGATAAAAGTTTTTATTTCTGTTTGGTCGTCCTGAACAGTTGAAGAGAATAAAAATTAAACATTAAGATAAAACAAAACAATTAACATATATTGGAAACTAGTTAAATATATTTGAAAACAATCCAGAGATCTTGAAAAAATCTGAAATGTTTCTAATCTGGAGGCTCTGAATGAGACGTTGAGACTGAATCCTGAGGAAACTTCAAACTCTGATCGTCTCACCTGACAGGTTTCTCCTCAGAGCTTCATTCTCCTCTTTCAGGGTCTGGAGAGTCTGATTGGTTCGTATTTTATCAAAGCTGATTGGAGATAAAACAGCAGCTTGTGAAGCTAAATAAATGTGATCATGTTAACATTAAACTGCATGTTTAATGTTTCCATCAGCTGATGGACCAGTAAGAATAAACCATCATCAGGATGAACTCACAGAGTCTGTAGATGACGATGAGAGCAGCAGCCAGCAGACCGACCAGAACCAGCAGAACTACTCCCCCTGCTGGCAGCTTGGAGGTTCTGCTGGGGTTTTCACCTGAGGAGCATTTAGAGCAGAACCGGATCAGAACCTGGAGACGGACTCACAGAAACTAACATCTGATCTCATTAAAATCACTCAGTTTCTGTATTTTCCATTAAAGTTGATTTTATACGTCTTATTTAATAACTAAGAGGCTTTTTCAGTGTCTGTGAAATTTGACTCATCATAAACAGCTACTGTGATGGTTTGTTAAAAAAACAAAAACAAATATATGGCAGTGAAGTGGACATAGGCATGGAAGTAGAAAACTGTCCTACGCCCACCACTAGGGGCAGTGTAATGAGAGGAAGTGAGGTAATCTGTTCCTGCTAATGGCTTTCTGCTAAGAATTAGCAATGAGGGAAATAACAACCAGAAAACCTCAAGGGTTATTTTCAGTCAGAGTGAAGGCGTTAACGTCTACAGCCCTAATTTAATAGAACGAAGCCCATGATTAGCTACTGGTGACCAAACTCTGCAGGAGTCCTTCTGCCTTTTTATAGGGTGACAGCAGCACCAGAACATTTTGGTGTAGTTATGTTTAGACATCCTTCATGTACGTTGAACCTTGAAGCCACAGACTTTATCCTCTCCCATCCATCCAACACCTCCACCCTGTGGCTTTCTAATCAATATCACACAGATAGACAGTCTGCAAGTTTCATGATGGAGGGTTGAGATAAATAGAGAGATTTTCAAGAATTAATCTACAGATCTGCCCTTTCAGCGTTGAGAAGTAGGAAATTATTAATATTCAGGTCTGAGTTGCAGACAAACAGGTCAACATGGTTCCAAGGGTTAATTGGAACATACAGCAGCATGTCATCAGCATAACAGTGATGATGACATGTAGCAGTAAGACATTAAGAACATTGATAATACCAAGAAGCAGCAGATAGAGAGAAAACAGCAGAGGGCCGAGCACAGACCCCTGAGGGACTCCGTGGTTCCCAGCTCAGGTCTCAGAGATCATTTTTAAAACTGACACTCTAAGAAGTCACAGACATTTAGGACCTCAGGTGTGAGTAAATTTCAGGTAACTCTGGAGAAGTTTTTAGCTCAGAAATCAGTGACTGAAAAAAGTCTGGAAATGTTTCTAGTCTTGAACATCAGCAGCTGTTTATCTACAGTTTCTCCTCAGATTCCTGATTTATTCATGTAAAGAATCAGTTTGTGTTCAGTCTGATGAAGAGGACTCACCTCTGACTGCAGCTCCTTCATCTCCTTCCTGCTGATTTACCTCCAGACTCTTCATCTTCAGCTCTTCATCGCTGTGAGGACGTCTCATCGTGGAGACGCTTCACTCTGAGGACAAACACACAGACGGGTCAGAGACACGGAGGAAATGAAGTCATTTTGTCTTTTCCTTTAAACTCAGAAGTGAAAGAAATAAGTACTTTATTCTCTTTGTTGAATAAAAATGTGATCTAAACTCACCGTCGGCGTGTCGTCTCTCCTCTGTGGACATTTCAGACAGAAGATCTGTCCATCAGCTTAGCGGTGAAGGAACTTCCTGTTGAGCTTAAAGGAGGAAGAGACTTTAAGCTGTTTTCAAAGCTGCTTCTTTCCTCTTTATGTAAATGTTGGTAGCACCAATTTGAACCAGTCAGAATAAAGATGCTTAATTAAACTTGTTCCTCTCAACATGACTAGATCTATATCTGCTGAAGTTCCTCTTATTGATTCTGACAGTAAACTGATGATCAGTTCCAGTTTCAGATGTGTAAAGTTTGAAGTTTTTAAACGTTAAATGTCCTAAATGTTGACTGAACTCATCATCAGCAAAGACCAACATGTAAGAAATGTTCAGTCTTTACTTTCTGCAGATTCAAGAAGATTTTCTTAATGTGCAGCAGATGTTTCTGGTCCATCAGCTGCTCTGAGTAGGATCTCACTCTGCAAACTAAAATCTAAAGTTAACACGAGGAACCAATGAGATCATCTGACGCCTTCAAGCGGAAACTGAGAAACATTTTGGTTCCTAACTGCAGCTTCTTCCTCCTTCAGGCTTTTCTTCACTTTGAACATTGTTTCTGTTTCCATCCAATCTGGAGTTTCTGACCAGATCATTTTTGTCATTATGATTAATAAACATAAATCAGCTTAAAGCCATCCCTCCCTCCCACTGGACACACAAACCAGACAGAGTTCATGTAGTTAATAAGTTTATTCATAGTTACATGAGCAGCTGCTGCTTGAAGCTGATAACATGAAAGCTGGAGCTCTGATGGTGGATCTGATCTTTATTTTCTACATGGAAACATGACGAGTCCTGCTGCAGAAACCATCATCCATATGACACCATGCAAAGATTTACACATGAGATAAACTGATGAAGCTACAGGAACTACTTTATGTTGGGAGATTCAGTTCAGCAGGTGAACTGTGAACATGAACTGATTCAGTTTTAGCTGCTGTTAAGGAGGATCTGAACCAGTAAACCCAGTAGAGATGTTCTGGTTCTCCACATGTTCTGCTCTCTATGATGGATCATCAGAAGCTGCAGAGCCTCAGAAATGTTCTGACCCGAGTCACATGCAGGATCCAGACCCGTTAGAACCAGAAGCAGAAATAAATCCTCTGTTAAAGTCTGATGGAAAAGTTCTGCTGCAGGTTCTTCCAGGTTCCTGTTTGTAACTCAGAGTTTTTCTCTTGGTGGTCTGCTGCTGCTGCAGATCAGAGAATAACTAAAGCTGATAGAAATAATCATTAAAAAGGAGAATTTGATGTTTCAACACGACTGAAGAAAAGTTTAAATGTTTATAGAACCAGAATCTCTGCAGGTTTTTGGTTCAGATTGTTTTATAAACTGAGCTGAACTTCAGACACAGAGATGATCTGGTGCTGCTGGTTTCTCACAGATACTTTTCTGAGAAACATTACAGGCTCTATCAAACCAACACTTCAGATGATGACTTCCTCCTCTGTCTCCCATCCTCACACAGTCTTCTCCAGCTGGATTCTCATTTTTCCAGTCATCAGGCTCCATGGCCTTGTTGAACCAAAAGCTCAAACTGAAGAACAGAAATAGGAAAATAAAAACTGTGACTTGGATTCTGGAAATAATCCTAAAAATGTTTTTGCTTCAACCAAACCTTTGATCCAGATCTGATCCGTCCACCCAGAACCATCTGCCTTCTTCCACTGAGTCCGTCAGTCCGATCCAGAACATGTCATCATTGTCCTTCATCAAGACTCTCAGTCTGTTGTCCAGGAACATCTGAACGGGAAAAGTTGAACATGATGATGAGATGAAACCAGAGAGAATCTGAACCTCAGCAGAGTTTCATACCTGCTCCTCTCTGCTGTCGATCTTCACCAGGTCTGATTTCTGATCAACGCAGGAACGTCTGCTGTCAGTCCAGGAAGATTTATTGGTGTTGAAATAATAACAGTTTCCTCCATGTTTCTCCCATCCTGCTTCACACTTCAGATATGTCGGATCTTAAAGACAAAGCCTTCAGTGAACCAGGAGGAATAAATCTCTGTAGATGTTTGTGTGGTTTGGAGACAGCAGGAGGCGTCTTCTGTCCTGCAGCTACAATCTGACTTCCTGTCTCTGTCAGTCCATCAACGTCTCTTTAACATCATTAGTGGACAGAAATGAGACAAAGATCAGATCATGGACTTACTTTGTTCTGCAGGAGGTGGAGGACATGTTGGACATGTTGGACATGTTGGACATGCAGGTGTAGAACTTTTACTCTCACATTTTGTTTCTGTTTATAAAAGATAATATAAGTTGTGATTTCTGAATTAATTGTGTTTCTTTTTGCAGAACAGCTGAATAAAATAAAAACATGTATGAAACAATACAAAAAATAATTTGTATCATGTTCGAAATTAATTTAATCAATCTGTGTCTGTCAGGTCAATGTCTCTGTCTGTCATTAGAGGACAGAAATGACCTAAAGATTGACAACTGGACTCACCTGGTACATTAGAATGTGGAGGACACATTGGACATGTTGGACATGTTGATTATGTTGAACTTTCATTCCAAGGTTTTATTTCTATGTTTAAAAGACTATAAAACTTTTTATTTCTGAGTGAATCTGTTTGTTTATGTAAAACAGCTGAACAAACTCAAACTAAAGCAATAAGGAGCAATGAGAAGTAATCAATCTCTGATTCGGGAGTTGAAAATTAATTTAATCGCTCTGCAAATAATCTGGAGCTTTTTTTATTTATTTAACAATCTGAAGGGACAGTTTGAACCTTGAGGTAACATTCAAACTCACCTGAGAGATTTCTCCTCTGAGTTTCTTTCTCTCCTTTCTGGAGAATCTGATTGGTCTGAATGACTGATTATAGAAAAAAAACTATAAGTTAGTCAGTATTTATGAAATCTTTACATGTTTTTTCCTCAACATTAAGTTCATGAAAGTTACAGAACTAACAGAAAACGTTCGAACAGGTCTGGTTGTTGGTGGCAGCAAATCTAGAATAAAGTATCTCAAAAAGATGGCCTAGTCAAAGTATAGACCTAAAACTGGTCTGCAGTCTGTACTGGGATCAGAAATGTCTGAAAACCTCAATGAACTAAAGAAGGAGTTTAATGAGCATCATGTAAATGACCTCAGAGGCAGCAGAGGTCATCGGGGGGTCAGAGTTCATCTGCCAGGAAAATGACTGACAGAGATAAAAACCTGCTGGTTGAAGTAAAACATTAAACTCACAGGCGACTCCAAGAGCGACGAGAGCCGCTGCCAACAGAACAACGAGACCCAGCAGAACCAGACGCTCTGGGGTGACCTTTGACCTCCTGCTGGAGCCGGACTGTTGGATGTTTGCTGAACAGTTTGAACAGACGGGGAAAGACAAGTTAGTGTTAATGATGCAACATCTGCATTTTAACCAGGAAAACATTTTTTAATAAAATTAGGCTAATTTAATATGTAAAGATGTATTTCTATTGCATATTTTTGGTGTTTATTGAATAAAGTTACATTTTTTTTCAGTTTTCTGTCAATAAATCAATCTGAGGATTAATGGTTGTTCTGATTGATCCAACCGGCCAATAACTCGTTGTCATGGTAATGAGCCTGTTATCAACATTAACCAATCAGAAGGTTTTAAAAGAACTAGTTTACTCAGAAGCATCTGAGATCAAGTCCAAACCTGAAGAGCAGAAGATCTGTTGATCCATCATGAACCCTGAAGGTCTGCTAGTCAGAGAGAAAACCAGACCAGTCTCTGAGGCGTCGCTGCGATCCTCCCCAGGCCCATAGCTAATGGTTTACACACTTTGTTTCAATTTCAGCTTCACTACATGTGAAGTTGTGGTTGGAAGCAGATTCACTGTCTGAGACCAGAACCTCTGTGGATCCCAGGTGTTCAGTTCTGTTAATTAGTAGAAGAACAAGCAGAACTTCACCTTCCAGCAGAACAACCACTGTCAACATCCAGCCAGAGACAAAATGGATGGTTTAGAATGGCCTAGTCAAAGTCCAGACAAAAATCCAACTGAGAATCTGTAGTTAGACTCAAAAACTGATTTTCAAAGATGGTGTAATTACAATCTGTAAATAAAAATAAAAAAACATGCAAAAAACTTATTAAAAAAACAACAACAGATACCTCAAATGATCAAAGAGTCATGTACACTGCAAAAACACAAAATCAGCAAGAAATTCAGAGAACTAGAAATATGTCCTTGAAAAGTCCATAGATCCATCCATTTTCTTTCACCCTTGTCCCTCAGTGGGGTCGGGAGGGTTGCTGGTGCCCATCTCCAGCTAGCGTACCGGGGTCACCCTGGAGAGGTCGCCAGTCTGTCGCAGGGCAACACAGAGACACACAGGACACACAACCATGCACACACACTCACACCTAGGGTCAATTTAGACAGACCAATTAACCTGACAGTCATGTTTTTGGACTGTGGGAGGAAACCGGAGTACCTGGAGAAAACCCACCATGCACAGGGAGAACATGGAGACTCCATGCAGAAAGACTGGGAATCAAACCCAGAACCTTCTTGCTGCAAGGCAACAGCTCTACCAACTGCGCCACTGTGCAGCCCGTCCTTGAAAAGTTACTAATAATTTCATTTTGTCTTATTTCAAGTGTACTAAGACATTTGTACAAGAAACTGGACAAAAATACCAATAAGATTTTGTGTTTTTGCAGTGTATCCTTTTTCTTTCACTACCAGTGAATTTTATGTGGAGGACCAAAAAAACAACAAAACCTCTAGTTTGTGATTGTAACTTGATTAAATATATCAGGGATATGAAGGTATTTCCAATGCTGTTTCTGTCTGCAAAGCTCAATGTTCCTAGTGTCGTGTACGGGGAAATTTAACTGCCAAAAATTAAGAGCATGCATGTTTACTTTAAGAGCAGATTTCATCTCTGCACTCAAAACGTCCTTGGCCTTGTGCCTAAAAGACTGCGCAGTTTTGACACTAAAACTTGGAGAAAGAAAAATTTAGAAAAGTGCGACGCACAAAAAAAAATCGGAAGAATAAAGCCATGCACACGCACCTTTCCTTTATAAATCCTAATTTGTGGGAAATAGAGAGCAGCTGCTGGTCCGCCCTGTCGCCACCCATAAATACATATTAATGTAAATTAGCATAAATACCCGGAAGTCTGCCGCCAGGTGAAGCAGTAACCATGGCAACGTCCTTGTTTGAAGCAGTATTAAGTATTTACAATAATAATAATTATATATTTTATTTAAAAGGTGCTTTGAGGACACAGAATGTCACCTCACAAAAATAGAAATACATTTTAAAGAAAAAAAAAAAATCCAAATAAAAAAAATAAAATAAAGAGATTTTGCAAATGCCTGTCTGAACAGCAGCGCGTTCAGCCGGGATTAAAAGACAGACAGACAGACAGACAGACAGACAGACAGACAGACAGACAGACAGACAGACAGACAGACAGACAGACAGACAGACAGTCAGACAGACAGTCAGACAGACAGACAGTCAGAGGGTCCTTTGAGTGGGAAAGTGGATGTTTATTCTAAATAGTAGAATCATGTATAAGTTGTACATTTACAGAATAAAGCATCTTCTGTAAATGCACCCTCCATACCTGTAACCACTCCTGTGTAAAAAGCTAAAGGCTATGTTAATTAATTAATTGTTAATCCTTCTTTAAGTTTTCTCAGAAATTAAGTTGATCAGTCTGGTTTAATCTAAACACTAATAAACCATCGTCAACATGGTCACAGCTCTGATGGTTTGTGGATTTTGTGTTTTATTTAGTACATATTGGCTGTAAGCTTTTACCCTTTTGATTATTAACTTTTGTTCTCTTTTGTCAGAAACCCAAACAATGAACCTCTAAATTGTTAAACCTTAACATCTACGTTTATTTAATGTTGCTTCCCTTTCCGCTGGCTGAGCTGGGTCGTAACATGCGCACACAGCTTTATGCATGAGGCCCCTGCTCTTTTTCTAATATTCTAATATATTTGTTTCTGCAGTTTTAAGCATCTCCATACATATTTCCTCTTAGTGAGCTAAAAACAGAAAAGCATGTATTTGAAAGAGAACAGAAGTTTTGAGCTTAAAGAAATTAAATTAAGCTCTTAAATTGAAAAGATGCCCATAAGTTTTCATAGTTTAATTCTCCAACGTTGAGGTCTGCGGCCAGCAAACATCCGCCATACAGCGATAAACACTTGAGGTTTCACACATTTAAATAAAATTAGTCATACTGAGAAACTTCCTCATCTATATAAATACTAATCACTTTGTATTTCTCAATTTGCAGAGAAATACATATCTGATCGCAACACTTAATAAAACTGATTGAAGTTTATGTTTGTTTCTAAGTGAGTTAATTTTCTAAAAAAAAAAACAGCAAACATGAGGGACTGAAATTATGATTAATCTCTTAGAATAACTCAATAATCTTCTGATCAAACCTCTGAAATCTTAAAGCTCTGAGGATCTGACTCCATTATTTCTCAGATGTTTTACTTAAACACACAGATTTAATGTTTTCTCTCCAAGCAGGAGAGTTGGGACAAAAACACTCCTTTTCCTAAAAACTGTCAAATAAACCCTCTTATTTCCTCTTTATGTTGATTTAAATACGTTTTTTTCTACCAACCTGGTTGCTGTTTGTTAAAGATCTGGACCTCAGAGTAGATGATGTCCTCTGCTGCGACATTACCTGGACACAAACATGAGGCTGTGATGGAGATCTGTTCGGACGGACGGATGGATGGACGGACGCTAACCTCTGGACCTCGATGTTGTGAACTTCACGTCAGCGTACGTTACATCAGCTTCAGGCATGTTGCTGTTGCTGCTGCTGCTGCTGTGAGTCTGAAGGACAAATGAAGGTCAGAAGTTCCTGACAGTTTTTTAAGCTTCGCCAAGTGAGAGAAGAAACAGGACGTCCCAAAATAACCCAGAAGCAGAAATAAAAACGGAAGTTGTTTACTCTATTGCAGTTAAGTGAAAAACAGTTCACCCCTTAAAGATTTAGTCACTCTTAAATGTGACTTAAATGTTTAATACAGGATAAAGTTAAAAACAGCTTGGAAATAATTATTTCACTGACTAAGGTGAAAGATTTATCCAAGCCAGGGCCGGCCCAAGGCATAAGGAAGCTAAGCAGCCGCTTAGGGCCCCAGGGCCACTAAGGGGCCCCCTCAGTGGAGCTGATTTTTTTTTTTTGTAATCATTTCTATGTCATTATAATATCAAAATACACTATTTCACTGTGAAGTGATTTGTTTTTACAATAATATATATTTCATAATGTATGTGCTGACTCCATCATTATGTTTTGTTTAGTTTTCCAATGGTAAATTGTAAGTGAAAATATAGACACCTAGTGGACATTGTTCACTTATTTAATTTGGTCAGTCAAGCAGAACTCCCAGCTGCACGCATGGTGTCATCGATTGTCCTTCAGACACGCTTGTTCCTTGGACACTATTTGTCTTTTTACAGATGTATTAAAAAGGAAAAAACCAACAAGAGTTGCAAAATAAAACAACAAACTATCAAGAACTGAATTATTTCCGACTAAAGTGTTAGCTAGCTGTCCATCTTTGTAAGTGCAACACATTGTGAAGGCAGCATAATGTTTGTAGAAATCATTATTTTATGGATAAAAAGAAAAAAAAAATTGCTCTTGGGGCCCCCTGGTGGTCGCGGCAGGTACCGCATGCTTCACCGTTGTCGTGAGCTGCCGTGCAACGTGCAGTGAACGGCCTTGTCTTGGTCTGTTTACTGCAGAGGTGCCAAACTCCAGTCCTCTGCTGTCCTGCAGGTTTTAGATGAGCCACAGGTACAAAACGCTGGAATGAAACGGCTTCATTACAGGTAATGGTCTCCTCCTCTGTGTAGTTCAGTTCTCCAGAGTCCTGTTAATGACCTAATGATTCTATTCAGGTGGTGCAGCAGAGGCACATCTAAAAGCTGCAGGACGGTAGCCCTCGAGGACTGGAATTGGTGACCCTTGGATTACACACAGGTGGATTATATTTAGTCATTAGCAGTCAACTTCTGAAGGCACTCAGATAAAAGGGAGCTGAATACTTTTTCACACCACACTTTTCAGCTTTTCATTTGTAAAAAAAAAAAGTTTTGAATTATGCATAATTTTCTATCTAATTCACAGCAGCATTCCACTTTGTGTTGGTCTTTCAAATTAAATTCCAATGATCTGTTTGTGGTTTAGTATGTGTTCTGCCCTGCATCCCCAAAGAACCAAACATGGAGAACCAACATTCAGCTTCTATGCACCACAAATCTGGACAGACTCCCAGAAAGTTGAACAGCCAAAACACTGAGATTCTTTAAATGTAGACTAAAACCCCACCTGTTTATGAGCCATAATAATTGGAACATTGACAAACACATTTGATGTGAACTGATGATTTTGATGATGGCTCTCGACAAAATGTAATATTACCGGTTTCTCAATTGGTGACTGTATGATGTTTTTATGACTTTTTTTGTGTTTTTATTATGTAAAACCCTTTGAACTGCCTTGTTGCTGAAAGGTGGTATACAAAAAGCTTAATAGATTGATTTTGGCACAGTGAAAAATTGAAAACTGTCCGATTTTTTAAGGGAAAACATTTATTCAGAAACATTTATTCGGTCAAAACCACCTGTGGCGTCTTCATTAACAGATATTTTTACAAGCTGTAAAGAAAATCGTTTGGTTTGGATCCAGAACAACAACCACAACCAATACCAGGATGTGGAAGATGGAGGGAAACTGGGACTTCGGCACTTTTGGAGAGGGCTGACAAGGCGACCCTTTTCAGATATTCAGTCACCGACTGACTGGGATGCTCTGTGATGCAAGAGTAGAGGAATGAAGAGTTCCCTTTTACTGGGGATTGTTTCACCCACAGGACCATATAGAGGGAAGACATGGGCGGTGACGTCACAGAGAGCGGAAATGTGGGATGAGTTGGGTTCACACGCTAATCCAGTCAGAGCAAATCACAGGATAGCCAGCGGGTTGAACATCCATGGTCTCATAACTAAAGGTCAGGGAATCGGCCCAGATTGGCGACAGGCCAGAAAGACCAGCAGAACAGATCCAGAGTCTGAGGCAGTAATGAAGGTCCAGATACAGGAAGGAAGATTCAGAGCCAGAATCAGAGGGAGCAGCCATGTTCAGGAGGCAGAACACAGGCCAGGGACATCACAGGGGCGTGGTGATAAAAATGATGAAAGGTTGTGACATGGACGACGACAGATGACCTCACACTAGGTGAGAGCATTGGAGGGGTTAATAACGGTGGCAGCACAGGTGGTATTCATCAGCAGACAGACGGGCAGTAGAGCAACATTAGGTTTGGCGAAAACACAAGCTGGTTTTCCATTGACCATATAATTGACTTTGGAAAATGAGATTTATCTATTTTAATGAGCTGTATTAAAATTTTATTCCCCTAAATGGTAAATTATCATACGTATGTGGAGGTGCTGCCCTCTGGTGGTCTTTATTGGTTAGTTTTGACATTTTTCCTGGGGAACCTTGTTTTAACTGTGTTGGGTTTGAAAACTGGAGCATTGTATGAATAACAATGAATCTCAAGCATTTTAAATCTGGAGTGAAAAATCCCTTAAAATGGTTTTAGTGCTGGAAAAAGGAACAAAAGAGAGCTTAAAGTTTATTTTTATTTCAGTTTTATTCTGCCATATAGTTTTTGGAGCTGATGATGGGAAAGGGAAGAATAAAGATAAGATTACATGTTCAAAGAAAAATTATTTTTGTTCTAAAAGCACATTTTAAAGTTAACAAAGGCAGGTGACAGATAGGAAAACTAATACTTTGTTTCAGTGGGATAATAATCTGATGTAGTGAGATAATAATCAGGTACTTCAGTGGGAAAGAAAACATCTGGTTCCCTGATAAAACGAGGCTCAGTTGTAGGAAGATCTGCTGGTTTCTCACAGATGCTTCTCCGATGAGAAGCACAGAACTGATCATACCAACATATCAGATCATCAGCTCCTCCTTTCTTCCCCATCCCTCCACAGTCCTCTCCACCTGGATCTTCTATTTTTGTGTTATCAGGCTCCCAGGGCATCCAGAAACTTAAACCGAGAGACAACAAGCAGCAAAGTTCAGCAGAAACAAGTGACTTTAATGAAGATCAAAATCTTCCCAAACTAATCAAACCTTTTATTCAGAGGTGATCCATCTGTCCACCCAGAGCCATTTGCCTTCTTCTTTTGAGTCCGTCAGTCCGATCCAAAACTTCTTTAGATCGTATTCCATCAAGTCTCTGACCCTCAGCTCCAGGAACATCTGGACAGGAGAAGTTGATGAAAATGACTCTGAGGAGAAATCTCTCAAGTGATGAAGAATCATGATGATGAGATGAAACCAGAGAATCTGAACCTCAGCAGAGTTTCATACCTGCTCCTCTCTGCTGTCGATCTTCACCAGGTCTGATCCCAGATCAACGCAGGAACGTCTGCTCTCAGTCCAGGAGGATCTCATCGTGTTAAAATAATAACACTTTCCTCCATGTTTCTCCCATCCTGCTTCAGACTCCAGACGTGTCAGATCTTAAAGACAAAGCCTTCAGTGAACCAGGAGGAATAAATCTCTGTAGATGTTTGTGTGGTTTGGAGACAGCAGGAGGCGTCTTCTGTCCTGCAGCTACAATCTGACTTCCTGTCTCTGTCAGTCCATCAACGTCTCTTTGACATCATTAGAGGACAGAAATGAGACAAAGATCAGATCACAAACATTTTGTGCTGCTTGGTTATATTGCTGAACTTCAGAGAAATCATAAATATTTTTTGAAATGAAGTCTGTTAAAAAAACAAACTGTTAGTTACTCAGTGACTTGTTTTGTTGCATGACTTATTTAAATTATAAATAATAAAGTAACATACAGCTCTGAATAAGATTCAGGCTGAACCTGGTGGACACATGGAGACTCTGATTGGCTCACCTGAGAGATTTTTCCTCAGAGCTTCATTTTCCTCTATCAGGGTCTGGATGGTTTGATTGGACTGGAACTTATCAACCGCTAGAGAAAGAAAAAAGCAGTTTGCTCGGGTGAGATTACATCAGAATTATAAAGATGAAGCATTTAACTATTTTACTTATTCTGTTTGTGATTTGGCATAAAACATTCTGTAAAATAATAAATCAACAGAAACTTACCGAGAGAACAAATAACGATGAGAGCAGCAGCCAGCAGACCGACCAGAACCTAACATCAACCTGAACATCTTCCTCTTTATGAATGATTTATGTGTTTTCGTTGTCAGTTTCTCCTTTATGGACAGAAACTAACTCAGACTGCAGCTTCTGTATCACAGTTTGTGATCATGTTGCGTTTCCATGGAGATATCAGTCTTCGTTTTCTGTGCGACTAATTATAACAATCAGAGAAAGATGCATTTCTCATTTCTAGTGTTTGACTTCCTCATTTTCTGCAGTGATGTAGTTTTTTTTATTATTTTAAATTCCTGGTTATGATCTCCGTTTTCCTCTCAGTCTTGAATTCTTCACACAGGATGAGATCAGGTTTCATCTTAAGTTTTCATCTATAATTAAAAACATGTTCAGTAAAACAAAGACAGAACAAAGAGTTTGATCCAGCTCTGCTGATCGAAAGAATCAGTTTGTGTTGGATCGTTAATTTTCTGATAAAGACCACTCAGCTTCTTCATCTCCTTTCTGCTGGTTTATCATTAAATTCATCGTTTTACCTTCTTTGCAGCTCTGTGGGCGTCTCATCATGGAGACATCAACCTTGTGCAGAACCTCAGAAGAACTTCAGTGTGTTACTACGGCCTACAACCTGCCTGTGTGTGTGTGTGTGTGTGTGTGTGTGTGTCATGGAGATTGCATTGACCGTAAAAAAAGTTCCATGGTTTTGAGAACTGAGAGCTAGCCAACAGGAAACATCTAGTAGTTTTTAGATCATGTGTCATTTCTTGGTGGTATTAATTTGTTTTTGCCCCCATTTCCAATTTTATCTCAGATAACTTCCTTAATTTTAAATTTTTAGAAATAGTTTCTGTTAGAGATTTTTTGGTATTATTATTTTGTTATTACTTTAGTTCATATTCAATCTAATGTTCAATTTAAAGTGTTCTCTTTCTTCTGTGTGTATAAACTGACCTGGAGGCCCCATCTGCCTGTTTGTCTTCATGTGAAACAGTTAACTGTGTGTTTCCCAGACCTTAAATTACGTTTCCACAGGTGCCTTCTTATTAACCGGAATACTCCCTACCTCAGAAACTGCCTGTGTGCAGTAATAATTTGTCTCTGCTGTCTTCTTTAGCTATCCTCCATGTTTATGCTTGATAATAAAAGACGAGCTGTAACCAAAGGTCTTCAGACGCTCAGTGAACGGCTTGGAGGAGCAGTTTGCTGAGTCTTCTCCTTTTGCAAAGGCTTGGTCATAAAATTCATAAACGTTGTCTGTGGTTCTTTTAATGAAGTTTTGAAAGGAAAAAATACCTATCAGTTTCTGTGAACAAACCAGGTCTTAAATATATTTCCATTTAGACCAGTGATGCTCAAAATGGGTGCTGGAGGGCCGGCATCCTGCGTGTTTTATTCTCTCCCTGATGCTAACAACCTTTTCAGCAGGTCAATGTTCTCATTAGGCCCCTAATGAGCCGTCATTTGATCCAGGTGTGTTGAGGAGAGAGCTGAAACATGCAGGACGTCTTTATGCTCCACTGGTTTAGACCAACCATGACGGTTGCTGTCAGAGAAACATTGTGTCCATTCTTTGTCATTTTAATTTTTAATGTCTAAATCACCTTCACAAATCATCATTCGATCATTTAATTTTTAACACTTAGAAAAGATTTTAACCTTTAGTTCATAAAAGTTTGTTTTTGACTGAGGATGCAGCAGGACACATGATGTATCATTTTACATTAAAATCATTTTATTTTAATCAGTTTATGATCACATAGCAGTTCCTACCCGTTGTGTTTCCTCGTCGTCGGCTCATCATGTCGACGCCTCAGTTTGTCCAAATTCCAAATTCAGATTTATGAATCAAACCTTCTGGTTCAGGTGAAGCTCCGTTTCTAATTTAAAGTGGATGTAAAGACTCGTTATGAACGCGTCGTTGCTCCTCTGCTGACTGGACCAGAAAGATGCTCTGCAGTTCCTGAATCACAGATCTGAATAAACTTTAACAGAAACAAGGAGGAGCTTTCTGTTCAGCTCTCTGGTTGGGTGGTTTGCAGCGTTTCCTCACAGCAGGTTACTGGTCGAATAAAAAGTTTTCTTTCTCTAGTTTCTTATATTATTATATTTCAGCATCAAATAACCAAACATGAATGTTTGGTTATTTGATGACTTGTGTGTTTTTCTGATCATGTTGTTGCTCCTGTAATTGTTCCATTGTGTTTCTCACCTGATGCCCTTTTTCCACTGGCTCTACTTCAGCATCGGCTCTGAATCATCAGTTATAGTATCTACTGTGGCTTTATTCTCTTAGTTTGATAGATTTTACCTCACAACCTGGATTCATGTTTCTCTTTCTAAATTCTCTTGTTTATTATTTATGTTGTTTCTTGCTTCCTGTTTTATTTTTTTAGTTAGTTTTTCCCTGTGAAGGATTTGATTAACTTGTTTCTGCTTCCAGTTTCTAATCAACTCACCTCCAACTCTTCCTCTCAATACTGTAATCGACTTTGACAACACAAATAATAAAAATAAACATTTTTATTTACTAAAGCGACCGGCAGAACACGCCCTCATTCCACAGAGGAGAAAGTGCTGCCCTCTAGTGGTGCACTGCAAACTGCCCCGTCTGCAGCAAAAACGCTTTATATCATGTGGTGATTTTTAAAAAAATTTTTATTTCCTTCTATTTGCTGGAAATAACATATTTAATATATTTTGTTTGAAAACTAAATATTTAGTTCCAAAGTAAATATTCATTTTCCAAGCTAAATATTTAACTTGGACAGAAATGTTCAGCTTGCGAACTACATTTTTAGGTTACTAGTTAAATATTTAGAGTGAATTAACTTGTGGTTAAGCGGAAGTGGGCTAATAAAATAAAAGCTGGGTTTTGTGGATTTCCATATAAACGCATCCTGTTGCAAGATAAACACTTAGGTTGTACATTAAATAAAATAGTTTGGAACTATGACATTTATAAATACATAAATAACATGGTAATAAAAATATGACTAAAATACAGTCATTTATTTTTTTGTCTAGCAAAGAAATGGGTTAAATAACTGCAATTGTTGTTGATATTTACAGCGTAACGTTACAAATAACATTGCACAGTAACAACAGTTTATTAAATTTAATTACTGAGATATGTGATCAGTAAACTGGAATAAATGCAGTTTATATCGTCTCAAGGCACAAGACAAATGTATTTCCTTTATGAACATGAAAATAGATATTAGATAAACTTCAGACAAATTCCGTTTTTAATGGCAATCAGTAATTAAAATGCAGATAATGAATAGGTGGATAAGTGGAGGAATCACTGCAAAGAAGAAAACAGTAATAAGAAAACATCTTTATTTGCTAAGACGGGATGAACCCACTAGCACAGAACAGGAACCAGACTGGAAACCAGTCAGAGCATCAGGTCAGCAGACTCAGCTGAAATCAGAAGAGCTTCAGACTGAGGGAGAGGACACTGCATGGCCACTAGGGGGCAGGATGTACACTGTAAAAACTGCTACCTAAGTCATAAAACATTAGGTCGCCTTTACAAAAAACAACAAAATAAATTGGGCAAATCCAAAGTAAAATCAACATCAGCATCTGAAACCAAAGTTACTTATTTAAAGGAAGTTTTGACATCAATAAAAACTCATTTCTACAAACTGTTTCTATAATTATTTACAGGTAGAAACTTCCTCAAAAGCGTGGTAACTTTTCTAAGTTTGAGAAACACTGGAGACATTTTTTAAGCATTTATTAAATTTTTACCACATAACAATTATAAATAAACGTTGCCTCAAATATGAGAAAAAGTTATAAAAGTTCTCCAAATTATTTATTTCAAAGCCAATCTTAGTCATATTGACCAAAATCTTCTTTTACTGGACAAAATGTGGAACAAGTTAAGAATACATTCCTGATCATAGTCAAATATTTACAAGTTACATAGTTTCATATTTTTCAAATGATATTCTACATTTAAATCAAAATATTAATATGAGCAAATCAAGCAAGAATATGATTGGATGTTGAAAGTTTAAAGATTATTTCAACATGTCTGGAAGTAAATTTAACATTTTAAACACAATATCTTGATAAAAGCAGCATCACTGCAGCTTCCTGAAGCTGAACTCAGATCGGTTCACAGACTGAACTGATCTTCAGACGCAAACACATGAACTCAGTTCAGCTGTTTTCTCACAGATACTTTTGTGAGGAAAATTACAGGAAATATCAAACCAGGAATTCAGACCATCAGCTTCTATTTTCTTCCTCATCCTCGCACAGTCAGCTGAGGGTGCATTATCTTTACTTTTGTTGTCGGGTTCTCCATCCTTCCAGAACGTCAAACTTGGAGCACAGCAGGAAGAAAATATCAGGTAAATGTTACAGAACACCATTTAAACAAACACTTTCTCATTATTCAGACCTTTTATCCTGAGCTGATCCGTCCACCCAGATCCATTTTCCTTCTTCCTGTACATCTGTCAGTCCGATCCAGAACATGTCCTCATCGTCCACCATCAAGACTCTCAGTCTTTCTAACAGGAATATCTGAACAGGAGAAGTTGATGAAAATGACACTGAGATGAAGAATCATGATGATGAGATGAAACCAGAGAGAATCTGAACCTCAGCAGAGTTTCATACCTGCTCCTCTCTGCTGTCGATCTTCACCAGGTCTGATTTCTGACCAGCGCAGAAACGTCTGCTGCCAGTCCAGGAGGATCTGATGGTGGAGAAATAATAACACTTTCCTCCATGTTTCTCCCATCCTGGTTCACAAGTCGGGCATCTCTCACCTTCAAAGACAAAGCCTTCAGTGAACCAGGAGGAATAAATCTCTGTAGATGTTTGTGTGGTTTGGAGACAGCAGGAGGCGTCTTCTGTCCTGCAGCTACAATCTGACTTCCTGTCTCTGTCAGTCCATCAATGTCTCTTTGACATCATTAGAGGACAGAAATGAGACAAAGATCAGATCATGGACTTACTTTGTTCTGCTGCAAATATAGTTGTTGAATTTGGACTTCCAGCTTTTCGAAAAAAGGGAAAGACAAAAGAAATTGTGATTTCTGGTTAATGAAACATTAACAAAGAAAAGAAAAGAAAAATAACGGATCTGTACTGTAAAAAAAAAAAATCCAATTTATGGTAATTAAATTAGGAAAATTTAAATTTAATTACCAGCATCTGTGGTTGCCAGAATTTTATCGTATTGAAGTAAATTCCGGCCTATGGTACATGGTTTAGTATTTTGGCAATGTCACTTTAATAGTTCAGAACTGTAAAAGCTTTATGGAAAACTACTAATTACGGTAGTTTATGGTAAACATTTTACATTAAATTACCGGCAGCTCTGGTTGCCGTATTGAATACAACCGTAGCGAACAAGAGCTTATGGTATAACAACATAAGTAAGACTTTGGAACAATAACTGCTTACTGGAAAGTACTATGAAAACAGTATACCATAAGCATACAGCAGAACTGTACAATGGATTTAAGAGTATTTTATTGTAAAAACATTTTACAGTAAATTGCCGTTAGTTGTGAATCTTACCGTCGTAAATGTGGCCGTGCTGTATGAGGCCGTGTTAAGGTACAATATGACAGAAACATTCAGACTCTGACAGGCTCACCTGACAGGTTTCTCCTCAGAGCTTCGTTCTCCTCTTTCAGGGTTTGGATGGTTTGATTGGTTCGTATTTTATCAAACGCTGATTGGAGAAACAAAACATCAACTTGTGAAGGTAAATACAGTGGGGGAAAAAAGTATTTAGTCAGTCACCAATTGTGCAAGTTCTCCCACTTAAAAAGATGAGAGAGGCCTGTAATTGACATCATAGGTAGACCTCAACTATGAGAGACTAAATGAGAAAAATAATTCAGAAAATCACATTGTCTGATTTTTAAAGAATTTATTTGCAAATAAGGGTGGAAAATAAGTATTTGGTCACCTACAAACAAGCAAGATTTCTGGCTGTCACAGACCTGTAAATTCTTCCTTAAGAGGCTCCTCTGTCCCCCACTCATTACCTGTATCAATGCCACCTGTTTGAACTTGTTAACAGTATAAAAGACACCTGCTAACAACCTCAAACAGTCACACTCCAAGTTCTACTCTGGTGAAGACCAAAGAGCTGCGGAAGGACACCAGAAACAGACCAGGCTGGGAAGAATGAATCTGCAATAGGCAACCAGCTTAGTGTGAAGAAATCTACTGAGCGACAATCAGAAAATGGAAGACATGCAAGACAACTGATAGTCTCCCTTGATCAGGGGCTCCACGAAATGAAAACAAATACTTTATTTTCCGATGTAAGATCAAAATGGTCCCACACTGCGGAAACCTTTCGCTTGCCTTGAGCCTGCTCCATAGTTGACGCTGTACCGTAAAAGATCAAGAATTTTTTTTGGCAAATGCATTTGACAGATTCGCTTCCTTATAAACACAGTTTGGCGCGTTAATGTCATTTCAAATCAGTTCCTGTATCGGTCACGTTGCTTTCTGAAACCAATACGCACACCGACACAGGGTTTGGTCCATGGGCTTGACGCATGCGCCGACGCATCGGTGTTGCTGGACCCATCACTACTCCATGCAAGCTCTCAGCCCGTGGGGTCAGAATGTGTCATGAAAAGGTGGTGTGGTGGTGAGGCAGAACGCTGACGGCCCAGGTTATGGATGAAAACAATGATTTAATGAAGATCTCTCAGCTCAGACGGTCCAAACAAGCAGGCAGCACAGTAGAAGGTAACAGAGCTAACACTGATAGCAAACGACTGAAAATGAGAGCTGACGCTCATACAGGACTTAAGCCAGTTCTACTGTGAAGACTAACAGACACTCAGGACTACCAGTTCTACTCAGATGACTGAACATAAACTCAACGACTGCAATCTGACTTGCGACACATGACAAGGAACACAGACAACAGGTGGGACTAAATACACAGGGGGTAATCAGGGAACTAGACACAGCTGGGAACAATCAACAGGTAAGACAGGATAGAAACTCACAGGGAAACAGGACTAAACACAGAAAACCTCAAAATAACTACACAGAAAAACACAGATCACAACAGAATGACCACAAGAATGGTGAGCCAAAATCCCAGAACCACACGGGGGGACTTATGAATGACCTGCAGAAAGCTGGGATGAAAGTTACAAAGGCAGTAACACACTACACCGCCAGGGACTCGGATCTTGCAGTGCCAGACGTGTGCCCCTGCTTAAGCCAGTATATATCCAGGCGTGTCTGAAATTTACTAGAGCGCATTTGGATGTTCTAGAAGAGTACTGGGAGAATACCATATGGTCAGATGAAACCAAAGTAGAACCTTTTGGTCAAAACTCTACTCGTCGTGTTTGGAGGAGAATGAATGCTGAGTTGCATCCAAAGAACACCATGCCTACTGGGAAGCATGGGGGTGGAAACATCATGCTTTAGGGCTGTTTTTCTGCCAAGGGACCAGGACGACTAATCCGTGTAAAGGAAAGAATGAATGGGGCCATGTATCGTCACATTTTGAGTGCAAACCTCCTTCCATCAGAAAGGGCATTGAAGATGAGACATGGCTGGGTCTTTCAGCAGGATGATGACCTCAAGCACACTGCCAGGATAACACAGGCGTGGCTTTGTAAGAAGCATTTCAAGGTCCTGGAGTGGCCTAGCCAGTCTCCAGATCTCAATCTCATAGAAAACCTTTGGAGGGAATTGAAAGTCCGTGTTGCCCGCCGCCAGCCCATCACTGCTTTAGAGGAGATCTGTTTGGAGGAATGGGCCAACATTCCAGCAACGTTGTGGGCCAACCTGGTGAAGACTTACAGAAACCGTTAGACCTCTGTCATTGCCAACAAAGGATATGAAGTATTAAGATGAACTTTTGTTATTGACCAAATACGTATTTTCCACCCTGCAAATAAATTCTCTAAAATTCAGACAATATGATTTTCTGAATTTTTTTTCTCATTTAGTCTCTCATAGTTGAGGTCTACCTATGATGTCAATTGCAGGCCTCTCTCATCTTTTTAAGTGGGAGAACTTGCACAATTGGTGACTGACTAAATACTTTTTTCCCCACTAAATGTGATCATGTTCATATGAATACTGTCCTCTAAACCATGTTGTGAGGAACTCACTGAGTCTGTAGATGACGATGAGAGCAGCAGCCAGCAGACCGACCAGAACCAGCAGAACTACTCCCACTGCTGGCAGCTTGGAGGTTCTGCTGGGGTTTTCACCTGAGGAGCATTTAGAGCAGAACCGGATCAGAACCTGGAGACGGTGATAGGTATTTTCCTAGAACCTACATAAAAGAACCACAGACAACGTATATGAATTTCATGACAAAGCTTTTGCAAAAGGAAAATACTCTGTCAACTGCTCCTCCGAGCCGTTCACAGAGCATTCTGAAGATCTTTGGGTACAGCTTGGCTTTTATTTTCAAACTTCAAAGAGGGAGGATAGGCAAGATAGACAGCAGAGGAAAAACAGCAGAGGTCGTAAAACATTTTACCTAAACAACTAGCAACCCAGTTCCAGATGCGATATCTGATCTACGGCCTGAGCCCGGTTCAAATCTCGGTTAAACTGTTTCACCTGAAGATGAACAGGCAGCTGTGACCCCCAGGTCAGTTAATACACACACTAAAGAAGAGAACACTTTAAACTGACTAACATTAGACTGAATATGAACTAAAGTAACAACAAAATGATAATATCAAAAAATCTCTATCAACGGACTCACAGAAACTAACATCAATCTGACATCTAAGCTGAACATCTTCCTCTTAATGAATGATTCATGTGTTTTCATTGTCAGTTTCTCCTTTATGGACAGAAACTAACTCAGACTGCAGCTTCTGTATCACAGTTTGTGATCATGTTGCGTTTCCATGGAGATATCAGTCTTCGTTTTCTGTACGACTAATTATAACAATCAGAGAAAGATGCATTTCTCATTTCTAGTGTTTGACTTCCTCATTTTCTGCAGTGATGTAGTTTTTATTTTAATTTTAAATTCCTGGTTATGATCTCCGTTTTCCTCTCAGTCTTGAATTCTTCACACAGGATGAGATCAGGTTTCATCTTAAGTTTTCATCTATAATTAAAAACATGTTCAGTAAAACAAAGACAGAACAAAGAGTTTGATCCAGCTCTGCTGATCGAAAGAATCAGTTTGTGTTGGATCGTTAATTTTCTGATAAAGACCACTCAGCTTCTTCTAACATCATCAACCCCATGATTCTTCTTATCATCATATTCTTGGCTGTCCATTACTGAGCCTGTTCTGTTTCTGTCAGTTTGGTTGTTACAGAAACCAGCGTGTTGAACGTCATCAAACATCTGCATGAGAATCAAATGATTGTTGATGATGAAGCTGATCTTGTTATAAAACTACTGGGGTTTTGTTTAACTGCTGCAAATACAAATAACCCTCTTTAACTGTGTGCAGAAACAGGAACATACACTGTGTGCACAATTATTACGCAAGTTTTGGTTTTAACCATATCAACATTTTTATGCATATTTTCCAACTCCAAGCTGTATAAACTCAAATGTTTATTAAATACAAGCATATCTGTTGTGTATTTGTTTAATGGGTGAGGTGGGGCCTAAACAGATCAACCCCATCATTCAAGATGTGCAGAATTATTATGCAACTTCTTTTCTTCATGCAAAAGGGGCCAAAAAGAGATGTAAGTGTCTCTGAACAGCCCAGAACTGTTAAAAGTCTTTCAGAGGGAAGCTGTGCTCCTCAAACTGCTAAGATGTTGGGTCATGATCACAGAACCACCAAACGTTTTGCTGCAAATTGTCAACAGGGTCTCAAGAAGCATGTTGAGAAATAAAGATGCAAATGAACTGCCAAAGATTTGAAAAGAATCAAACATGAAGCTACCAGGAATCCATTATCTTCCAGTTCTGTCGTATTCCAGAACTCCAACCTGGAGAGCCCAGAAGTATGAAATATCCAGGGCTAGAGACCAAGATAAGGAAGGTTGAAACCCGAACACCACTGAACAAGACACATAGCTGAAACATCAACTGGGCCAAAGGTTTTATGGACTGATGAGACAAGACTGACTCTTGATGAACGGACCCGTGTCTGGATCAGTAATGGGCCCAGAGCCCCACTTCACATCAGACGCTAGCTAAAAAACTAAAACATGCGCAATAATTGTGCACATAATGTAGAGACTAAAGATGTCAGACATCCGTAGATGGTGAGAAAAGATGTAAAGCTCTTCATGCTGCAAACCATGGCAACTGAAATAAAGAACCATTTTAGTTCTTCAGGAACATCAGCCTTCCTCTTTGTGGTTTCCCGTTTTTTCTTGCTTAAGTTTCTTTTCATTTATTTTTGACTCATGACATCTATTTAATAAACTCAACCATTAAGCTGCCTTAAAGCATTTAACTGCTTTAGGTGTTAAATGTCTAAAGCAGTTTGTGTCCAGCCTGTTTGTCTGATGAAGACCTCTCAGCTCTGACTGCAGCTTCTTCGTCACTTCCTGCTGCTTTAACTCCTCATTAATGTTCTCACCTTCTGTGCATCTCTGTGAGCGTCTCATGATGAGAAAACTGAAGACAGAAATAGTCACAGCGGATGCTTCTAGTTGCAGCTTCTATAAAGAAAAGTAAAATGTGTAAATCTTAAAGTTTAGCTGCAGTTCTCAGTTCAGGAGACACGTATTTATATACAACACTGAAATTCCAACTATTAAAGAAAGTCCTAATATTTACCTTTTTCAGGTTTACTTAAAACTCCACCTGAATTACTCACCAAGCGTAAAAGTCCAGACAGAAGATAGTTACTTATTTATTCAGTTTTTATCACACAAACTTTTAAAATACTCACCAAAGACAAGTGATGAAAAAATATTTCAAAAATAATTTAAAGCATTAAATAAATGAAGCTTTTTTTGAGCTAAATTTAATTTAAAAAAAATCATATTTTCTTAGAATTGGATATAAAATCATCTAAACTCACCGCTGACCTCTCAGTTCTTCAGATCTGTCGATGCGTCGGCTTTACGTTTCCAGACTTTATGTTGAAGAAACTTCCTGCTTCACTTGATGATGATGAGGAGGAGTCTTCACTGCTCACTTCCTGTCCTCTTTTACTTCTCACTCATATTATTTTAATTATTATTATCATTAACTGAAGGTTTATGTTGTCATCCAGATTCTTCCTGTATCTAATGGCAGTTGTCTCTAACACACGACGAAAGGCAGGACAGAATCAGAATCAGGCAGCTTTTATTGTCATTGTGCAGAAACACAACAAAATTTCACTTCATTTTGGCCAAAGAGAGAAAGAAACAAAGACATGGGAAACAGGTCCCAGGCTGCCGCCATCTTGGGAGGGGCCACCGCTCAATTAGATCAGAAAAGAAAAATATGAGATTGGAAAAAAGTCTAAAAAATAAAACCTCTGCAGAAAAAGCAAACATAGACACCAGTGAATGGTGTGTGTGTGTGTGTGTGTGTGTGTGTGTGTGTGTGTGTGTGTGTGTGTGTGTGTGTGTGTGTGTGTGTGTGTGTGTGTGTTTGTTTGTAACACCTTGTGGGGATGATTTTTCTGACGCATACTACGATGTGGGGACCAATTGCTGGGTCAGAGGTCAGAGTTAGGACGAAGGTGTGAATTGAGTTTTTGGTTAGGGTTAGGTATGTGATGGTTAGGGTTAGGTATGTGATGGTTACGGTTAGGTATGTGATGGTTAGGGTTAGGTATGTGATGGTTACGGTTATGGTAACTGGAAATAAAACCGCGTGGCATTACCACTTAACGTGGTCCCAGAGAGCTGAAACTTCGTGGGGGTGTTCAGTCCGACCCCATGGACCGTATGCCACCGCTTGTTCAATCCAGGCACGCCCCCGTGGGGTCGATCCGGACCCCCCCATTTCTAAAAACGGCACCGGCCCCCCAGCAAGAACCGTAGTAGCTGGAGCTATAAAAATCGGTACGTTTAAAGAGCTAGACGAGATCGCAAAGGCTGCCAAGCCGCATCGCGATCGGATCAAAATTGCCCTGTTGGTGGCCGTTAGAATATAGGCAAAATTATGGTTCCGGGCGGCCATTTCCCATTCAAATCAATGGAGCGATTTTCTGGAAACACGAATTCAAACACCAGGAGACCCACTTAACGTGGTCCACGGAGCTGAAACTTCGGGGGTGTTCAGTCCGACCAATGGAACTAAGTACTGGTTTTTCAATTCAGGCACGCCCCTTGGTCGATCCGGACCTGGGTCCGAAAACCGCACATGCTGAAGGCCAAGCTTTGATGCAGAGCTCCAAAATTCGGTATGTGTGTAGCCGAGACGAGATCGCAAAGGCTGCCAAGCCGCATCTCGATCGGGTCAAAATTGCCCTGTTGGTGGCCGTTAGAAGATGTGCAAAATTTGGGTACGCAGCGAACACTCTCCAGTTAAACCTATGGAGAAACCCAACATTTTTTACCAGAATCTAAGTCCTGCTGCCTTACCAGGGGCACGAACTTCCAGGGCCTGCGTACTGCTGGGTGTAGTCCGAGGTGGGGTGCTTAAGTGTGGGTACACGTGCTCGGCCGGTGGGCCTGGCAGGCCCGGTTCTCAGTTGATGGCGAGAAAAAGTCTAAGTCCCAACCAGGGACCGGACAGGGGGCGCTCGGCCGGAAGAGGCTGGGGAGGGTAGCCTCTCCCCGGTCAACCCAAGGCCACATCGTAAAACTGAGTGGCCTTACCAGGGGCACGAGCTTCCAGGGCCTGCGTACTACTGGGTTTAGTCCGAGGAGGGGTGCTTAAGTGTAGGTACACGTGTTCGTGTGGAGAGCCTGGTTCTATCGGGGGTGGGGGGGTTCCAAGACTGTGTCTGACCCCGGAGCCAAGTCTGGGTGTGGGCCTGGAGGTCAAGGCTATGTGGAGTTCCATGCAGCCTGGATGTCTCTGCCTGGATGTCTGTGCCTGGATGTCCCAGCCTGGTTCTGCAGGCCTGGATGTCTCTGCCTGGATGTCTGTGCCTGGTTATGCAGGCCTGGATGTCTCTGCCTGGATGTCTGTGCCTGGTTCTGCAGGCCTGGATGTCTCTGCCTGGATGTCTGTGCCTGGATGTCCAGGCCTGGATGTCTGTGCCTGGTTCTGCAGGCCTGGATGTCCCAGCCTGGTTCTGCAGGCCTGGATGTCCCAGCCTGGTTCTGCAGGCCTGGATGTCCCAGCCTGGTTCTGCAGGCCTGGATGTCTGTGCCTGGTTCTGCAGGCCTGGATGTCCCAGCCTGGTTCTGCAGGCCTGGATGTCTGTGCATGGTTCTGCAGGCCTGGATGTCTGTGCCTGGATGTCTGTGCATGGTTCTGCAGGCCTGGATGTCTGTGCATGGATGTCTGTGCCTGGATGTCCCAGCCTGGTTCTGCAGGCCTGGATGTCTCTGCCTGGATGTCTGTGCATGGTTCTGCAGGCCTGGATGTCTGTGCCTGGATGTCTGTGCATGGTTCTGCAGGCCTGGATGTCTGTGCCTGGATGTCCCAGCCTGGTTCTGCAGGCCTGGATGTCTGTGCATGGTTCTGCAGGCCTGGATGTCTGTGCATGGTTCTGCAGGCCTGGATGTCTGTGCATGGTTCTGCAGGCCTGGATGTCTGTGCCTGGATGTCTGTGCCTGGTTCTGCAGGCCTGGATGTCTCTGCCTGGATGTCTGTGCCTGGATGTCTGTGCCTGGTTCTGCAGGCCTGGATGTCTGTGCCTGGATGTCTGT